>NC_044922.1:22420522-22614884 GCF_003576645.1 Ipomoea triloba
TATATATATATATATATATATATATATATATATATATATATATATATATATATATATATTCTATTAAAATAAAAAAAATTATAAATCAAAATAGATATGTCAAATTTAATTTATTCTAATAAGATAAAATTGAAATCTTCTATTGAATTTAGTTTTTTTTTATTATAGATATTTTTAATTTCATTTGTTTTATTTTTTAAATTTTAATTAAAAATTGTTAAAATTAAAATAATTTAATTTGATTCCTGTCTCTGTGTGTGTATTGCTAAAAAGATAAAATAATAACTATAATACATATATAAATATTGAATCATTGTTGCATGTAAAAACTTCACAAAAAATATTGTTGCATGTCAATTTGTTTACTTCATCTAACTTTTAAAAATAACTACAGTATTAATACTACTATATATAAATTTCTCCATACATAAATTTTTATGATTTTAGCATTCTACGTTTCTACTACTGAAAAATATAAGTATTATTGCATTAATTTAAAAGTTTTGTAGTACAAATGCTGTAAACAAATTTTATAAAAGAGCATAAATTATAAAAAAAAATTACAAATCTAAAATAATAGTTATTATTTAAATATTATGAGTCCAAAACAAATTAATTTACGTTAATAACATAACTGAAGAAAAACTAACATAAAAATGAACTAATTAAACTAACTGACATTTGTGGAGTTTGACGGACAAAGACCCGACCCGTCTTACGGCTGGATTTTTAATTAACGAGTTCAAAGATCCGACCCATTAATAAATATTTGATTCATTAATCAAAGACAGGACCCGTCTTACGGATTGAGACCCGTGAGACGCTCTCACACTTACTCAAAGTTTAAAATATCACAAAGTAGATTCTGAAACAAAACTCAGATATCAATGTAAAATTTTAAAATAAGAATGTTATTTCATGCAAGGAAAAAAAAAATAATATTTATCAATATCTATATAATAAAAAAAAATTATCAATTTCTCTTTTTATCCATTTGTGTAGACATATATTATATTTATAGTATTTTGTACAATATGAAAATATATACACATTGTTTTATAGAATTGTGATTACTGACATAATTATACACATTAATTACTACAAAATTTAAAATTTAAATTTTTTAATTTCTAAGTATAATTTTCTTAGTTATTATTCATATTGTTAAAATTATAATATGAAATACGATTAGGAATAATTCAATTTATTTATGTAAATTTTTCTCTATCAATTTATATAAATATGTACATGATTAGAGATTATATTAATCATACAAAATTTTAATTTTAATTTTAATTTTGTATTCTAAGATACCAAATATATGAAAATTCAACTATATTATTATATTGAACATTTTAATATATTTTTTTTAAAAAAATTTTTTATTTAAATTCATAATTACAAATATTTTTTCGTGCATCGCATGGGTAAAATACTAGTTCGATATATATAATAGTCGTAGCATTATGATAATCATTATTATTTTCAGTACAATAGTAAATTATATATGTTGTATCATTTGTACAGTTGTAGAGGTTGGAATAAAATATTGAATTTATACCTTCTCTCTCTATCTCTCTCCTACTCTATTTTTCATTAGACAATCCACAGTTTTAATCCTTTTTATAATTCGTTTCACTGTGAATCCTTTTTATAATTCGTTTCACCGGGAACACTATGAGTTAAAGGAAATTAAATTACAACAATACAAAATTTAAAATAATATTTTAACACAAAAAATATTATTTAAGTGGCATACTTGAAAACTTCAAACGTTCATTTATTATATAAATTTTATACAATTTTTACCTTTGCAACATTATAGAATTTTCCTATAATATAATAGCAACGAAATTTATCCAAACTTTTAAAAATTTGGCATTCTCTATTGAATATATATATTCTTTTAATAAAATCATTTTCAATCTTATAAATATTGCTGAGACTATAAATTACATAATCTAGTTAGTAAAGATGAGTCTAAACATAAGATCATAGAATACACGTTGAAAATAGGTATGGGTCTGATGAGGGTGATGTTGTATTGAAATCTTCAAGCGTTAAACATTTTTGTATATATTTTAAATGCTTCTCCAAATATTTATAGATATGAAAATGCTTTTTCAAATATTTATAGATAAGAATCTAGCCATTAGGAGAAGTTACATAGAAGTAGTAGAATGGTTAGCGACATCAATATCCAGTGGGAAATAAATATAAGTATATACCTGAAAGGTAACTGGAAGGTCACCATGAATTTTTATTTAAATTTTTATGACAGTTCATCTCAAACATTAATTACCTATTTATTATATAAATTTCCGACAATACAATTATTTTCATGACACATAATGATACAAGTTTTGTGAATTGGGGCTGCAGAATACTTTGCATGAACCCTTGATCCTAACAATTATTTTAGGACATTTTTAAAAGAGTATACATTCCAATGATCATTTGATGTATCCAGATCAAAGAGCAACTCATATAATTGCAATACAAGCATGGGAAGACACTGGAAATTAGACCTCCCTGACTCTCTCTATCAATATAGGCTGATCACTGGACTGAGAGAGAAATGACAGCTTCATTGCTTTCAAGCCCTGGAACCCAATAAAGTGGAAAAAAAAACATGAGATTCAAGCAACTTAATAAGGCACGCCTAGCTAATAAGCTAACTAATTGAAACTAAAGTGTTTGGAAAAATTAATTGTTGAATTAGCTTATAAGTGTAAAAGATATAAAAGGATAAACTAAGAAATTAAGATTTTGATTAATGAATGGTAGATGACTAGATGGTATCATTTTTATAAATTAATAAAAAAAAAAAAGTTTTTGAAAAAAGGTTTAGAAAGCTTGTAGCTTATTTTGAAACGCTACTTGGAATAGCGTTTCAAAATAAGCTACGGAGTATTATTTTAAGCTCCCCATGTTTTACAAAACATAGTTTATAGCTTCTTTGTAAGATAAAATAAGTTATAAGCTCTACCAAACAGGGCAAATTATTGTGTGGACCACGGTCCAAAACAACATTATTGAATTTTATAAGTTAGAATAACGTACATTATGTGTTAGAATAATGTAATTTTTGTGGTAAGATAATGCACATTATATGTTAGAATAATGTATTTTATGTGTCGAAATAATGTACATCATGAGTTAAAATAATAAAACTTCTTAAGTAAGATAATATACATTATGTGTTAGAATAATGTATATTAGACCATGATCCACACAACTGTGTGAATCACGGTCCAAACAACTATTGACCAAATAGAGCCTAAGCCTACAAATGGTACAAGAACCAACATATATGGAGTACAGCAATTTAATGCATGGCGGTAAAATGAACAAAAAAAAAAAAAAAATACTGAGATCTATGCTTATTTCCAACTCGAAAGGTTGTCTTACTCGTGAATCTCCAAATCTAAGTTTATTTTCAACTCACTAAAGCATTTCAAAGGATTACTAATGCCCTTCCTTGTATTTTGGATGTATACATTATTCCACCTCAATTAAAAATTTTGTGAGATTACACATTTATATTTTAAAATATATATTATATGCTCAACAAGACATCCCATCCCATAGTCTGAGTATGGTACGAACTTAAAGTACCTCCTGTAATTAGGGCTACTCTGGACACCTCGTGGTCTAACCAAAAAAACAAGTGTGACGCAGATGAACCAGAGGAGATGGATACATTTCCCTACACCTAAATCCATTCTTCATGTGGGTTAAGCATGGATTTTTATAGAAGCAGACCTTTAAATCTCATTTATCACTCACTAGTCCATATTGTCATTTAAGCACGATGATACTAGTTTTTGAAAGCAGTCATTCTCACAGCAATACACAACTAACATGACTCAGATCATTAAAAGAAAGGAAAGGGGGTTTGGGGCGTTTGGTGCAAAGCTAAGTAGTACACCTAGCCACCTGGGTTTAAACAATTGAAGGATGCATTCTGTCTCAACTAAAAGTCTAAACTGATAGTTGGACTGCACATTTGTATGCTAGCCAATGACTTTGTACATGGGGTTGGCTCTGATACTAAATTGAATGATTGCGTTTTATTTCAACTAAAAGCCTAAACTGATAGTTAGACTGTAGATTTATTATTTATATATTATATGCTCAACATGAACCTCATCATCTTATCCCCACCAGATGTACCTAAAATCAGTAAATACATAGAAATGAAAACTTACATTGTGATGTATCATATATTGGTAAGCTGACATTTGAAGGGCAAGACGAGCTTTTCAGAGAAGTTATGCCACTTTCAATGTTAGATTCTGTTTCACAATCACGGGGCTGCAAGAGAAACTAGAATTAGATATTCCCCTTTAATAGGCAAATCTAAGGATATAGAAACCTGATCTAAATGGAATGTGAATTTATGCTATATGCAGAGTTGCAGACCATTTTGACAAACTGATTAATTGGCTATAAAACTGATTTCACGGACAAACATCATAATGTTGAATGGTGAAATCATCCTAACCAGTGAAAAGCAAATAGGTGGGCTCTTGACTGAAATAGCGTTTCTATAGAAAATGTAGGTGTCAAAAATGTTTGAGAATTCAGACAATCATCAGTTCATTGAAGGATGGATATGTATAACTGTATAAGGGCCTAACCTCAAAATTCTTATCAAAACACAGCCGAACTTCCTCCAGGGCTTTACTAGAGCATGTTACTTCTGGAGTCATATGGAAAGCATTTTGAATGGCTGAAATGATGCCTTCAAGTGGGTACTTTTCAGAGTTTGATGGTACATACCCAGCTCCAATCAAAACCTCCTGTTATTATATGTTGAATAAGGTAAGTTGGCAGCCAAGCATTCAATAGCAATACTTCTTCTCCCAAAAAGTTGAATCCCCAACCCCAAGGGCCCCCCACACCCCGGCCTGACAAAGCATTTGGGAGGATGTAGCCGGTTTGCACAAGAGATCTGCCCACTTTGGGCATAATCCCCACACTGTTGCTGTTGAGTTTCGATCCTTGGTCTTTTCTCCCAAATACAGCCTAAGCCCGTGTGAGCTTCAATAGCCATATTTGTTTCTAACAAAAAATGCGTTGCAAAAATTAAAAGGAGGAAAGAAAAAAGATGAAGGTTGACTCACAGTAACATTGTATTTGAAGTAAAGGTCCAGAGCGTTCACAAAGTATTCATATTCATTTTTAATAACTGGATAGGAACATGTTCCATGTTTCTCTGCAAAATCCGAATAGAAGCAAAGTTTAACAAATAAAATTCCAAAAGCACCGAAGTTTTCTTTAATAAAGGTTATGCTTGCACTAACTCATATGATATTCTCATAATTGATCTCATACAAGATAAAGTAAAAACAAGAGAAAGATGATTACCCCACTGTGTGGAATGTGGATGTTCCCCAAGGCAACCATAAGGGGAAGGCAAAGAGAATAAGTCAGTTTCATTTAATATATAATCAGACCATCTAGTAAGCAAGCTAATGTTCAGAAAGACAGAACACCTCATGAGCCCAAAACAATCCTTTGGTGTTATGGCAAGTTTTGGTGGAACTGCATTTATATGATGGCCAATACTTGTTCAAGACATCAAGCAAAGTTGAGATCTACATCAATGAACAGCAATAGACATACATAGGTAAGTCTCAGGCTTGAGAACTAAAGTAAAAACAACACAATAACAAATGTTGGACTATTACGGTTCCAAAAAAAACAAGCACAAAAACGAATAGTCACGGGTTTACAAGTTCAAGTCGTGTAACACTCACACTTTCCTTAAAATCTTATTTGCTACCTCCCTTAGTCCAACGAACTTCCAATTTAAAGTTTGAGCACTCAAATAATAAATCTGGCAAACAAGAACACTTGTAGAATACAAAGTTTTTGGAGGTAGAAAACAGAGGTTTCTTCCAAGTCCACCTTTATCCCACACTAGTGCAATCCCACTTCCCATTTCAAATGTGAGACAAAGGCTTCTCCAAAGCCTTTCCACTTCATTTTCCAACTTGAATGGGTCTACTTTGAGACTCAATTTCTCATCCATCCATTATTCATTTTGAGCTTACAATATATGAATTTCTTTGTCTCACTCTAAAGAACCGAATTAGAAGTGGACATCATATATATTTGTACCACAAAAAAAACAATTTAAAATGCCAATTTATACTATTTTTTCCAACAACAAATACACCATCCAAACCAGGTCAAAAAGGCACTCACACCATGAAATTCCACACAAAAACAACTAGCTTTGCTAACTAAACATTGCCACAAGTATACGCTAACACCAAACAAGATTGATATTTGCACATACATACCACATTTTCGTCAAATTCGGAACCTTCACAGCAGGACGGCCAAGTCCCATCTTCGTAATCTGCCCAGAGCCCATCTGCAAAGCAATGAACCTTATACAATAATACCTCCTACATAACATAAAATTTAAGATATATAACGAACAAAAAAACTGTATGACTTACGAATTGTGAATCCAATAATCGCATTGGCGCTGCACGACAGTGATATTGTTTTATTAAAAGGCAATAAAATGAAAAAAGAAATTGTTATCTTTAACCAATCAAATACTAAAGTAACAAACATTCTAGTTGATTCTAACAAGCATACAAAATATGTAGGGAAATTACCGGCAACAGCCATTGTTGGAACAGCACTTGGAAGTACCCTTACACTCGGTGCCAGGCCACTGGAGAGCGAGCTTGAACAAATCGAACTCTCTCTGATCTTCCTGCAGCTTCAGAGCTTCCGCATCTCCTCCGCCGTGGGTAAGGGTGGAGCAAAAGGACCCAAATAACAGTAAGAGGGGGAGGATAGGGAGAGAAGTCATGGGCAGATCTTTTCTATTTTCTCTTTTGGGTGGATTGCTTGAACAACTCAGAGAGAAACTCTTTATAACGATTCCCGAGAAGTTAAAGTAGCTCCCGATTGGGCATTGGTGGTAGGTTGACTGAGAGAGTTTATTGCTTGTGGATACTTCCATCTACTTTTAAAGCTATTTCTTTGACTAATCCAAAAAAAACTCGGTTCCATTTTACATATTTTACTATTTATTGGTCTTGTTTTTTTATTTTTTTTAGTATTTTTAATTATTTTTAAATTTAATTTTTATTTTTTTAAAATAAAAATTTTTAATGCATTATTATTGTAATAAAGTAGTGACAAAGTCTGGAAGAACAAACTTCCAAAAACATCGAAGAAGTCTGAGAATAGGCTGCTGTAGCTAAAGAATGAGCTAACAATTTTGAGATCATAGGAATAAAATTAACGGAACATGAAAGAAAAGAATGTAAAATGCTTCTACAATCATTAATAGCTATGCCCACGTAAGACGAGTGGGTCAGGTCGGTTCAATATAAAAAAGTAATATTTATACTAAAAAATGTAATACACATTAGAAATAAAGTACAGTGTTTGCTACTTATAAGGAAAAATATAATACTTTCGAAAAATACATGTGATACTTTTATATTTTGATATAAAAGCATTAAATTTTGTCATCAAAAGTATTACATTTTCCCTTATAAGTAATGTTGACAAGTGTTTGTTATTTATAAGAGAATAATATAATACTTTTGAGTAAAATGTAATACTTTTAATCAAAATGTAAAATTATAACATTTTTCTTCAAAAGTATTAAACTCACGGGTATTAATACTTCAAAAGTATTAATACTTTTAATACTTTCCCATATAAATAATAAACATTTTATTCTTTATTAGTATTACATTTTCTAGTATGCATTACATTTGATCTTTACCCGACTCATCTCACGGGCAAGGATCTATAAGATAATCTCACACAATCTATATGGGTATATTAATATTAAGCTTAATCTTATAAAAATTTAAATTAAAAATAACTTCTGTCAAAACTCGTTAATCGAACCAGATATATAAAATGGGACGAAGAAAGTATCATTCATTTCATTGTCTTTAATAAAATAAAACTTTCTAAAAAGTAAAGAATATACTCGAGAAGATGTTGGCCCTGTTTGGTAAATAATCAGCCTATTAGCCAATTTTGGCTTATTTGACCACTATTAGTTGTTTGGTTAATAAGTTTTTTGTAACTCCAAAATGCTAAAATTCAAAAGGCTACTCAAAGCAGCCTTTTCAATTAGCTTTTTGAGAAAAGAAATTATACCAAACAGCTATCAGCTAACAGCTAATTTATCAAACAACTTTCTACAATCAGCTAATATTATCAACAAATCATTCATTCTAATCCAAACAACCAACCCAATCAGCTAACAGTCATTTACCAAACAGGTCGTTACTTTCTCATAATTCTCTTATCATTTTCACTTGCAAAATTTGAAGACTACACACAAGTATGAGTTATTTGTGATGGAATATCCGTATATGCCAAATGATTCCTTTTGGGGATAATTCTAAGCCCGCTCCCAGTCTCCCACCGGCCACCGTATTATTGGATTATTGAGTGATTGAATGTTGATAGGCAGTCAATAGCATTTTTCTTTTCCGGCCAATCATCTCTTTAGCAATTAGCACGATAATGAGATTATTAGATTCAACTTTTAATCTCATTATTGTCACATTCTCGCATTTAGTTTCTAATTTTTAATTTAATTACATTTAGTCTAGCAATTTTACTAATATTGTCACATTTGATCTTCGATTACAATTTTTAATTAAATGACTAATTTCTTAAATAGTTTAATAATTTGACAATTTTAGGGGTGTATTCAATCAAGACTTTTAAGGACTTTCAAAGACTTTTAAAGTGATGGATTTTAAATGATTTTTGTAGAATTTTTCAAACTCCCCTAGAATCTTTTAAACTTTCATCAATTTTTTACGAGTCTATAAAAATCCGTAAGACAAACATTTATAAACTTTTAAAATATTTTCATATTAAAAAGTCTACAAAAGTCATTAAAACTCTAAATTAAATATATCCTTACAAGCATTCCATAACTTCTATTAATACATTATTTATAATTTTCTTACAAAAATATATCTTTATAAATCATAAATAAATTAATGCATTGCAATAATAATAATAATAATAATAATAATAATAATAATAATAATAATAATAATAATGATTGTCACAAAAATAGAGTATATTATACATAAATAAAATATAATAAATTTTTACTAAAAATTAACCAATAAAAATATTTCTTGAACTAATGAAACAACTAATGTTGAGTAAATAATAATTTTTTGTTAAAATATTGTTGTGACAACAGCAAATAATAAATTTTTCTTAATATTTTTTTTTGTGATTTTTGTTATAAATATGTATTAAAATAAAGAGATAAATATAAAAAGTATATGAGTATTTATGAAATGTTTGAAACGTACCGTAAAATTTGATAAAAATCAATTAAAAGTTTGTGTGGTTTAGATAGAGGAAAAAAGTTTCTAGAGAAAGTTGAAAAATTTGGTGTTGGAGTGTTGGATTTCATCTATTTATATTAATGATGAAAAAGTCGTACAGAAATCTTATTCTGATAGAGTATATGAAAGTTAATAAGTTTTTTGAATATATACTAGTAGACTTTTGTTAGGAATAAAATTGTAATAGTTTTGATGAGCCAATTTGTAATTTTAGAAATCCCCTATTTTATTTTTAGAGTGTAGAGTTTAGACCCGGGAGACAAGTCATGACAATAGTTGGGTCGAATTATTGCTTATTAGAGTTCATTTTGTCATGACTCTTGTAAGTCATTTGCTTCCACTATACACATGAGTGTATATGATCCAAAGGACAAGGCTAAATTATTATTACTAGAAGACATGAGTTTTAATCTTATTGAACACATTTTAAGCTTTGAAGAGCTAGAAGTGCCACGGTCCAAGTCCAAGAGGAAGTCAATTTTTGGGTCAATGGAGATAGTCAAAGGGAGGAAGAAGTTCAAGATCCACTATCGCTACACCATACGCTACACAATGCAAAGAAGGATCGAATATATTTATTTGATGGATATGATTGAATGAGTTGAAATGGAGAAATAGTTAAAGGCTTGAGAATATACCTAATGGTTTAGTGTTCAAATCTTATTGCTACATTTTAATACTAGGGAAGAAGCTTTGGAGCTAGTCACAAGACCAAGACCTTTGGAATTAATTTTTGGTCAATGGAGGAAGTCAAAGTCAACATGGAGCAACTTTGCATGGATTACATACGCGTGAACACAACACCATTTCTACACGCGTGAAAGCCATTTTAAAGCACTATGGAGCATGCTAAGGAGCAACTAAGAGAGGAACTTACACTTAGTCATTTTTGCATGCCTCAAATATTTTAGGTTCAGTACGCAATACCCTGAACCAGAAGAAATTTGAAGGTGGTGATTTTCTGAAGATTATTGTTCATACTCAAGCAAGAGCCACCCGGTAAATATTTTGAAAGATCAACTTGCCCAAGATCAAAATCAAGAATACAACAAAGTCAAAAGTATCAAGCTCTGAAGAATACAAAGTCTGCAATATCAAGCTGAGAAGGCAACAAAGTCAAAAATTGGAGGCTACAAGTTTCAAGGATCAATCAAGCCGAAATAGAAGACTTTTGTGAACATTTTGCAGATCAAAATGGAGATTTTATCAGATCAAATTGGCAAGTTATCAGATCAACGATATGGTCATTAAATGAGGAGGTATAGCCATCAAAATCAGATTGGAATGACCAATCAGAACGTTCAAAAATTTGAATGTTCATAACGGGCAAATAATTCTTTGAATTATAAAAATCCCAAGAAGACTTGAAGACAAGCAGAGGATGCAACAGCACTACGAACCAAAAACGTGAAATTCAACAAGTGGTATTTATGAGCGGTGAATGCGATCAAATACAAAGTGCTGAGATATTGAGATATACACGAGAGAAATTCAAGTCTTAGAAAAGAAATCTTTATTTCTTTAAACATCAGTTGTATCTCTACCGAGGGTAGAAAGGAGTGTAGCTGGGTGCGTAACACTCGGGTGAACTAAGTGTAGCTTTGTGCGTAACACTTGGTTGGAACGTAGCTTTGTGAGTAGCGTTCGGAAACGTAGCTTTGTGCGTAGCGTTCGGGGAGCGTAGCTTTGTGCGTAGCGCTCGGGAGCTTACCTTTGTGCGGAGAGCTCGGTGTTGAGTGTAGCTTTGTGCGTAGCACTTGGGAGTTTCACTATTGTATCTGGTGATTGAAGATAGTGGAAATCTTCCTTGGAGAAGGAAGAAGTGGAGTATGAGAATTACACCATCTCCGAACCACTATAAATCTCTACCTCTCATTTACCTTACTGCACTTTACATATTTGCATGTTTTAACTCACTAACCATTTACTTACTGTGATGATCATATCATCTGGGTTTGTGTGTTCCCACGTCCGCATGTGCTTGAAACTTTGCATACATATTCCTTGAGCTATTCTAAGATATTCTATCATATTACATGTCAAGTATCTCTTCAGTTTTACGCAGTTTTATTTTATAGCATTTTACCGTACGATATTCCGCTGCACATTTCAAGTTGAATTTATTCACTTGAAATCTCTATTGTTGAAGTGTTATAAAGTTTTTAATTGTTAGAAAAGTCTATTCACCCCCCCCCCTCTCTAGACTTTTCACCACCCTATCGAGACCAACAACTTTTAAAAACTCTATAAAAGTCTTAATCAAATACCATTCTACTTTTAAATACTTTTGAAAAGTTCGAATATCGGTAGGTTTGGGGCAAATTATTGCATGGGCCATGGTCCACACAGCTGTGTAGACCATGGTCCAAAACTACGTCGTTTAAGCTTAAAAAAGAAAAAAAAAATTCGCAGCCTTAGTTAACGCCGTTAGTTGAGCGTTATGTGATTGTTTCCTTTCTTTGCGATAGTCGATCAAGAAGCTTTCTTTGCGATAGTATCAACCAAGCCTTCTCTGCGATCTCCATCTCGCGCATCAACCCTATCTCGCCTCTGCAACTGTCATCTCTACGATTTCATTCATCCCATTGCTTCTTCTCCGCCATTGAATACGCATCTGGCATCATGGATAACATCAGTGATACAAAAAATAGAATTGATGGAATTGAATTAGATGATGATATTACAGGTTTAATTTTTATATTGTTTATATATGATTTAGGTTTGCTTTTTAATTTATATTTTGATTTATATTGTGTTTTTTTATTATATTGTAGGAGATGTAAATGTTTTGATTGATGTTGAATTGAGTTCTCCCATTGATGTTGAATCAATTCCAGGTTTGTATTTGATTGCAAGCTACATTGTTGAACATGCTTAATGTATTTATTAGATATATTATATGCTTAATGTAAATTATTTGCAGTTGGCACTTTTGGGGGTACAACTGATGAGAATTCACCAATTGGAATTCATGCTAGTTCTTCTAATGCTATGGATGAGAATTCTTCTATTCCAGGTTTTTTTAAAGTTGTTTACTATTATTTGATTATTATTAGTTGTGTTCTGATTGAGGTACATTATGTTTGTGCGTTAGGTACATTATTTTAATACATAGGGTACATTATTTTTATGTATCATTTCTGTGTGCATTCTGATTTTGAAATTGTGTTTCTGACTAAGGCACATTATTTCTGGCCCTTTGGTACATTATTTTAATGGATAGGGTACATTATTTTTATGCATGATTTATCTGTACTTTCTGTTGTCAAGGCAATTTATTCTTTTAGTGACTATTATGTTTCTGATTGAGGTACACTATTTATATGCAGTAGGTACATTATTTTAATCCATAAGGTACATTATTTTGATCCATCAGTTATTTGCGCTTCTTGATTTGAAATTTGTGTTTCTGATTAAAGTACATTATTTTTGGTCATTAAGTACATTATTTTAATGGATAGGGTACATTATTTTTATGCATGATTTAGCTGTACTGTCTGTTGTGCATTCAGTTTATTCTTTTAGTGAATATCTTATTTCTTTGTATTGTTTTTCACTACTTAGAAATTTGATTTTCACTAAAGATAATATCAATATGTTATGCTAGTAGCTTGTTAGTTGTATTGTTTTTTAAAATTTACAGTTAATCAGGACTTGTTTGGGGATTACAGTTGCTTCAATTGAAGAAGCATATAATTTATATAATGACTATGCTTTTAGATTGGGATTTAGTGTTTAGAAAGGGCAAGCAGTATTATGTTCCCGGTAGTACAGTCAAACTATTAAAATGAAGAAATTCCACTGTGCAAAGGCTGGTTTCAAGTCCTATATAGATAAGTCTTTAAGGTCATATTCAAGGGTAGACACACTACACGAACAGGGTGTACTGCATGTTGTCAGTTTGATATGACGTCTAATGGGCAGTTGATTGTGACAAAACATGTAAAGGATCATAACCATGAGTTGTGCCCACCTTCAAAAAGCTATCTTCTTCGGTCACACCGAAGTGTTGGTGATAATCAATTGTCAAATTTAAAAGACTTGAAAAGGAGTGGGTTGCACTGTCGGATCCGGTTTTTGAAGCATCATTCTGGAGGTTCACCTTTCGTCGGATTAACACCAAGGGATGCATATAATAGCCTACTTACAGATTCGATAAAGAGCTTAGATGGCACCGACTCGAATTCATTAATTGAGATCTTTAGGCAGAGTCAATTAAATGAACCTAACTTTTTCTTTGATTTTGAAGTGGATGGCGATGCAAGATTGTGTAGTTTTTTTTTTTAGGGATGCAAGAATGAAGAAGGATTTTGTGTTGTTTGGTGATTTAGTAGTACATGACACAACGTATCGAATAAGTACGATATGATTTGTGGTCCCTTTGTTGGCATGAATCACCATTGTATGAACATAATGTTTGGTTGTGGGTTTTTATTGAATGAAAGGATCGAATCATTTATTTGGTTGTTTAAGAAACTAATTTTAGTTTTTTCTTCTGACATGATCCAAGAAAAAAACCACAGATAAGGAAGCTCTGAAAACTAGCATCTTTTGACACTTATCACACTTCCAAAATGCATAATTGTCATGTTTTCCCTATCCACCGCATGGGTAGTGTTCTGACTAAAGGATATGTAAAAGACTTGTGGAAATTGACCAACTTTCCTAATAGTTTCTCGTATGCATGCCTTAAGACAACGTTTCACTTTTGTGGCCTCCTGGGCATTGACTTTGAACAACAAGAGACTGTCATATGCAAAGAAAATGGCATTGACTTCGGTAGTACAGTAGTAAGTTATGAAGTTTTTAATTTCCCGTTTCATAGGAAACTTTTAATGCATTGTTCCCTTGTTTATGAGTAGATAATACCAGCTACAGGACATGCCCACGTTATGCCATTACTGTGTCCAAGCACTGTGAACAGGTCATGCCTAGGTAGCGCAAGCTGCACGCTGACCGCACACCAATGCCGCTACTCCACACACCCCAAATTAGATTAGAAGGTAAAACCCATCTTTTGTTAATTAAGTGTGATCTTTTGTTAATTAAGTGTGGAGTCCGAGACTTCCATTTCTCATTAGATTGCTTTGACAATGGGGAAGATGGATGTGAAGATACAATTTTCAAATTTGTTCACCATATTGTAAGATGATTCCTCGTTGAACAGTGAACTCCGTGCTTTCTGTTTAAATAGAACATGAGCATTACTATGTAGGCGGGCAGGAACTCCGTGCTTTCTGTTCAAATAGAACATGAGCATTACTATGTAGGCGGGCAGGTTCAGGGCCGATTTTTAGATTTTAGTGACCATGTTCTTGTGAATAAATGATGCCCTACCAAAAGAGAAAGGATTAGGATTCAAACCCTTGATCTCTAATATGAAATATGAAATATTATAAACACACATTTCTACCATTTCTCTATTAGAGTCTTTTAAGATTAATTGCATGCAAACTTTTTATTTTTAAATTTCTTAACTAGCTAGGTAAAAATTAAATATTGGGCCCTCTAAAATTTGAGGCCCTGTGCTATTGGGCAGCTTGCAGAGCCTAAAATCAGGCCCTGGCGATAGGTAGTATCTTTACTTGTAAAAGTTGTTGGAATATTGTGTGGGTGAAGTGCATAATAACGCACTAGTGAAGATGAAAACTATTCAATAAACTTTGTAGTTTGAGACTGTCAAAGCATGACACCTCTTGTAGATATTAAATTGCACCTTTAAAGACAAATAATATGTTAACCAACTAACTTCTTAAAAAAATATTTCCGGATTGTATGATCTTTACATACAAAGATAACTGCTCCAAGATCACTCTTAGGTAGATTACGAGCATGAACACTAAAATTGGATATCACTTTTTTTACATGTCTTTCAGTCTTCTTCTTAGAACACATTCTAATAAGACTCCAATAGATATAGACAGAATATAAACAAAGGGGTGTTAACTTTTTTGGGTAGATTTGACAATGATGGGACAAAAATGAGTAGAAACAAAAAGGTGGACTAAAAGATGGAAAGTACTAATCTCATTATCTTCTTCTTTTTAGGATTTTTGAGAAGAAGGTAATGAGATTACCTTCTTATCAAAAAAAAAAAAAAAAGAGTAAAAGCAAAAGCTGACACACAGGAGAGAGAGAGAGTACCTTCTTCTCTCCTCAAATATTATTAATGATACAAAGGTATTATTATTATTATTATTATTATTATTATTATTATTAGAAGTATGCACTGTAGTGTAGCTATTATTATTATTATTATTAGAAGTACGCACTGTAGTGTAGTTATTATTATTATTATTATTATTTAGGTTAATAATAATAATTAGTGTTAAGGAGTTTATTCTATATTAATATTAAATTATTATTTCCGTCCGTTGGTGTGAATTGTCTAGACAATTTACGAAGTTTTCATTTCTGTCCCCCACATGCAACGTAGATTATGTAGTTAATCATTTCATTTCAAATCACAATAAAATAAATAAATAAATACATAATAAAATATTTAAAATACGTTATTAATATCATGGAATCCATCGTACTACAAATGACAATTTAAAATTTAAAAATCTTTGTTATTGTGATTATTTTTTTTTTTGAAAATTTTATGATGTTAATTAATATTTAATACAATAAAAATTTTGAAAAACAAATTCGAAGTAATAAAAATTGGAAGGGTTGTATTCTAGTTAAATATAGAATTACGAAGGATGTTTATGAAAACGTATCAATTCTTATAATCACAAATACTGAACAAATTAATGGAGTTTACATTTCTAATTAATTAATATATAAAAGGGTATAGTAGTAAAATTTTACATTTCGTTAGAGTTGACGACCTTTTTAGCCGGTCTGACTATTTAAAATTTTAAAATTTTTGTTTATATGATTTTTTTTTCTAAAAACTTTATGTTATTAATTAATATTTAATAAAATAAAAATTTTAAAACAAAAATTTAAAGTAATAAAAATTTCCTATTAAAAATTGAGAGTGAAAAGAAGGCAATGCAATTACCTTCTTTGTGAGAAATTCTGGTCAAACAAAAAAAATAAAAGAAGGTAGTCCAATTACCTTCTTTTCAAATAGGGTTTTGAAAAGAAGGTAATGGCATTGGTACTTTACCTGTTTTTGTATAGGGTTTTTAAATGACACATTTTTGTCCAAATGATGTCAAATCTACACAATTATTGCTATGTCTCATCAAACAATATATGAAATCAATTCTGTAAACTGAGAAACGAAAACAAATATCTTCAAGTAAAATTTCACAATATCAATTTCTTTTTTACTTTTATTTCCATCAAAATTTTAAAATCGCTACATTAATAGCTAAAACCCTCTAACTGAAGGATATGTTACTTCTCAACGTAACTAAAAGTAGTCGGACTACACAGCTATACTCAAACACATTACATTTCACACAATAAAAAGGAAAGACAAAAAAAAAGGAGTCTTGCTTCCACTACTACAGAAATCACATATAACATCGGTTATATGAACAACCAACGTTAAAGGTTAATTAAATAAATAAATTTATTTTAAAATAAACTTTAACGTTGGTTATTAACTAATAACCGAGGTTATAAATAAGAAATTTTTTTAAAAATATAGACTAATATACGACGTCGGTTATTTATATAACTGACGGCGTAGTGCATTTTAGTTTTTTATTTTAAATTTCATATACGATGGTTAATAATAAAATCGACGTCGGTTGATAATAAAAACTGACGTCATATTATTGTTATTTTTTATTTTTAAAGTCGACGAAGCGATACGACGTCGGTTAGTTATTTAGCCGACGTCGTATCGCTTAACAATAAAAAGTTATTAACCTTCAACGTCAGTTGTTCTTAAAAACCGACGTCGTAGATGCAGTATTTTCCAATTGTATTTTCTATTTTATAATTTTTAATTTCTATATGTAATATACTATTGAAAGACAATTGTTCAATTTATATTATTATACTGTTCGCACGTGTGGACTGCTAGTTTTTTTTAATTGTAACCGTCCTTGCCTCGCCGCCAATTGAAATCGCCGGAAAATCTGGCGAGTTATGCGATGGTCGGCCGGCCACGGAAAACAGAGACCAAAAATGGAAAAAAAAAAAAATTTTCTACAACGGTAAGTTCCAAACAAATTATTGTTGATTATAAGCAAAACAATCAACCAGACAGAGATTGATTATAAAAGGAATCTACAATGGGTTTATCATCAATAATGTCATCGAAAGTTTTAGTTAAATGGGTCTCATTGCCTTGCACCGCATCAACCTCTTCTTCTTTTTCTTCTTAAATCTCTTCTTCTTTTTCCTTTGCAAGTTAACATTTAAAGTCAAACTTAAAGTATAATATATTTTAACTGTTAAAATAATTAAAATTAAAGGACTAAAAATTGACCTTCTAAATCACTATAAATAAACTCATTAGCTCCTCCGATCCATTTCAGCCTCACTAGGCATGACGACGTCAAAGAATGACCCTGCCATGCACAAGAAAACTTGACATTAAAGTTTAAAATATAGGCTAAAGTGTCATCTGGCACCACGAACTATATCCCATTATTCTTGCCGCACCCTGAACTTTCCTATCGTATATATCGAGTCACAAACCAAAAAATAAAATTCACCTAAAACTTTTAGCAGGTTTCCCAGTCTTGCATTTTTACACTGATGTGGCATTTCTTTTAACCTTATGTGTCCATGTAAGCATTTACATATTAAAAATTAAAATAAATAAAAAAAGTATACATTATGAAAATAAAGAGAAGAAAATTCTGATTTTTTAATATAATATTTTTTTTTTAATTTTTAATATGTAAATGCTTACATGGACAACATAAGGTTAAAAGAAATGTCACATCAGGGTGGGGGAAACCTGCGCCATGTCAGCAGGAAGATAGGAAAACCTGCTAAAAGTTTTAGGTGAATTTTATTTTTTGGTTTGTGGCTCAATATATACGATATGAAAGTTCAGGGTGCAGACGAATAATGAGATATAGTTTATGGTGCTAAATGGCACTTTAGCCTAAAATATATCAAAAAGAAAAAGAAGAAAATGATAATCAACTAAGATACCATTGTTCATGTTGACTGGGTTCTCAGAAGTATCAATGCAAGATGTTTGCACTTAAAGGTTGCCTATTAGTTTCAATACTTTTGCATGGCAGAAGTTTTGCAAGGATGATGTATGGTGTTTTGAGGCAAAGTATTCGTGCGGAGCTGGAACTTGGTTATCGTTCTGGAGATTAGCAAGATGATTGGCGTTTGAACTTCATACCCATAGTCCAGCGAATTGTTCCATACATGAACCCCCACCCATACACATTCTGCCATCCTGCACGCACCTTGCACTGTGGTAGGGTTTTGGAAATTAGCACAAGCTAAGTATAGGGCTGTGAACTAAACATTCCACTATGAATACCAAATACACTCCTCTCCACATCATTCTCTATCTTCTATGCCCTTGCCCTCCCTCCACGCTCAAATTCCCAGATGAAACCTTATTGCTTTGCAAACCATCAGCTGGCTCTTCATATATGAATACTAATCCCCTTCCCATTATTTCCGCCCAGGCTCCTTATCAAACCGGTCCATTCATTCTTCACTGCTTGATTAAGGGGTGCACACAAACTTTTCTATCCAGTTGCTACAGCTGGAGAAGTCGGCAATTTATATCAACAGAATTCATGTTTATTATATTGCATTTATGTGTATGTGTATGTGCATTATGAACATGAATTCTGTACATTATAAAGTCAAATTATGTGTATTGGATCATGGTCCACTAACGATTGGGAGAAGTCCTCTTGGGCTCGGGCTCCCCCTAGATAAACTCTTATCCTGCAAATCAGATCAACACCATCATATCATGTTTAATATAATTTTCCTTTATCATACCTTAGCTTTAATTTGTAGTAAACCAGTCCAAGAATTGCTTAACCTTTTCATTTTCGGCGGATGGGAATCGGTAGTGGTGACTTCAACTTCTTCACTTCTATTCCTCTTGGGCGCTCGTCCCGACTTCTTTGCATTCTAAAACACGTTAAAAATAGTAATTATGATTGAAAAAAACACAGATAGGGGCACACACGCATATTGAAATTTCTTGATTCAATAGCACTTCTATCAACCTGCATTTTCATTCCATCCATGGTTGAAAAAATCGCTAGGCACTCCTCTGACGCTCGGAGGCCTAATCGACCATTAATCCGAGCCTAGGCCCGGTGTATTTTCTATTTTATTTTTTATTTTTAAAAATTTATTTAAATTTTTTTAATTTTTAAGACTTGATAATTATAAATTATACTTTAATAGTTAATACTAAAATATTAAATATTAACCTAAAAAAATTAAAGTTTGAACAATCATCTATAAAAAAAGGAACAATAGCTAATCGGCCGACTAGGCGACCTGATCAGTTCCTAGGTGGCCTAGTCGGTGCCTAAGAAACGTAGTCGACGTGTAGGAAGTAGGCGAGCGCTTAGGTAGCCTAGTCGGCTGTCTAACCGGCCAGCCGCCTAGACCACCGATTATGGTGATACGCAAGGCGGTTGGCCAGCACCTAGCGTCTAGGCACCGATTAATCAGTGTCTAAGCCGAGTTTTTGCATCATTGATTCCATCTTCAGCAACCCATAGGTAATCAGGGAGCCTAGCAAGATGCTTTTTGAAATAGTCACCATTTGGATCCTCAACCGAAAAAGCAAGCATACGCAAAACCTACATGGACAACACATGTTGGAATCTTCCACTTGTAATCATCACCATCAAATATGAATTGAATAATACTGTGCAATTCCAGAAGTACTATTTTGCTTTACCTTTTCACATAATAAGATTTTTCCCATGTCCCTGTTTACACAAGAACATTCTTGTATATTCATGGTTAAGAAAAGAGATTGAACTCAAATTTAAGTTCTTTTTATTTGTCAACTGACTGCAGATTACCAGCCTTTTGTTGTTGAGTTCATATATACACACACTGATACAATACATGCAGATCCTTTAACACCCATTATAAACACACACGCTACCTATTTTGATTAGAATATCAACTCTAAAACAGCCCATTCCCCTAATTTCAGACCTAAAACCATACCTTTCTAATAAAAAAAAAGGGGGGAGATGGAAAATTTGAATTGCAAAACTGGAAAGAAAAAAAAAACAAAACAAAACAAAAAAACAAAAAAACAAAAAAACAAAAAACAAAACGGCTGTCGCTCACAATGAGCAGGAAAATGGAGGATTTTGATTGGAATTTGGATGAATTCCTATGGCTTTTATGTATGTACTAGTCTTTTCTATGCGCGATGCGCAAAAACGTATGCCCAATATTAATAATTTTTAAAAAAAATTAATAAATTCTTACTAATTAAAACCTAAATTGAAAAATTATTTATTATATTAATTCAATATATAATGTATACAAATATTATTATAATTAAAGAATATAAGAAAAGATATGGTGTATGGATAGATGTGCATGGTAAAATTAACGGAAGTTATAACTGTAAGGGTATTTTTATCCAAAAATTTGTATGGTACAACTCTAAAAACACAATGTACAAAATGGTTAGCACTAAAAACATGGATATAGATTGGAAAATGAATTGTGCTGCTCATCCTGTATCATCTCTACAAGATATATGCTTGTACTTCTTTTGCTATAATTTCAAGATTGTGGTTCCTAGTTCTGAAATACATATGACAGCATTAACTATCGCCAAGTTCAATTCATTCAAAATAGATAAATAAAACTTATCTCAAAAACTTGTGTTTAAATCATGGCAACAAAAACATGGGTGTCCGGCCAAGACTTGAGTCAAAGACAAATCTTTGATGTTAACAAGACAAAAAATTCAATCATTAATGTGTAACGTGACAAATTATTTGTTACATCTTGATATCCACCAGCCTTAGCTTATTGGGTTGAACAGCATAACTATCATTGTTGAATGATGTATACAGATGAGATGATTATTCCTGTAAAATTATACATATATATATTTCTTTGAGATAAAACTAGTTCTTTTTCTAAGGCAGTTTATTCCTCTAGTATTTTTCATAAAAGGAATCTACAATGGGTTTATCAATAATAATATCATCCAAAGTTTTAGCTAAATTATCAGTCTTTTTGCTCTGAACCACATCAACCTCTTCTTCCTTTTCTTCTTCAATCTCTTCTTCTTTTTACTATGCAAGTTAATATTTAAAGTCAAACTTAAAGTATGATATATTTTAACTATTAAAATAATTAAAAAGACTTGTTTTCAAAAAAAAAAATTAAAAGGACTAAAAAATGACCTTCTAAATCACTATAAATAATGATATATTTTAACTATTAAAATAATTAAAAAGACTTGTTTTCAAAAAAAAAATTAAAAGGACTAAAAAATGACCTTCTAAATCACTATAAATAATAAAGCTTATTAGCTGCTCCTCCATGTCAGCCTCACTAGGCATGACGACGTCAAACAATGACCCTGCCATGCACAAGAAAAATTGACATTAAAGGATAAAATATATAATAAAAAAAAAAAAAAGATAATGAACTAAAATACCATTGTCCATGTCTATGTTGACTGGGTTCTCAGAAGTGTCAATGGAGTTCAAGGGATCATTTTCTCCATTCTTAGCATCCAATTCAAGCACGATGTTTGCACTTAAAGGTTGCCCATTAGTTTCAAAACTTTGCATGGCAGAAGTTTTGCAAGGATGATGTATATATGGTGTTTTGAGGCAAACTATTTGTGCAGATTCCGCGCGGAGTTCGAACTTGGTTATAGTTCTGGAGATTAGCGGGGTTTGAACTTCCAAAAGTTGTTCCATTCATGCCCATAGTCCAGCGAATTGTTCCATAGACCAACCTGCACGCACCTTGCACTATGGTAGGGTTTTGAAAATTAGCACAACTGCACAAGTATAGGGCTGTGAACTAAACATTCCACTATGAATACCAAATACACTCATTTCCACATCATTCTCTATCTTCTATGAGAATCCCCTTTTCCTTGCCCTCCCCGCTCAAATTCCCAGATGAAACCTTATTGCTTTGCAAACCATCAGCTAGCTCTTGATATATGAATACTAATCCCCTTCCCATTATTTCCGCCCAGGCTAGTTATCAAACCTGTCCATTCATTCTTCACTGCTTGATTAAGGTGCGCACACAAACTTGTTCTGTCCAGTTGCTGCAGCTGGAGAAGTCGGCAATTTATAACTTGGACCAGGTGCGCACGCATAATTCATGTTTATTATATCACATTTGCCTGATCCATGGGAGAAATCATTTTTTTGAGTACCACTGACTCATGTAGTATCTGTTCATAGCTACTTTCTCAATCTATTGAAGCACAAAGAGTTAAAGTTGCCTCCACTGAGGCTCGAATCCACTCTCATCATCCATGTAAGAGTGTAAACCGGACACCGGATGCCACTAGACCACAAGGTATTTGGGAATGCACCTCATTCCTTTGTTTCCCGTGCAATATGTAATTTATAACTTCAGGTGTTGATCTACATTTTGTGCCATTCTGTAAGTGGGAATAGAACTGCATCACACAAATTATAAAATTAACTTCTGTTAAATATTTCAAGAGTTAATTCCATTTTTGGTCCTAGATTTATAAGTGGCATTCCACTTTTAGTCCTCTGTTATCAAAACATCCACATTTGGTCATAGTATTATTGTGGCATGACCATTTTTGGTCCCCGTCAACAAAATTGTTGAAATGTCGTTAAATACAATGGTTTTTCAATCATTTTTATACAAAGTAAGTTGACCCCGCTATAGTTTTATGTTTATTTTTTTGAAAAAATCTGTAATTGAAGACCGAAATGCCATTGTATTTAACGACATTTCAACAATTTTGTTGACAAAGGACAAAAAATGGTAATGCCACAATAATACTAGGACCAAATGTGGATGTTTTGATAAAAGAGGACTAAAAGTGGAATGCGACCTATAAATGAAATTAACTCAATTTTTTTTTTGAGTACTAGGACTGATAAAAGATGACTAAAAGTGGAATGCGACCTATAAATGAAATTAGCTCAATTTTTTTTTGAGTACTATTGACTCTGTTACAATGTAGTATTTGTTCATAGCTGCTTAGAATCACCTCCGCTGAGGCTCGAACCCACTCCCATCATCCATGTGGGAGTGTAAACCGAGACACCGGGTGCCACTAGACCACAAGGTCTTTGGCATTTACAACATACAATTATTTGCAAATAGATAATATCACTTTTGAGTTTTTGACTAATACCAGTATTACCACTCCCAATTTTCAACTATCAATATGCCGGCCTTATTTTGTTTCTAGCTTGACTTTTTGCAATTGATTAAACTCAATCTAAAATGTTCAAAATGCCTTGTTTTTACCAAGCTTAACCATTTTCATATGAAGGCAGGCATTTCAAACATTTCAGATTGAATTTAGTTAATTGAAAATTTTTAAAAAATTAAGAGTGGTCAAATTGACAATCAAGAACCAAAATACAAAATGTTAATATAACGCAATGATTAAAAAAAAAAAAAAGAAGGAAAAGAGTCAAATAGTCCCTCGAACTTTAGCTGGAAAGTCAATTAGCTCCTGAACTTTTTCAAAGTGCAATTACACCGATCAACAATTCATTTTGATGCAATGAAGCCCAAAACCGGTTAATTACCTACTATCACAGGTCATTAGGGCTCCAGCGACACTCCGACGAAATTTCAGGTAAAAAAGTGACCGATGACCGGTGAACGGTTGCTGGTCACGGAGAAGGCAACCGCATATGGGTCGTCTTCTCAACCGGAGAAGGTGATCACTATGGTCGCCTTTCTTTCCATTGTTTCCCAATTATCAATGTAGTCCATTATTATTCACCAAAACTTGAGGGACCAAAATGTTGATTAATGAAGTTGTAAAAGGGAATCACAGGTTGGCTTGAATTCATAGTAAAAATAAATTGTTCAACAATGTGAAATTACGAAAAATTGGAATGTGGTGAAAGTTATTTAGAGGTGGAAGGATGTTGAGAAATTAAATGTGAAATTGCGTCCACTTCCACTATTTTTCTCAAAATAGTGAAATACAATGTATTATAATCATAATGAATTATTATCTCTAGTATAATAGATAATAGTGAAATATATGACTTATCATTTGATTAAAGAAAAGTGTTGTTTTGATTATGTTTTGTGAATTGATAAATTCTCCATAGCTATAGGCCTCCATTGTTTTTGGTTCTCAAAATCCTTCGATTTCAGTCGGTTTAATGCAATAATATTTATAAATGTGGTCATTTATGGATCGTGCACACACAACGCACCCATAGTGCACACAGAACACACGCACGATGCACACCAGTTTGTTACTTTACACTTTGCTTGTTTGAAATTTATTGTGATTCAACTGTGTTTTGATGACCTTTGCGTTGTTGGTATATATATAAGAGCCAATAAAATTAGGCTTATAATGAATACTAAAAAATGTCCGTCAAATTATTAAATGAAATGAATGGTTCAGCTTTTAATTTTTTCATAGATTTTCAAATAATTTATCCTTAGTTATATGATTTTTATTAGGGGTGGACGTTTTGATTTTCGGTTCGTTTTTTTTTTTTTCTCGGTTTCGGTTTTTCGATTTAAAAAAAAAAAATTAAACCATCCGATTTAACATTAGTGTTCGGTTCGAATTTAATTTGATAACATTTTCTAGGCGACAAGGCGGTCGGGGGGCACCGCGACTTAACGAGGCGCCATAATAACTATGCATGAAACATCACATTACCCAATTCAAAGTCTTAATATCTAAATATAAAATACCAAGATAACAAATTAACAATTCAAACAAATTAAAATAAAAAATAAAACAAGAATTAAAATTCTAGAATTTCTAATTAAAAAATAAACAAATAAATATATTATATATAATTAATAAATAAATAAATATATTTTTTATAAATTATATATATATATATATATATATATATATATATATTTTATTTATTTATGTATTTCCAACTGGAATGAATTTCCAAATTCATTCCAGTTACAAAATATATATATATTTATTATATATAATATATATTTATATTTAATTAAAAAATTGTTCGATTCTTCTAAAACACGAATCGATCAATTTTTTTGGTTAGATTTGGTTCGGTTCGAATTACCCGAACCTTTTGCCCGCCCCTAATTTTTATTCCTTAAATACCTGTTAACTTTTTCCTTAAATACCCCAGTCCATCGAACAGAACCAAAAAACCTACGAGACAGATTGAAGAGACAGAGCGAGAGAGGCATACTGGCGACTAGAGTTGAGACTCGAGAGGGCCGTTGGGACGGCATCAAGGGCTCACGGCGGGCTCCTCTTCATCGTCACTGGCAATCCAATCATAACAAGGTAAACGCCTACGAGATGAATCCGATTCTGTAGATGTTTAATTGTTGATTTGGCTTTTAATTATGAATGTGTTTGTCTATCTGAATTGGAGAGCAATGAAACCCTAGATTAATAAGAGGCAGAGAGAATGCAGATAGGAGATACATAAATATTCATTTATGATGTCACAGTTCTGATTTGTGTACAATAGGAGAAAACAACACTCATTAGTAGTGTAATTAGAGATATAAATCTTACTCATGCTCAATAACAATGTCCGCGAAGAATCTGTTGGATTGAGTATGTAGCTGTATGTAAATAAACCAAAAGAATTAGAAGCAAACTTCACTGTTTGTAGCAGATAATAAATATATCTCAAAGCTTGTACCAAGTTATTATCATTATCTCACAGCAAACTGATTATCCCTTTAGTTTTGTATGAAAGATTGCCTCCAACCAGTCTGAGGCTCCAGCAGGCTCCCATGCGGGCTAAACCACCGTTTTTGCTCTGCCATATTTTTTTTATAATGGAGGATATTAGTAACCAAACATGTGAAAATTAATTGATTTACTATTTGATTTTGTCCTCCTTGATAAATGGTTGTTAGCTGATTGGGTTAAATAGTGGGTATGACTAGTTATAACATTAGAAAAGTGTTTGTATGTTGATCCGGATTCTTTGAGTGATGTATGTAAAAGGGCATATAGAATAGCTAGCCGTCTTCAACACAATCTTGTGGTTCAAATGCCTCGTGGTATTATGAACAACATTGATTATGAGTTGCAGCTTCAGAGTGTGGAGATCATGCTTTTCTTAAATATGGAGACCATAGATATTTCTCTTTTTTTTTCAGTTCTTTATAAGGTAATAAATTCCTTATTATATTACTATTTGTTCATAATAGTTTTAAATTTATTTATTATCATAATTTTTAGTGTATATATATATATATATATATATATATATATATATACATATTGACGGTAACTATTGTTGCTGGAGTATACTTGTGTATTAGTTCAGTACAATGAGTAGGTACAGTAGTGTTTGTGTGTAATAGTTTGCGTGTCCTCCTCCTCTACAACATGGTTTTTTTTATACTTGTGATACAACGACTCTTCTGTGTTTGTAACGGTTGCTTAATATCTACACTAAGTGCATGCAGGTAATAACTCCAAGGAGCCGTTGGAGTAACTCCTCCTCAATGTGTCCTTCTTGTATAACGGGTGTCAGTTTGACTTCCCACGCCCGTCTGTCTTCTTTTATAAGCATTTGTTTTTTGTATAAAAACTCTTCCCCCTCATTCTTTTATTTTTTACTGTCCCATCAATCATGTCTCACCACTTCTCCTGGTACGTTCTCTTACTAATTTTTTTTTAAACCCTAGCAACAGGGGAGGCCGAGGTGGGGCACCTCGGCTTAGAGCCGAGGCGTAACCACAGTGGGGGCCGAGGTCGATGTGCCTTGGCTCTGAGCCGAAGCGTTTCCGTCTCGGCCCAGGATCGAGACGGTGCGCCTCGGCTCTGAGCCGAGGCGATGGGCCTCGGCTCCAAGAGCTGAGGCGTTTTCACCTCCGCTCAGAATCGAGGCGGTGCGTGTTTGGTGACGCCCCAGGTCTTCTTTTTTTCTTTTTTCTTTTTTAATGTTTGTGCACCTCGCGTGCATTTCCTCATCGTCTCTGTGATCCCCCTTTTTTTTTTTCTTTTTTATGATTCCTTGTTTTGTTCAATGCTTCTTTGTTTTGATCAGTGCCTCTTTGGTTGCTGGCAGATTGGTTAACCTTGCTCACTAACCAGGTTAGTTTTTTAATTTTTCAATGGACGTGCTAAATGCAATTGATGTTGATGAATTCTATTCTAATGATGACGATGAGGAATATTCACCTCATGATGATGATGATGACCCTTCCTCCCCTATTAGGAATTCTCCCCATATTCTGTATGATCTTGACCCTTCTTCGCTTGACTCAACAACTCGTCCAAAGAGAGAGAGGCACGGGCCCTCGCATTCCCCCCTCGATAACTCTCTTATAGAGCTTATACGGCCTCAATTAGATCCTCAAGAGTTGGTGGATGCCCAAGGTCTTGTGTGTCATAACGTTCGTCTTTTTGCACCTGAGCCTAACGCTACAATTATGAATCCCCCTGACACATTCTTCAGAGTTCACCTTCTATCCATACAGCTGGGGCTTAGGTTTCCTCTTCACCGCTTCTTTATAGAATTCTTAAACTATTACGAGATAGCCCCAGGCCAGCTTGTTCCAAACGACCACCAGGCAATCACTGGTTTTCTTTCTGTGTGTTGAGAGAGGGGGGTGGAATCCACCCTAAGCCTTTTCCAAACATTGTTTAGAGTTGGTAGGTCGTCCGGAGACGGTATAGGTTTTGTTGTTATTTCCTCCAGACCTCATCTCAAACTTTTTGATGATCGCTCCACTTTTAGTAAAGACTAGAAATCAAAATTTGTTTGTCTCCCTAGATTGCCCACCCCATTTTGCTGTCATGTGGGGATCCCAAGTTAGATGCCACCCACCTTTAGATAAGAGTCCATGTGCGTAGGGGGTAGTTGAGCTCAGGAAAAATGGTCCATTAAAGGTTGCTACGTATACTACTAAGTGGGAGTTTGCAAAGTTGGGTTTTTCGAGGACTCGATCAGCTGGTCTTGATTCACTTGGTATCGCTCTATTGTTTGTGATACTTGACTGTTTCTCTTGATTGTTTATTCTCACCTTTTTCTTCGCAGGTGCTATGTCTTCGAAAGCGGACCGGTACTTGTCGCGGTACTTGTCGCGGTTTAGACAAAATCCGCCTTCCAAGAAGATCAAGACGGATAAGAGAGGAAAGAAGAGTCAAGCAGTCGTGGCCGAGGAGGTGACTCCCGACCTAAATTCTAGGCCGACGAGGTTGTCTGACCCATCCACACAACCCCCGGAGCAGGGGGAACTTCTTCAGTCCGGAACTCACATGCCTGGACTAACCTGATTCGGCTAGGTGCGGACGTGCCTCCCGGAGCTTCAATACTAAATGGGAGCATCAATGCCGCCGAGTTCGCATCGCGCTTTACCCCTCCCGCCGATTTGCAATTTCTTAGTACCCAGGACGTGACCGTGCTACATGAGCGATATCTCAAGCACATGCTAGAGGTTGGTTGTTTACTTTGAAAATTTACTTATATGTAGATGTTGCTTACTTTATTTTTATGCTGCAGGCTATGCTGGTAGGACAAGTCTTTCATGCTCAGTGCGAAATAATATGCACCAAGGCCCTCGCAGAAAAGAGCAACCTTCAAGAGCTGTTAGCTGCACGCGAAGATGAGCTGGGGAGGCTGAAGGCAGAGCAGGTAGCATTGGAAGATGAGCTGAAGCAGGAGCAAGAGCATCATGAGAAGACTCGTGCTACTATTGCAGCGCTGAGAGAGTCCCATGCTATAGCCCTTAATGATGCGGAGGAGACCTACAAGCGATCTTCCAAGTTCAAGGTTGATGCGAAAGATTATATGGGCAGGACTGAGGGAGCTAAAGAGTTTTTGAAAACCAAGGTGGGCCAAGAAGCAATTGAGGCAGAATCTCAGGTCGCATTTGACCTCGGAATGTACACCATGCAACAACAGATTTATCTGGTGCTTCGCGAGAACCATCCCAACTTCGACCCATTGGCCATGGGCTTGCCAGTGATGGATGAGAATCCCGACCCCGACGCCAAAGGACAAAAAACTGCTATTGGTGATGCAGTTGTTACTGTCAGAGATGCTATTGATGGAGATGTTGTTGATTGCAAGATGTCTCACCTTTTCGATCTCTCTCCGGTGAATACCTGTGATGTTTCCCATGCTTCCATGGAAGATGTACTCGTCAAAGATATCACTAAGACTGAGAATGAATAGTTATTTTATAAACGATGCGAATAATGCTTATTTCCCGCTTGGTTTTGATATTAGTACTTGCCAGAACCCAATAAAGCTTGTCGCTCAATAACATTTCCCTTATGAAAATTCAGGCTTTTCTTCTTCTTTTTTTTTTTAGCAATTTTGTGCCCCAAGTGCCGAGGCGCGCGCACACACATATATATACATATATATTAGTTCTTAATATGCACATGGTACTTATATATTTATAAGAGAAAGGGAAACCCTAATTATAAAACCTAAAAATTTACGACACCCTAAACCCTCACCTTCATCATCATCGACTCTCACGATCGGCTTCAGCATCAAAGAGAAAAAAAAAATCCTGCACGAACTTTTTGTTTCTTCCTTTCAGTGTCATTTGTATTCAAGTAAGATTTATGTTCATTAAAAATTCTTTTTACCCCAAAACAAAAATGATTTTCGTAATTGCTTATTTGCTAGGGTACTACATGAGTTTATGTGTTCTGGATTTTGTATATAATTGTTGTATTCGCATGTTATATGTTTATATATAATGGTGAATTCATTTTCTGTATTAAAAAGTTGTGTATGTCTTAGCCGCCGTGTAAATTTCAAAGGCATCGTAGTAATTCATGGTTTGATGTTATGCTATAATTATATTCGAATAATAATTGGAAGATTGTAGAATCTGTATGCGTGAATTTATAATTGATATATGGTTTATGTAATAATTAGGTATAAAATAAATATTTGTATATTTTATTTGGTGTAAATATTTTGCTACGGCAAGCTAATTGGTTCAAAGGTTATAGATATAGGTTTGAAGTTGAATGTGTCACTTTGGTATAAGACTTGATATAAGATGTAAATTTTGAAGGATAAAGTTATATATATTTTTGTCATGAGGATGGTGCCATTTGATGTTTTTATTTTGCGGAATGAGCAGTGACAAAAAAGCTGTCTCACTAGGATTGTATATCTCACTAGGGAGGCGGGAAAACTCACTACTACAAAAAAAAAAGATACTACATCGCCCAATCAACGTTAATTTTTGAAAAACCGACGTTATATGTCAATAAAATAAAGCAAAAATAATATATATTACTTACGACGCCGATTTATGGCAAAAATCGACGTCGTAAATATTTTTTTTAAACATTAAGACATACGACGTCAGTTTTATGTAGAACCGACGTCGTATGTTTTAAATAATTTTTTTTAATTAAAAACATACGTTTTAAATAATTTCTTTTTAAAATAAAATTAAAGGCGTACTTCCTTATAGCAAAACAAATCATTCCTTATTTCTCTCTCTATATATTCACTCTCATTCTCTCAGTTTATCACTCCCAGTACGCCACAATTCTCACTGTTTATGGATTAAAAGTTGTTTTAGGGATTTTCTGTTTTCAGTTTTGTGCACAGCTGCGATTAACAAGTGGAGAGAGTTGGAGAGGAACTCCACGATTCAAAAGCAGCAAGAAGAAGGGCGCTGGAATAATCTGTTGAAGGGAGAAAAGATTATGGTCCTGTTTGGTAAATTATCAGCCTATCAGTCAATTTTGGCTTATTTGACCACTATTAGTTGTTTGATTAATAAATTTTTTGTAACTCCAGTTAAAATTCAAAAGGCTACTCAAAGCAGCCTTTTCAATTTAGCTTTTTGAGTAAATAAATTATACCAAACTGCTATTAGCTAACAGCTAATCTATCAAACAACTCTCTATAATCAACTAATATTATCAACAAATCATACTTTCTAACTCAAACAGCCAACAACCATTTACCAAACAGGACCTAAGGCCCAAAATTGGTTGTTCGCTGATTGGGTTGGCTGTTGGCTAATTAACCAAACATGGTTGAATTTTAGCATTTTGAAGTTATAAAAAACTTATTAACCAAACAACTAATAGTGGTCAAATAAGCCAAAAGTGGCTGATAGGCTGATTATTTACCAAACACGGCCTAAGAATTCAAACGCAGCAAGAGGTAATATTTTTTTTTGCCCATCCATCCATGTGAAAATAATCTGTGAAAGAGCTTCTCATCTGGAATTACTTTGTGTAAGAACTTACGCATATCATGACACTCATCAGATGAAATAGAGGATGATAGCCAGGGTAGAAATTCAGCCATCATATTAACAGGAATGCTGTAGGAACTGCCATATCAGTGATGCTTGTTCTTCAAATGAGAATTTTTTCAATAAGCAAAGGGAAGACCTACTCCTCTTCCTTAGCCCGAATTGCTTTGTGAAAGAAGAGGAAAATCCGAATCGGTGACGAGCCATTCACGCCCAGCGCCTTGTTTGCCGGCCCGGAGTGATCCATTTGGTCCACAGCTGACCCAGCCGCCATCACTGCTACGCCGCCGTTCTGTATCCCCGTCGTTAATGCCGTCGCCATTCCCGAATCATTAACTCAACGGAGAGGGAATTTGAGATGGTTTCCCAAACAGGAGCGGGCTGTGGTGGGATTCCATGCAGGGAAAAGATACTAAGGCTTAGGCTTGTTTGGCAGTCTTCTTTATGCAGAACAAGCCTAAACATTAGGCTTTTTCATTGTTATTTAAAAAAAAAAACAAAATACGACAGAATACAATGAACAAAATACACATGTGTATACGTGTTTAAAAAATTTATTTATGATAGTAATATTTAAAAATAATTGTGTATAAGTAGTAAAAAAATTTATGAATTGATTTCTTAAAGTATTCATTAGGTAATGATTAAACTAATTATTTATGATTGTAATAATTATATTAATGATTAGTAATAATTGTCTATAGTTAATAAATATATTTATGATTTGTTAATGAATAAAAAAGTATAAATTGACATATAATAAGGTAAATATATAAAGTCGTTAAAATTTATTATTAAATATTTATGTAGTTAATTTCACCAGAATAAATTTTGTTTGGTTAGTATGAATATCTAATTTTTGGTACTGATAAAAAGTTATAGGGTTCAAATATTTGCATAACCCTGATCTTGTCGGTGTTCAGGGTTGCCAATGAAAAGCTTGCCATGGATATGATACCATACCCGGTATGCATCACTTGTAACAGGATTGTTCATCACTTGCATTGGGTGGATGAAACCTGCCCGTTGTCTCCAACAGTACAAAGGCTGAGCGTGCTTGTCAGCCCAATCAAAATTGCCAGATCGCCCGTCAAACGTGTGCAATTCCTCACTGTACACGACTTCAATCGGGACATCTTAGAAACCATTGAATTGCCTGCAGAACCGGTCAGGATAGTAGTGCTCAATGATATAAAAATAGATCAAAGGCACTCGAGTTGTCCAAATCGCTTGGCCGACCGTGCAATAGTCAGGCAATTGAGGAAATAATTCATTGTAAGGCTGGAAGACAAACTGCGAAAGACATTAAAAAAATGTTATGATTACCACAAAATATGATTATATAAATGAGCATAGTAACGCCAACATTAAACAAACGTACCATTTGTTGGTTAACGCGATCCAATTGGTCGCGATATGCCCGAATCACGTGATGAGGCACATTCCCCCAAAAATGTGCACCTACCCACCTACATTTGCAACAACAATTCATGACTACTTCAAAACAAAGTGAATTCAATACGTTTTTAAAAATTAACTATTACAACTTACCTGGCACCAACTGGCAAATCACGAATATTTAATTCTGCTATAACGCCCTCTGGCCTAAGCATAGGGAGCCTCTCCCATGCCCAAAGTTGCAGCAGTAGCATACAACCACCGACAACTGAAGTATGGTGGTCAGCTCCTTTGCACAACCCCCTATAAAGATAGGCTAACACAGCTGATCCCCAACTGTACTGGCCACACACCTCAAAATCCTCAATGAAAGGCAACAAGGCCAAATTTACCGCCATGTTTGTTGATTCGGGGAAAAGAAGTCCTCCTAACAAATGCATCAATTGTATCCGCGTAGTAATTTGCACCTCATCATCTGTGCTATCCGCGGTTAGTACTGGAACGGGTCCTATTGCAGTCGAATTAATTTTCGACTGCTTCAAAAATCCATCAAGGGGAGTGAATCCCAACAAACGCCTACACAATTCCTTCCATTGTTCGCTAGAACGCTTGACACGTCCAGTAACAGCTAGGCCGTCCACCTTAAGCCCAAGTAACACTTCAACATCTTGAAGTGTTATACCTACCTCCCCAAACGGTAGGTGAAACGCGTGAACCTCAGGCCGCCACCGCTCAATCAAAGCGGCGATTAATGAATGGTCCAACCTTATATCTCTAAGATGAGATACCCCGTAGAACCCAGCAATACGCAAGTAATTAATCATTCTTTCATCGCTGGGCACCATTGTTTGGCCATCGTATCGGCACGGTTTAATACGTGCATTAAAATCTGGATCCATCCATATGGACATAGACCGATGCCTATGCTGAAACGTTAACACCGACGGATCCATCGGGCCCGGATGTAATTGCCTTCGTGCAGCCATAACTGTAAAAGATAATAAAAATATTCATTACTATTTCAAATAAAATATTCTACTTCAAAAATACATTCAAATCAATCATGTGATTCTAAATTTAATTCATTTATTCTAATTAATAAATTAGAAATCAATCTTGTTAATTTAAAACACAAAATATTCTTGAACAAGCATAAGTAATAGGCTTGTTCAATGAATAAGCCTTATTTATTTTTAACATTATTAAAATACGCTTGTTACATGCTGCATTAGAATTTGACATTATGAATAAGTAATACGCAATTAATACTAAATTTACATGCTGCATTAGAATTTGACATTATTTAGTTCTTCATTTTAATAAAGTATAATTAAAATATTCTAATCATTAAATACATAACTAATTAAAATAAAATATTCTATAATTAAAATCATAATTATTCGAATTATTATATTCAAATTATAATACTCTAATTATTAAATAAGTAACTATTTAAATTAAAATATTGTATTATTCAAATCTTAATTATTATTCTACTCAATTATTATTGTTTAATTATTGGTAGAATTTTCTGCTTTTATACTCAATATAATAACTCTAACTTTTATTTTATTTTCCCTTATACTCAATATAATAACTCTAACTTTTATTTTATTTTCCCTGTTTATTGGTTCAAAGTTAAGGTGGATTTTTTTTATTTGGGCTTCTTTCTGGATGCTTAGTATCAACTTTGTCAGCCGTCTCTCATCCTCTGGCTTACACTAGGTTAGCAATGTTCTGGCTTTACTTGGTTATATTGGTTTCTTTATCCATTTTTTCTTGCTTGAAGGATAGTTAAATAAATAAATAAATAAAACTCCAAATGGCTTGTTGAGTTTGTTTCCTTCCCTGATATTGTTTAGAGATTTTCTTTATTAACAATGTAAAAGATTATGTTGTTGGACAAGGATTATTTGAATTATTTGCCTTTTCCTTTTAAGATCTTGTCAAAATTAAAACCCAGCATATCCCTACTTCAGCATCTGCACAGTTCAGTTTCAACAAACACTAAACTACAATTATCATTAAACTAAGCGAGGAATACCATACAAACAATAAACAAACAAGATTATTAAGATTTGTATGCTGTTCTATTTTTAAATAACCAAACTCAGCAAAAATACATACTATCAGTAAACTTGAACCAATTTACAAGTATCTCAAACTCATCAACAACTACAGCCACTTCCTATCAGTAAACTTGACACTAATCTTCATGGTCACATGATCCACAAAGTCATCTAAGCCAAATTCAACGTACACATGTAAAATAAATAAATAAAAATAAAAATGTATTAGTTCTTACCGGCTTTTCTGGATAACCGCACAAGATTCACACTAATAGTCAAACAATATTTGAAAATTTGGGACCACAAGCAAAAAGGATGAAAGGGACTTGAGAAGGACCACAAAATTTGCAGAAAAAAAAAGGTTTGAAAGTGGTGGGTGAAGAGAATGGGAAGATTGGATATTTGGATGAGGAAGTGGGGTTTGAAGTGGGGTAGAGAGAGGAGACTGTGTATTCTGCTTATCCTGCTTTAGCTTTGTGCTATGCTGATAAGGAATTAGGGTTGGATTCTTAAAAGTATTAGTTGACTAATTAAATACGGTAGGTGTACAGGTTCACACCTACCGTATTTAATGGCACTGTTTTAAAAAAAAAATAGAAAAAGCCTAATGGGTAGGCTTTTTACACAGGAGAACAAGCCTTTCCCAAAGTTAACCTTCTCAGCTCGGTCACTATTTGGAAAACCATTATCCATTGCCTCTTCACCGGAAAAATCACCCGCCATTCCCACTCTATTTATCTTCACCGTGAAAACATAAGAAAAAAATTAAATCAAAATTCAACTTCTTTTTTTTTTGCCTTTTCAATTGTGACTTTCAGATTCAGATTTCTTAAACCGTATCCTCTGTCTGCAAGTAGCCCTGCCTTCTATCTCTACATTGCTCTCTGTTCATATGTGATATATATACATAGATACAGCTATCTGCCCCTTTCTCTCTCTGTATGTATAGTATAGATAGATGGGTTGATGATTTTCTGTTGCTGAATGTTCTCTGTCTCACTGCAGGAAGAGTGCAAATTATCTTTCACCTTAACTAAGATTCGCTGCTTTTTACAATTATTTTAATTTTTTTTTTGAGAAAACAATTATTTTAATTAAAAGGAGATAAACCGACGCCGCATCACTATATTAAAAAAATAAAATGAGATAAAGCATCGGTTATATCTCTATTTTAAAAAAAACGACATACGACGTCGATTTTGTGAAAAAACCGACGTCGTATCTCGTATGTACTTATTTAAAAAAATTAAAAATAATATACGACGTCGATTTTTTGAGAACTACGTCGTATAATTTATTTATAATGTCTGCTGGAACTACGTCGGAAAACAATCGACGCCGTAGTAGTGACTCCCTGTTTATAAGCATTTATTTTTGAGAACTTGAAAACTCTTCATTTGTTACTCATTTCTCCTTGACAATATATATATATATATATATATATATATATATATATATATATATATATATATCAAGTGTTGATGGTTTTGAGAAACTTTACAATGTATTCTTGTAAGAATCTCTCTTTGAAAGAGGATAATTGAGAGATTGAGGGGTTGTTTAGTAAAGTGGAAAAATGGAGAATTTTCCAGAAAAATAGAAAATTGGAGAGGTAGAAAAATGGAAAATGAAAGATGTGTTTACTAAATTTGTTCTTCCAAAATCTATTTCCATCTCCTTTCTCCATCTTTCTTAAGTAATTTGGAGAATAAAAAAACCAATGTCTCCAAATGGAGGAATGGGATGATGTGTGTGAACAGTGCATTACCCTAGAGGTCTCAACATTGATTCCAACCAATAGCAATATGCTTTCTATTTCCCTTTTGCGCCTTCCCTCTAGTTGCGGACAACCCCATAAGCCCCTATGAACAACATTTATTATTGTTTTTGTTATTGATTATTGATTTTATTATTATTATATGTTTGCCATTTTTACATTTAATTATTATTATTATTATTATTTTGAGAGATTGGAATCCTCTCTTTGGTAATTATTTTGAGAGATTGGAATTCTCTCTTTGGTGATTAATTTGAGAGATTGGAATACTCTCGTTGGTATTCTTTCTTTGATGATTATTTTAAGGAATTGAGTATTCTCTTTTGGTGGATATTTTATAAGTTAAGGAAGTATTCTGAGTATTGAAGATAATGTGAAAGATCTTCTGGAAATTTTTACTTGGGAAGTTCTAAGGAAATAGTGACTTCATATTTCTCTTGGATTACGTTTAAACTAGGCCCTGTTTGTTGGCTTTTTCAATATGTGTATATTTATTATATAAATATATGTGTGAGATCTTGTTGTTGTGGTATGCATAATTGTATCATGGTGTGTTTGCATACTTTGCATGACTGATTTCATATCATGCTTGTACAAATAAAAATAAGGAGAAGAATGATAATATCTTAAGGGGTTATTGTAGGATATATTAAATAAAATATATCTACGTATTTAATTGAGAGAAGGGAGGAAAAATACGAAGGAATATTAAACTAGAGAAAGGAAGAGAAGTCTGAACAAAGGAATGAATTTTATTTCATCAGCTTCTTCATTTGGGTGGTAAATAACATTACATTCTGAACACCTATTTATACTAAATGAAATCCGACAATTTGATGTTGGCTAGCCTTCCACTCATAATATTATACTATTATCTAGCAATACACTCACATGCATACAGAGGCGGATCCAGCATGGGGGCAGTGGGGGCACCTGCCCCCACTCACCCCAGCCCCACCCCCTATATAGCCTTTGTATATATATATATGTATGTATAGTACATTTTTAGATATAAGTATATGAAAAATGATAAAAGTAAATAGTTGTTGAGTTGGTTAAGATGGTTGGTGTGCCCTTTTACTAGGGAGAGGGTAGGGGTTTGACTCTATTGAGCAGCATCAGGCGTTAATTGGAGCCATTCAACCCTTTTTTCCTTTATGTATATAATGAGATATGTAATTTATAATGTATTTTTTATTTGAATTATTTTATCAAATTACTTTTATGTATATAATGAGATGTGTAATTTATAATGTATTTTTTATTTGAATTATTTTATCAAATTAATTATGTTTCATATATTGTTATTAATATTTTTATAAAGTTTTAGTGTGTTTTATTTTTTGTCTATATCCAACAATATTTATGACTATATTCTTTTTTAAGTGATTCAATTTATAATGTGTTTTCTATTTGAATTATTTCATCAAATTAATTATTTTTCATATTTTGTTATGAGTATTTTTATAAAATTTTGATGTGTTTTATTATTCGCTTATATACAACAAATCTATGACTATATTTCCTAAATGCTTTACGGTTTAAGAAAAATTTTCGCCCCTACTGACTAAAATTTCTGGATCCGCCACTGCATGCATACACACTCACACACCACTAAGTTTCATAATTCTGCCAACACATACCCACATGCTACTCCCATGTGACTTGGTTTAGGATAATAATAATTATAATATTATTATAACATTGCCTCCCTTAAACCAAGTTACCTATATTCATCATCCCAATTTCCTTATTCTGTTTGAGAAATATCTCTGTCTTCAATGGCTTTGTAAAAATATCTGCAACTTGACATTCACTTGCACAGTACTCAATGTTAATTTGTTTTTCAGCAACCAACTCCCTGATCTTGTGATACTTGATATCAATGTGTTTGCTGCGACCATGAAAAACAGGATTTTTGGACAACGAAATGGCAAACTTGTTGTCACAAAAAATTGTTGTAGGTGCCTCCTGCTATTGTTGCAAAATTGCTTGAGTAGCACAGTTTGTTGCTGCAATGTATTCTGCTTCTGCGGTTGAAAGTGCTACAATCTGCTGCTTTTTTGAAGACCAAGAAAATATAGCAGAACCAAGATAGAAGGCATATCCTGATGTGCTTTTTCTTGTCTCAACATCTCCAGCCCAATCACTGTCTGTATATCCAACAAGTTCCACAGCATCATTAGTAGAGTAAAAAATTCCATCATTACTCGTACCTTTGACATATCTCAGAATTCGCTTTGCTGCAACCCAATGTGATTCTTTTGGTTCCTCCATGAATCTGCTGAGTATTTCAACTCCAAAAGAAATATCTGGCCTTGTAGCTACCAAATACCTCAAACTCCCAATTAAACTTTTATAAGCTGTAACATTCGCATTCTTGCCACACTCATCTTTGGACACCTTCAACTTTTCAGCTACTGGAGTTGAAACTGGTTTGGAGTTTTCCATTTTGATCTTTCTCAAAATATCAGCAGCATATTTCTTCTGTGAAANAATAGTTGTTGAGTTGGTTAAGATGGTTGGTGTGCCCTTTTACTAGGGAGAGGGTAGGGGTTTGACTCTATTGAGCAGCATCAGGCGTTAATTGGAGCCATTCAACCCTTTTTTCCTTTATGTATATAATGAGATATGTAATTTATAATGTATTTTTTATTTGAATTATTTTATCAAATTACTTTTATGTATATAATGAGATGTGTAATTTATAATGTATTTTTTATTTGAATTATTTTATCAAATTAATTATGTTTCATATATTGTTATTAATATTTTTATAAAGTTTTAGTGTGTTTTATTTTTTGTCTATATCCAACAATATTTATGACTATATTCTTTTTTAAGTGATTCAATTTATAATGTGTTTTCTATTTGAATTATTTCATCAAATTAATTATTTTTCATATTTTGTTATGAGTATTTTTATAAAATTTTGATGTGTTTTATTATTCGCTTATATACAACAAATCTATGACTATATTTCCTAAATGCTTTACGGTTTAAGAAAAATTTTCGCCCCTACTGACTAAAATTTCTGGATCCGCCACTGCATGCATACACACTCACACACCACTAAGTTTCATAATTCTGCCAACACATACCCACATGCTACTCCCATGTGACTTGGTTTAGGATAATAATAATTATAATATTATTATAACATTGCCTCCCTTAAACCAAGTTACCTATATTCATCATCCCAATTTCCTTATTCTGTTTGAGAAATATCTCTGTCTTCAATGGCTTTGTAAAAATATCTGCAACTTGACATTCACTTGCACAGTACTCAATGTTAATTTGTTTTTCAGCAACCAACTCCCTGATCTTGTGATACTTGATATCAATGTGTTTGCTGCGACCATGAAAAACAGGATTTTTGGACAACGAAATGGCAAACTTGTTGTCACAAAAAATTGTTGTAGGTGCCTCCTGCTATTGTTGCAAAATTGCTTGAGTAGCACAGTTTGTTGCTGCAATGTATTCTGCTTCTGCGGTTGAAAGTGCTACAATCTGCTGCTTTTTTGAAGACCAAGAAAATATAGCAGAACCAAGATAGAAGGCATATCCTGATGTGCTTTTTCTTGTCTCAACATCTCCAGCCCAATCACTGTCTGTATATCCAACAAGTTCCACAGCATCATTAGTAGAGTAAAAAATTCCATCATTACTCGTACCTTTGACATATCTCAGAATTCGCTTTGCTGCAACCCAATGTGATTCTTTTGGTTCCTCCATGAATCTGCTGAGTATTTCAACTCCAAAAGAAATATCTGGCCTTGTAGCTACCAAATACCTCAAACTCCCAATTAAACTTTTATAAGCTGTAACATTCGCATTCTTGCCACACTCATCTTTGGACACCTTCAACTTTTCAGCTACTGGAGTTGAAACTGGTTTGGAGTTTTCCATTTTGATCTTTCTCAAAATATCAGCAGCATTGGAGTTTTCCATTTTGATCTTTCTCAAAATATCAGCAGCATATTTCTTCTGTGAAATAAAGTTTCTCAAAATATCAGCAGCATATTTCTTCTGTGAAATAAAGATTCTCAAAATATCAGCAGCATATTTCTTCTGTGAAATAAAGATTACACCATTCATCTGAACAACTTCAAGACCAAGAAAGTAACACATAAGACCCATATTAGTCATTTCAAATTTCTTAATGAGTGCCTCCCTAAATTCTGAGATTAGTTTCAAATTGTTTCCAGTAAAAATCAAATCATCAACATACAGACAGATTATAACAATATCTCCAGAATCTGTGTATTTGACATATAGAGTATGCTCATAAGGACATCTCATAAAACCATTCTCAACAAAATAGGAATCAATGCAACCATACCATGCTCTGGGTGCCTGTTTTAAACCATTCAAAGCTTTTCTCAACTTGTAAACCTTATTTTCTTCCCCTTTCTTCACATACCCTGCAGGTTGCTCAACATATATTTCATCTTCAAGAAAACCATTCAAAAAAGCAGACTTGACATCCATTTGATACAATTTCCAATCATTTTGAGCAGTAAGAGAAATAAGCATTCGCACAGTATCAAGCCTACTTACTGGAGCAAAAACCTCAAAATAATCAATACCTGGTTTTTGCTTGTAACCCTTTGCTACCAACCGTGCCTTAAAACGGTCAACCTCACCATTTGACTTGTATTTGGTTTTATAAACCCACTTTACTCCAATTGGCTTCTTTTCGGGAGGTAAATCTGTTAACTCCCAAGTACCATTCTTTTCAATGGCACAAATCTCCTCAGATCGTATTGATTCATCCAACTCTGAAAACAATTCTTTCTTTCCACACATATGGTTACTACATCCAGTATCCAAGAACCATATGTTTTCATTTGCCGACAAACTATTACTGGCCAAAAATAAGGTTTCAGATTCAGTAGAACTCTCACCAGATTTTTCAGCAACATTGGCTTGATTTTCATGATTGTCCTCTTTATACCAGCAATCTGCAATTTTGTGTCCATACTTCCCACAATTGTAGCAATTAAATGGAAATTTACCTTGCTTGGTATTATTACCTCCACCTCTTCCTTGATTGAAGTTACCTCGTCCTCTTCCTTGATTTGAGTTACCACGTCCTCTTCCTCTGAATCCTCCTCTTCCTCTTCCACGACCTCTACCAGTTCCTCCACCTCTTTGATTAGAGCTAGTCATATTAAAGGTGACTTGGCTCTTTAAAGCTTCTTCTGCTAGTGGTTCCGATTTTGACGCAATCCTTTCAATATGACTTTCTATCATACCTTTTAACTCGGCAATTGACAAGTCCTCGGTATCGTGTGACTCTATTATTGAAGCCACCACATAGTCATACTTCATCGGCATCGTTCGTAGAACTTTTTCAACCACTGCACCATCTTCAACTGTGTCTCAGTATAACCTCATCTTATTTACATGATCAATAAGACGAGAGAAATACATATCTACCGTTTCTGTAGAAGTCATCTCACAGCGATCATACAACCTTCTCAACGACTGCAACTTAGATTTCTGCGCCCGATCAACTCCTTTGTGTGACACCTCTAAGATGTCCCAAGCTTGTTTTGCTGTTTTAGCATTAGCTAGCTGCCCAAAAATGGAGTAATGGACGCCTTGATGAATTTGTCCCAACGGCAATTGATCTCGCCGTGTAGCAGCTGCATCAGCTCTTTCTAGTAGACCGGGATCAACAAAACTCCAAAGATTTTGAGCTTTCAAATGTGTGGTCATCATAATTTGCCAATAATTGTAATCGAGTTTCCCATCTAATTTAGGACCCAACCATACAATATTGAAATTATTGGCCATACTTTACTAGGAAAAAATATCTCGGGGTTGGAAGGTTGATAGGCTCTGATACCAAATGTATGATATATTAAATAAAATATATCTACGTATTTAATTGAGAGAAGGGAGGAAAAATATGAAGGAATATTAAACTAGAGAGAGCAAGAGAAGTCTGAACAAAGGAATGAATTTTATTTCATCAGCTTCTTCATTTGGGTGGTACATAACATTACATTCTGAACACCTATTTATACTAAATGAAATCCGACAATTTGATGCTGGCTAGCCTTCCACTCATAATATTATACTATTATCTAGCAATACACTCACATGCATACACACTCACACACCACTAAGTTTCATAATTCTGTCAACACATACCCACATGCTACTCCCATGTGACTTGGTTTAGGATAATAATAATTATAATATTATTATAACAGTTATGTTATGTGCAAATTATCTGCTCCTATATGTTATGTGCTATGTGCAAAATGTTTTACGGGGTGGAGTAAGTTTTACCAGTTGTTCAATGCTGACTTTGTTTCCCCCTTAGTTATTTTTGCAAGTGATGATTGCATGATTTGGGCATGAGAGTGATTTTCACCCTTCTAGATTAGTCTTTAGAGTTTTATTTTATTATTACTCTAGAAGTTGTATTTAAACAAATGTATTTAATTCAGTGTACTAGTAGTGGTTGGGGATTGTTTTTGTAAGTTTGTTTTAGCCTGTGCGTTTAGATATAAGATGTATCTAAACGTGGCGGTAGCATCCCTATTTTCCGTCGTTTTGTTTTTGGGTTTCCGCTATTATAAGTTATTTTTAATTGAATAAATCCCATTTTAATAAAATATTTTGGTCTGAAAAATTAGAGTGTTACAGTTGGTCACTGACAACGGTCGACAGTTTGACAATCGGTCATTCGTTGCCTTTTGCATTCAGCACGACATTCGAACATTAAAGCCTTCGTTGCTTACCCACAGTCGAATGGGTAGATAGAGAACTTGAATCGCATCATCTTTGACGGGTTGAGAAAGAGATTAGAAAAACTAGGCGAAACCTGGGTTAAGCAGCTAGAAAAGGTCCTTTAGACTTATCGAGGATGGTAGTCGTGGCATTCCTAGCCAGGGTTTGGCAATTGGCAGCAAGCCCATCTTACCTTGCTGCCTGTTGGTCCAAGACCACATCCCCATGTTCATGTGCGGGGGCAATGATGAGGGTTGAGGTCCAAGACCGCATCCCCCTTATAGATCTCCTTCTGAATGTCCACCATTCCCAGCCGGTAGTCTTCCGTCCCGAGATCAACCGCGAACTGTTGACCCACGGGAGTGACCAGCCAGGCCTTGATGATCCGCTCCATGTTTGCCGGGGCATACACCTCGGCGTCCCGCATGAACTCCTTCGACTCCTTGTAGACAATTAATGCTACCAGGCGAGCAATTTGCATTTCCACTGATAAGTTACAAAGGCACTCATATTTAAGGGTTTTTAAGGGGTTGTTTTATTCTTAAATGCTATCCTTTGTGGTTGATTTATGGTCATAATTGCTTAAATGTGCTAATGTGTTGCAAAGCTATATCATATCTTGCACTTTAGTGGTTTTGAAGGGTTTTGAGCTTAAGGAAAAGACATATGGACTTTACCGGGAGCATCCAAAGGAAGAATCACGTGTTGTAGCCTGTCAACGAGAAGTCCATGATCGTGGGGCCTTCGTGGATGGAGAACAGAAGGTTCCACGACCAGGCCCATGATCGTGGACAAGAACGTGGCTAGAATAAGTGGCACAATCCACGAGCGCTCCACGTTCGTGGATGGGGATCAGCGTGATGTTTGAAGAATGTGCTTTGAGGGAAGGCTATTTAAGCTAGATTTAGATATTTTTAGGATAACTTTTACATTGGATTCAGTTTTAGATTCACTTGATTTTCTCTCTCTAGTTTACACATTGTACTTTTGAAGATCTTCTTGGAGAAGAGAGCTTGACAACCTTTCTACTCCTAGAATTTCCTTGTAACTTTGAATCTACTTGCAATCAATTAGGTATTTTACTTTTTTTGCTTTAATCCTTACTTTAATTACATTCAATTTTGTGATATTAGATTCAATGTTGAATTCAATTGGTATAATGTGTGGCTAGGTTTCAATTAGGAATTGAATTGTGATTTTAGTTCATGATGCTAGTGTGAATTGTAATTCCAATTAGGTTTATGCATTGCAATTGATTGATGAAAGTTCTTGTTATCTATGATGATTTGTTTGCATATTTTGAGAATGACCAACACTAGAGATTGTATAAGGCATTGAATATTGGCAAGGTCTTGCTATATTCAATGTAGCTCCTAATCATAGGTAATTTATTGCTTTAAGTTCGAAAGGCCTAACTGAGAAATGAGGTGACAACAACATGTTTGATAAAATGCCTCTTAGGTCAATGGTCACCTAAAAAGTGTTCCATACCCAGAGAATGCTTAGTAGACCGATAGGTGAAAGATGCTAGTAAAGCCTCACATGAATATCATCATTGCAATGTACAGAGCCTAAGTCTAAGCACACTAGAAGCATCATGTGCTAGATAACAATTCCATTCTTAAGCTTCTTTATTATTGAATTTGAATACTTGTTTTGCTCTTTGATACTACAACATGCTCAACGCAAACTTCTTGTTAGTGACCTTGTATATGATGTGTGTGACTCTTTATTCCTTAGTTTAAAAGCCTCTTAAAACTTCCAAGTTTGTCTTCCTCAAAGGAACGATAAACTCAGGAGTGATCCCAAATCTTTGACACAACAACTAAATACCATTTGTCAAATGGCGCCTTTGCCGGGGAAGGCATATAGTAGTTGTTAATTTGTTTTTAGATTGAGGAATAACTTCATACTTTGATCCTTGTGTCACTTTTTACTTTTGCTTTTTACATTGCTTGTGCTAACTTCCCTTGAAACTACTTTTAGTTGGGGAGGAAAACTTGTCTTCTTTCTTCTTTCTAGGTTGAATGCAAACAAGGGCCAAGGGAAACCAAGGACTAATTCCTTTCAATCTGGAGATCAACAAAGCCACAATGAGGAGAACAAAGCACATCCCTACTCCACCACCAAGTGAGAACATGGCTTCTACAAGTGCAAGTAATAGACGAGGATCCCATGGAAGAGGGATCCCTCCACACACTCCACCCCACAACCATACACACCCACTGGGCATAGGAGCTCAAGGAGGACCCTAAGTCCCTCTTGAGCCAAGACATGAGGAGGATCAACGTGTTGAGTTGGACGGGCACCGGGATCCAATCCGGGTGGAAAAATTCTATGATGCCCCGAATGATCAAAGGGGAAGAACTATAGCGGAGTACATGACTCTGGACTTTTCAATGCACAACTCCATTTTCGTGCCCCCCTTGGAGAACCTAAATTTCCACATTCATCCATCGGTGCTCAATCTCGTCCAAAAAACCCATTTAGTGGATTGCCATCGGAGGACCCCCACACTCACATCACAAGATTTGTAAGGGCTTGCGACATGTTCCAACGAGAAGGTGTGTTGGACGCAATTGTGAGATTTAAATTGTTTCCATTTTCCGTGATTGGGGAAGCTTCAAGGTGGCTAGATAGTCAATACGACAACCATTTTAGATCTTGGGGGCAATTGCACAAGGAGTTCATGAACAAATTTTTCCCATTGACAAAGACCATGAAAGTCTGAAAACAAGTGCAAGAGTTTAAACAAAGCCCTCTTGAAAGTCTTGGTCAAGCTTGAGGAGATTTAAGTCTTTAAAGCGTTAATGCCCACCTGACCTCCGCTAATAAACATTATTTTTATTGTTATTTTAAATAATCTTTTTATAGTTAATTTGCAATAGTTAATTAATTAATTTATATATATATATATATATATATATATATATATATATATATATATATATATATATTATTTATTATTGCTATAAGTAGTTCTGTTAATATTGTTCAATTTTAGGTTGTGCTTTATTATTTGAATTTTGTCAATCCAATAATCATTCCTAACTTAATAATAATAGTTTTAGTAGTACATGGTCAGTAGGAAGTATTAATTAGTTTAGACTAATTCTATTTGAATTATTATTTATTAAAATTTAGAATGAGTCCAAGTCAATAACAGTTGAGCCAGATGTGGGAGCAAATTTTGTGAGGAAACTAGGAAGAACGGTTAGACTAAAATAGTATAAAAAGAGGACTTTTGCAAAGAGGAAGATCATCAATTGGCCCCGGACCAATTCCGCGGCGGATTTCCATGTGGCAGTAGTCTCCGTTCAGCACAAAACTAGCTAAATCTTCGCAACACCAATTTGTAGACACGACAACATGAATTAACTCTAATTCTCTTTCCTGTTAAATATTGCTTTTTCTTTTCTCCAGTCACAGTGTATTCATTTAATATGCTTGACATTTGATTATCAAAATTTAATTTTTGAGTTGCTGAAATTGCTGTATGAAATTGTGTTTCCACTTAAGCATACAATACAAACATTTTAATGGTTTGGAGTTGCTTAGTAACTAGCTAGGTTTGAAATTGTTTAATGTTGAGAAGATGAAAATCTTTGCCTTATTTGTGATCATCATGTTCGGCTGAGCACTTTTAACTCTAGGAACTTGATGAATTTACTGTGAAAGTTTTGTATTCTGTTTTGTCAATCGGGTGAAAGATTTATTATTTGGTTTTATCTTTTAGTTTGGTTGTGTTGATGGGTGACCAACTTTAACATAATTGAACTGATTTGAGAGAATTTTTAGAGTAAACATCATGCCTATTAATTCCATGCTCTGGATAATAAATGGGTAGATAATTTGATTGTCTTATCAGGTTATTTATTTGGTTTGAGACCCGAGTATTCAATAGTTCTTCTAAACTTAATGAGTTTTAATCATTCGAATAATGTCTTAAGCAGATGAGTGATTAAAGCATGTGACTTACTCTGGACGTCATACGGAGTAGTCATATAACCATTAGAATGAACCACTTAATTTGGTTGACAAGTTAAATTGAAATGCAAAATTAGTAATGGTAATTGATTCATGTTCCTAGAGCTTTATTTTTCCTATTAGTTACTAAATTGTCCGCTATTTCGTACTAGTTTCGGCTTTATTATTCTATTGCATTCAAGTTAATTAATTTCAAGTCTCTAAATTGCATAGTTACAATTCTCTGTGGGTTCGACCCTTGCTATTGTACACTATTACGACAATCATTTTAGATCTTGGGGGCAATTGCACAAGGAGTTCATGAACGAATTTTCCCATTGACAAAGACCATGAAAGTCCGAAAACAAGTGCAAGAGTTTAAACAAAGCCCTCTTGAAAGTCTTGGTCAAGCTTGGAGGATCTCAAAGAAACACAACAAGATTCGAACTACAAGGGTCGAGCGAAGTAGCCAAGCTCGGGTCTCCTTCGAGACTGAGTCATACTAGGGAAAGACTAACGGAAGGAGTGACATGAAGAAGAATACGAGGCCAAGGAAGTAGAAGTAGCTGGACTCAGCGAGCGGCATGACCGAGTCCCAATAGGAGGTATGCACGAATCAACCAACGACGGGCCGGGTGAGAGTTAGACCGACCTAGCAGATGGAGCCAGAGTTAGAATGAAGTGAAATGAGAAGTTTCCTAAGATGGAAAGGATCAGACGCGGATCCTTTGGGAGTGATAGGAAAGCAGACCAAAGTAGTTTAGGAAACCCTTCCAAATGTATTAAGGAAAACAATCTCAAACATTTATGGTAGTTTAGGGTTTCAAAAGGAGAATTAACCCCTCCTAATATGTATAAATAGAGGTATAGAACCTTGAAAAAGGTTAAGTCATTCGTAATACAGGGACAACCGAAACGCTGCTCAAATTTCATAGCAAAAACACTTGAGTAATTTTCTGGTGGTGTTGGCCCGCCATTCGACCCTCCGTGGTTGATAAAACCAACAAATACAATATATTGTTGTGGTAAACATCAACTCTTCTTATCTGTGGAGTAGTTGTAAGGTTCTAAGATTGACTAATAACCTAAGACTATAAACATTGGGAAATGTTGACTCATGCATAGATTGATAATTTTGCGAAGTATAAGTAATGGTCAGCTTGGTGTAGAAAATGATGGGCATGCAGAGATAGACATTTCAAAAGATAATTTGTTAAAGCCTCAAGGTGATCTAATTGAAGTAATAATTAAGAACACATTCCCTATGTTTTGTGTGGGTGCTTGTGATACGGAGTATCTGAATGATTGAGCTATATTGGCACCAACACTAGATGTAGTAAATGAAATCAATGAATATATGAGTAGTTTGAATCATATGGATGGTAGAATGTATTTCAACTCCAACGATGTTTGTCGGCTTGATATGTGTACAGATACATTTGTTGAGTTGCACACCCTAGAGTTCCTAAATGAATTGTGATGCTCAAGCATTCCTAACCATTCTTTTGCTCTAAAAGTTGGATCTCTAGTAATGCTTTTGAGAAACATTGATACTATCTCGAGTTGTGTAATGGACAGAGATTGGTTATTACTAGATTGGCAGACCATGTTGTTAAAGCTAAGATATTATCCAGAAATAGTGTGGGTACACAAGTGTTGGTTCCTAGATTGTCAATGACATTGTCAATCCTCGATAGCCATTTAGGTTTGAAAGGAAACAATTTCCACTAATGTTATCTTATGCAGTGACAATAAATACGAGTCAAGGGCAAAGTCTGCCTAATGGTAGGTCGTTATTTAAAAAAAAAAACTTATTTTTGTACATGGACAACTTTATGTGGCTTTATCTAGAGTTAACGACCCCAACGGTCTTAAAGTAATAATTTTAGGCGACAATGAAAGATTATTCATCTTCAACGTCAAATGTTGTATATAAGGAGGTTTTAAGAATTTGTAACTTTAATACTTAAATTGTAGTATTTTGTTTCAGAACTTTTGTAAAATATTTATGGAATGTATTTTAATAAATTTTGTATTACAACATATAAATTTATGTATATATATTAATTTGTATATTTTGTTCTAATTTTTATTTTATAATATTGATAATATTCATACTATGTATCGCACAGGTGGTGTACAGTATATGAAAAAGGGACATGCAATATTCATCAATACAACATATTTGTTTTCTCCATATTTCTTTATATTTTTATATACATGTTATTTTAACGATAATGTTAGCCCATCGTTGACTGTCCAAAAATAATAAAATCAATAGTAATAATAATAATAATAATTCGGAAATTAACTTAAAATAAAGAATCATAAAAACGTCTCCCGACTAAAAAAAAATTAGAAAAACATTTTAAATCAAGTTAGATTTTCTTTTTCCGATTGACCAACATAAATATTTTCTATTTCATTTTTCTAGAATACCCAAATACTATAAAATTTAAAAAATAACTTTCTTTATAAAGGTGTTTTCTAAATTTCCAAAATGAATTTTACAATTCCTCTTTAGTCTTTACTAAACACCCACGAGGACCTGCGGACGAGTGGAATATACACAGTGCAGCTTTGACGATATCTGAATTTTTTGATACCCAATCAAGAAACATTACCATAACAGGGCAGTGTCCTTATTTCTCTCTCCATCCAATTCTATTTCAACTCCCAGGTGCGCGGGGATTAGGGTTTTGCCCAATCGGAGAGCGCCAGCCAGGATACTCACCACCCCACGGACCACGAACTCACCACAACCCTAACTCTCCCTCGGCCTTATCTTCCCCACTCCGATTTGCTCCTTCAGGAGCATATTCAATTAAATTGAACAAAAAGAGGAGAGAATCCTTGTTTTGCGGAGCCGAAATTTCTTTGTGGATCTCTCGTTCAATCCGGTAAACTTGTTTTACTTTGGTAAGTTGAAGTTCTCTGCATTTCAATTTTCAATCTTGTAGCACAGAAGGTGTCTATGCTATTGAATTTGGAGATCAGGCCGTTTCGCGGGCATACAACTGTTGGAATAAGTGGTAATTGTTTAAATATAGGAGTTTAATTCGTTCTAGTAACGTTCTCTGGCGCCTGTAATGAAAGGAAAGCTAGTGAAATGGTAGTAAAATTGGCTTCTTTGGTACATTTTATTGGTGGAATTTTTTAATATAGTTTTAGATATGAGGTGAAGATTAGTTACTATTATGTATCCGGTATATCCAACTATAATTATTGGGTTTGCATTTGGTTTGGGGTTTCACCACCTAGTGTTTGTGTCTGTTTAATTGTTTTAGCTTTTTCAAACTATTTTTTTTTAAAGTAATTTTTGTTTACAGTGCAACTTTGTCGACCTCTATAAAATTTATTTTGTGTAAAGAACTTTTTCATGTTCATTTCACGAATTCAGAGTGTGGATGTGATTGTTAGGCTGTTAGCATAGTTGCATCGTGTCATGTTATAGCAACTTCTAGTTAGTGCCATATTTGACTTTTTGAGTGTTGATCCATGCAGAGTGCCCCATAGCATCAAAGGTGGATTTTTTTGGGAGAACAGAAAAGGAAATCTCCTAATAAAACCCTTAGGCTACAGGCTACTTTCTTGATCTGTAATGATCCCACTCTAATGTTGTATTCTTTGAATGTGATATTATTTTTACTTTTTAGATGATTGTGTTGGTAAATCCAACCCAAGGAGAATTTCACTGCTGAATTTAGACTATATATACATACTTTTTCTTTTTTAAATCTCAGGAAAGAATTGTCTTTTCATTTACTTGATGCAAATAGATGGATGCAGATAACAAGAAATTTGGGCGAGGTAAGACATTGATTACCTTTATTATCCTAAATAACTGAGATATTAATTAGCACATCTTTGTATCTTATGTGGGGTGGATTGTGGTGTTCAAATGGCTTTGTTCAAGCTCTTGCTCTGTGTGTCCCTTTGCTTTTGACTCAAAATCAAATACCTCTTCCTTGATATGGAATAAATATTTATCCTAAGAACGTATATATATACGCCTTTTAGTTTTCCCTGTTTTTGGTTTATTTCGTAACTGAAGAGTATGCTTTAAATTTATTGCTAGTCAAAATTTTCCAAAAATGTTCTTGCATTATGAATGATTCATTTTTCTCAAGGAGTGGCAATGTGGTTTTAAATCATTTAGACCTCAAAGTGAGTGTTATAGAAATGCTTTCATAAAGAACTGAGTTTTCTGTCAATTCATGTATTGCCTGCCAGATTAATGCTCTTAGGAGTCGGAGATAACCTGTGATATTGATAAAGCTGTTTTATAATAAATAAGTTATAGGTCCTTTTCTGTACAGTATTGTGTGCGTGAGTTTTTGTTGTTGTAACTTTTGTGTCTTTGATCCTTCAAACTGATGTTAACTTGGTTCCATTAAAATATCAGGTCCACGTGAGCTTTCAGGTTCTGTGGACCTTATACGTCATTTCAAGTTGCAGCCTCATCATGAATTCTTCTGCAAGAATTCACTTCCATTGTCAGTATCAGATACATATTATCTGCATGATGTAGTGGGAGATGCAGAAATTAGGAAAGGGGATGGAATGCAATTGGATCAACTTATTGAGGATACTTCTTCAAGAGAGACAAATGCTCGGATTCAACCATTTAATCTAGATGTTCTGGTAGAGGCCTTTCAACTGAGGGAAACAGCTCCAATTGATCTCCCCCTGGTAATGAACTGCTTAGGCTTTTGTGAGATTAGTTTTTCTGGAAAGCAAATTTGCCCTCCTTTTCCTATTAGATTCTGAAGTTGGGACCTACTAATTGTGGTCTTCCAGATGTACTTATCATTAGGTCTCTCTTGTGGTGTTTTGTAGTCTGAGAAGGGCATTCCAACTATAGTGGCAAAATCTAAGAGTGAGTCTAAGGAGAAGGATAAAAAGCATAAAAAACACAAGGACAAGGACAAGGACAAGGAGAAAGATAAAGAGCATAAGAAGCACAAGCATCGTCACAAAGATCGGAGTAAAGATAAGGACAAAGATAAAAAGAAAGACAAAAGTGGGCATCATGAGTCTGGTGCTGAGCATTCAAAGAAACATCATGAGAAGGTTTGATAATGCTATGCTTATTTTTCCAAAATTCAAATAGCTACAAGCCTGAAACCTTCTTCTTCTTCTTTTATTTTTTTTTTTTTTTTTCACTTGGTCCATACATCATATAGTACTCATGTTTGCATGATTTAATTCTGGAGGATATATCCCATAGTGTTCAAAGTGATTCATTTTAATTGTCAACCCATGAGGATCTTTATATTAAATAAAAAAAAGTATATGTGGAAAATATCTTTTATTTTATTTTATTTATAATTAGGTTTATTGATGTCTTGCCTTTGCTCAAAAGTTAAGGTCCATATTGCAGTCACTCTATTTCATCTTGCAATGTAATTTTGTCAAAGTATTTTTAGTGTAAATGTAGCAGTTCCACATGATGGGGAATTATAGGTATTAACTCCATTTTTGCAAGGATATTTAGTTTCCTATAATAATGTTTAATTCTTAAATTACTGCATATCTTATAGTTTTAATAAAATGATAAATTGTTGCTCCTCATGTCATTCTAACTTTCCATTTTCCTTTTCAGGCCTTGTAATACTATTTTTCATTAAGAAGGTTTCTTTTATTATATATTGAAAATTTGAAACCGGATAGTGTTTTTGCACATATTACTCATCTTTGATATTAATTGTATGTCCTTAATGGAAAGTAAGCATATTAAACCAACTTTCTTGGGAGTTGCCTAGTGCTTTTTCATCTAACTTCAATGCTAAGTTTGTGATTACATGCAAATAAATTTGTGCATATATGTCTAGATTCATACTAAAGATGCTACAGATGGTGAATTATAAATTTCTCATTTGAGTTAAATAGTCTACCTTTCTATTTGCATCACTTTCTTGATGCAGTGGCTTATAGAATTATAGGTACTGAGCTCATTTGTTGGTCACCTTTGAAAACTCTGAGGCCAGATTTAGATAATTTATCTCCATAGCCTGGCAGTTGTTACTTTACCTTTTGTATTGATGCATCTACTGAATATACATATCTTTAATGACTATAGAAAAGGAAGCATGAAGGAGACGAAGACCTCAATGATGTTCAGAAACACAAAAAAAGCAAGGTAACACTGAAGTTTTTTTTTTCAAAAGTTTTTCCCCCTTCTTAGTTGGTATATCTTAAAATTGTATTTTGAACTTATTATGCAATAAGTAGGGGTGGGCGTTGTTTGGATTAACTAAATCAAGACCCAAAATCTGAACCAAAATTTGGATTATGGGTGAACCCAATTGCTTTTCAGGTGTGATATTTATCCACACCCAAACCAGAAACCCAAATTATGTCTATCAAATCATTTTAATTATTATAATTTTAACCTTAAATTATATTAAATGTAAATATAAATGGTTAAGATCAATGAATTAAAGTGTTATTTTATATATCTAAATTATAGTTTGGTTTAGATATTGGGTCTCAAAAACACAACCACAACTGTTTTTGGATTATAGATTTGAAATATCATCCAAACTGTCCTGGCGCCCACCCCTATGCAGAAGGCATTTTGGTTAAACATTATGTTCTTTTTACTAATTCGGCTGCCCTCTTTATGCACTGACTTGCTGCAGCACAAGAGCTCAAAGATTGATGAAATGGGTGCAATAAAGGTAGCAGGATAAAGTGGCATGTGGTTCTATTGTTTAATTTGTCCTCAGATTTTGAACTTGAGAGTTTGGAAGGATCCTTTACTTACTATTATGAAATTATCTGAGGTACAAGTTTTAATGCATGCTACCCATTCTTAAAAACCTTACTGCCTGACCTTTTGTTTCCATTTGTATTCTACCTGTGATTTATCTGCATTCTGTAGGACCATGGCTTCTCGTTCATGGATGTCTTATTTTCCCCCTTATTTTTATAACCATTGTGATTTGAACTTTTCTTGAGTGAAAATACAAAGCTTGAAGATTTAAGTGTAAGTAACCAGCCTGTAACTATGAAGGATCAACATCTACAGATGGATATTATTGGGCTAGGTTAGACCGTTAGACATTGCATGTAGTCTTCTCTTAGTCAGTTAGTCATCTATTAAGCTGTGTGGAAAGGATAAATATATGAAAAATAGAGTAGGAGCTGATAAATCAAAGACTGCCTAAAGAAACATAAGGTAAACCAGCAAAGCTATTTGGGAGCATGCCATGAAGGTATTAATGCCTTCTCCTTCTGTATCTGAATGAATTAGGCACCTCAATAGTTATCATTAGTACATGTCCTTAATTAGTTATATTTACCTGATTCTGCTATGAATCCTATGATAGTAGTAGATATGTGCAAGTATGCATGTGTTATCAATTTTTGTTGTCTATTGAAACTTAACCAAGTAGAAACAATGATTTAGGCTGGTCATGTAGCCAAATGAGGAAGTGATAAAATAAGTCATAAATACTAAAAGAATTTAAACTGTTATTCATTTGTTGTAACTTTTTTTTCCCCTACTAGTGTGATTTTTTAGGTCAGAACATTACATGGCAATACTTGAGTGTTTGAGCTCAATTGCTCAAATATAAAAAAACATGAGTAGATTCTGTTTGTTACTTGGGATATAATTGTCTTATTGAATTTTCTCTACCGGTTTGCACTGCAACACTGGGAAGTGGGTTGTGCATAAGTTCAGAAGTGTGTTTAACTTGAAAGCAATTACTAATTTCCTAATGGAATATTATTGTTGCAGATCTGCATTTAAGACACTTAATGTGCCATCTTTCTCGCAGATCTGCATTCATCCTTATAAAGAAAATGTTTATGTATGTATTCACAATGAGTGAGTCTGCTGTGATTGAGCTATTCCCCTTGTAAGGGAGGTAGTTATTTTGAAGGGACTTGATATTGGGCTATTCTTAATACAAAATAATCTCAACCATCCATTTGGTATGATCAAAACAATGGTTGAATATAAGGGGAAAAATGTTGTGTCATTTTCGTAATTATTACAAACTTTGGTTGTATACTGGAAAAACTTGAGAGTGCATCTCGTTGATAACTAACAATGTACTCAAGATCTAAAACGAGTTCATTCAAGTTTGTTACACTCGTATGTTACAGTGCAACAAAGTTGAGTGCACTTTTTATAGATCTTGAGTACATTGTTAGTTATTCGCGGGATGCACGGCCAAGTTTATCCCGTATATACGATCAAAGTTTGTAATAATTACGAATATGCAATTGCAATTTTCCTTTTCCCCTTATTTTCCAACCGTTGCAACCTAAATGGATGGATAAGGTTATTCCACATTTTTTATGATAAGACATGTTCTCATAAGATCTTAATTCTATATATAATACTCAGTATATCATTCATTATAGAGGGTATTTATATTTTTTGACTGTTTATTCGGTTTCTATTCCTTAAACTAACCTAACATTTAAATATAATTCATTAAATCTATTACTTTCACAAACCAAACACTGGAACAAAATTCATTTTCTGTTACTTGCTTTTTCCATTTCCCATGGAATAAGATTCCTATTTTTCCAAAATTCATTTTGTGAACCAAATGTGTTGTTTGTGTCCAAAAGTCATAAAAAAAAGAAAAGAGACTTACATCTAAGGTTCACTGTTAGGACTTCACTACATGAAATGCCAGACCATTGTCCTTGTGGTGGCAATAGAAAATAAGAACAATAAATGATTGTAAGTCTAAGGTTCCGTTTGGAAACTAGGTAAATGACTTCCGAAAGTCATTTTTTAGATTTTTCTGTGTTTGGGTATACAAAGAAAATAAAGTCAAAGGAAAATATTTATTCTGGTGAATGGAAAACATACCCAATTTGGCGGAAGATGTTCTCCTAGATTTTTAGTCTGAAGATATTTTCTGAATTCTTTATTTTCCCTTCTTTCTTCTCTCCTCTCTTCAATTTAGTTTTCAAATTATTATTACCACCGCCACTACCACCAACACCACCACACCACCACCACCACTTATTAATATTATTATTATTATTATATTATTATTATTATTATTATTATTATCTTATAACAAATAATATGTTCATTTATAGGAAAATGAACCAAATAGAAAAAATACAATTTCTTAACTTTCAGTCAAATAGAAAAATATAGTTTTCTAACCTTTAGCCAAACACCAGAAAATTAAAATATTTTCTGGAAAATGAGTCATTTTTTGGAAAATATTTTCCGGGTTTCCAAACGGACCCTAAGGTCTTCACTGATGAGTGCATTAATTTTAGTATTTCCTATGCTGTAACAATACTTAACTAATTTCAATTGCACAAAGATCTATACAAGGTCTGATCAAGTGCAAAAACTCTTGTCATGCTTGATCCAGGGCAGGGGACATGGTTCTATTTCCTAAAATGCTGCAATAAAACAGATTTAGTTATCAATTGCAGAGAGATCCATACAGGTCTGATCTCATATGCACAAATCTTTTATAATGTACAGTCTAGGGAAGGAAGCATACAGTTATGTACGACCTCTCTTGACTCTGTTTTTGCAGAGGTTATTCTACATAGAGCCTGTAATAACAAGTAATTCAGCATGGCACTGCTATGAGAGCTTTGAATAGTTAGTTGCAAAGAATTCCACATTTAACTTGTCCATTTTCTTACACTTTCTTTAACAAATGAGAAGTAAAATAAAGAATGAGAAGAAAATTGGAAAATGGTAAAGAAAGGTATGATTTCTCCGTAGGAGTTTTAAAGATGTGACACATAACGCAGGAAAGAGAAACCGTAGTCATATTTGAGGATAATTTCTGAAAGATGGGCTTGTGTAGTAGCCAAGTGCTTAGCTGTCAAGACTGTCAGGTTATGTCATAAAATACAAGATCTCTGAAACCGAGGTATTCTATTTTTTACATTTTGTAGCTGAATGCCGGTACAACCCTCTTTTCTCATCTACACGAATCTTATTGCATTATTAACTACAATTATAGGGCCTTAAGTTTAGAAGCTGGTTTACTACTGTTTTATTTCAGCTTGCTTGGTCTCTCAAAAACTTCTTATATGACCATCATAAGATATATCTGCTAAAATATATTGTATCATTTGAGTGACAACTCTGATTTCCTGCTTCTCTGCCTACTTTTAGAGATTGACATAGTTATAGATGACCCTAACGTGGGCGTTTACTTCATGTAATATAACATTACCAAGGTAATGTGAGCATGATAATCTTGTATAACCTTATTTAGTTCAAATTATGTGATATCCTCTGGTATTGTAACATTACTGATTTACTGCCACATAAGAAAATGAGTTTATGTGAAGGTAATGTTATTATCTACGTTTTCTTAGGTATTGTAACATTACTTCAAAATATACCAATTTTGCCATTTATACTGCATATATCGTTTTTGTAGAAATTTCAAGATAATATTACACTCTCACAGTCTTAACTAAACACACAAGGTAATGTACTCACATTCCGTTGAACTAAATATCCCCTAAGTTTTCTTGCAATTATTTCAATCTTCACAAATATTATGTTAAAGAGTTCCACACCTGCTTGCCAAGGATATTATCTGGGCAATTTTTGTTAAATGCTAGAAATGGTGGTGAAAAGTTGAAGCTTAAGCTGATATTACTGACATTATTCTATAGCTTTCCATGTATGCCAGCTTCCATCACTAATTGTTTTTAGTTGTATAACTTCAAAAAACGTTTTTAAGTTGTACAAAATGTGTCTATTACTTCAGTAAGCATCATGTCTTTACAGCATATATTTCCTGGTGATTCTAATCTAGGGGAAGTCTTCCCTATCATTGCATTCACTTGTATTGCATTTCCTTTTCTGTGCAGAATAGTTTGTGAGCTAACTAAAGATCGCCAAGACGGTGAATCCAACTGTTGAAGTAGATTTAGTTCAAGGTACAAACTACTGAAAAGAACATTGTGTCATAACAAGTTCTCCCATTCAAAACATAATCCCATCGTATGGTTCTAATGGCATATTGGATATCACAGCCTTTTACTGTTGCATATGTTTTTGCCCTTTTCATGGTAAATCTGATTTCAAGTCTTACTAATAGGTCTAACAAGTTTGCAGCTTTGCATAGTAAAAAGAGGATGCTCAGTTGAGTGTTTCTATTCATCATTTGTCTTTCCTTTGAGCTTGAAGCTGGCTTCTGATCTTCAAATGTTAGGTGGGATTCATATAGAGGTTTTGTCTCTACTGATATCATTATAATAGGACCTTCTAACGATGGGAATAGGAATTCTTTCTGTATATACTAGGAAGAAATGAAACTCAAGTTATTCTTTCTCATATATTCAGTAGGGAGAATGGCATCAGTTTAACATCTGTTTCCAATCATAATAGTTCAAATCTGAATCTGTAAATCTGTGTAAAATTTTGGCACTTGAGCCCGGTTGCCTCTACTTGAGATGCATGCTCCTAAGTCCTAGCATGACTTAAACCTAGGTTGTTATAGAAGTAGCGGTTGTTGCTGTACGTTTACTATTTTCTTCGTGGGAATGGCTGTAGTGGGGCTTCAGTTTTTATTGGCCCTGATGAAATCCATAAATTTACTAGATATATTTGTATGATGTAGGGGAACTTATAATGTCTTATGGCTCTGTGTTTTGTACTTAGTAAAGTTGTATTTCTTATTTTGTTAGAGGTATGTACTACCGGAGGATACAATTCTATCAATCATAGCTTTGCTGAAAATTTTCCTTGTATTAAGTTGGGAGAATTAAATTTTATATAGTTTAGGTGTGTGGTAGTACTTCTCATGTGCCTTCTGGGTTTGGACTATGGAGTTTATGTCATGAAAACTGAAGATACTGGGCAGAATGACAAATATGATTATGTTCCTTGTATATAGAGCACAATGAGTTTGTTTATTAAATGAATTGCTTTATAAAACAGGAGGCACCTGCCCTTGTTGCCATTCTATGGGTTGGGTTTTGGAATTCTGTAGTTGTACGTAGTTGTAACATGGAATATTTCTAATAATATAACAATTTACAATAACTAAATACAATATTCAAATAGTTTCGAGTGTTGTTTTTTTTTTTATGAGTACATTTTAACTTATCCACATATCTATTTAATAAATTATTGTCCTGTTTGACTTGTTTAAACAATTAATATGAGAGTTTGATTAATTAAATTTTTGCAACAATTTATTGCTTCAAAATGTTAAAATTTAAATAGCTGTTAAAAGTAATTTTTTCGATCAATTTTTTGAGAAAATTATTTTGCATGTAATCAACTACGGAGTATTAGTTAATACTCCTTTCGTCCTATTTTATGTGTCTGATTCGGTTAACGAGGCTTGACTGAAGTTATTTTTAATCTAATTTTTCATAATATTAAGTTTAGTATTAATATACAAAATTTATATATTTAGAAACTACACTAAAAGTACTTGAATAGTAAGTAGGATAGGTAAAATGGGACAGAAGGAGTAGTTAATTATCAAACATTTTTCTATAATCAACTAATGCTATCAATTAGTCAAATTTACTAACTTAATTAGCTAACAGTTATCAGACACTCTCTATGTCAATCTTAATTAGGATGGGACTTTATGAGACTTTCATTATGGAAAGTAATAAATGTGTGTGTGTGTGCCATTTTTTTTTTTTTTTAATGTGTGTTGTTTTAAAGAATGTTTTTAGATGATGTAATATTATAGAGGTTTAAAAAAAAAAATAGAGAAAATGACAATTTTGGATCTTGGGTTATACCCAAGACGGCCAAGTAGATACTTAGCTCTCAATTATTGTCATCAATTCTCTAAAGTATCAAGGATAAAAAAGATATACTTCATCTCTAAAGTATATAGGGTAAAAAAGATATATTTCATTTCATATCATCAAACATATAAAAGAGTCTATCATTATATTGTGGATCAAGATTTTCATTATAAAGTGAATTATTAATATACAAGTTTATTTTTAGTTTATTTATAGTTTAGTTTTAGTGTATTATACGTTGATTTTTTTAATGTTTATTTTTAATTGTAATGCAAATTTAATTTTAATATATTACTTCAAAATAATTTTTTTATACATTAAAAATTAATATTCAATATATTCAAAATAAAAATTTATCATGTCCGTAGTATAATTTGGCTACTATTGCTTCTCATCTCCATTTGCAGTTCTTCCAACCAAATTATACTGTGGCTGTGGACATGATTTATCTTATAAGGTGGACCATGATTCATGGTAAAAAAAAATCTAGCCTCCAATTGATTCAGCCGAAGCTTCATTACTTTTTTGCGCTGTGTGTCCTCAAGAAAATCGAAAGAAGGAAGAAGAGATTTCATAGTTTAACCAAAATGACACTGGGCTTAGTGATATTTTTGGATGACGAGTACCCACAACCCTTTTGAATGTGAGTAAACGTTCGTCTTGTGACTCTAGCCGGCAAATGACCACAGAGAGGTAATAATTCAAACTCGTGACCTTGTGGTTACAAGTGTGGATTTCTTACTATCTTGGTTGGGGTTACTCCCTTGGTGATATTTTTGATTTATGATCTTGTGGTTACAAGTGTGAAGCTTTTGCCATCTTGGATTGTGTTACCCCCTTAGTGATATTTTTGAATTTATGATATCTTAAGCTTGTTCTTTGGAAGCTAGAGTTCGAGTCTATTGGTCGATGGAGTAGTGCTTAATGGTCAATGCTTCAAGGAATATCCTAGAAGTCTTGTTCCATATTAAGGTAGATGTTTGGTTTCCACTGAAGACATGGGGTCAATTGGGAGACCTAAAGCCAAAAAGAAAATTAATTAGAGGTGATGAAGACTTTGTACAGAGTGTAGAGGCAGAGATGGAAACTAAAGACTGAATGTGCGACTTGTGAATTTGTGATTTACCTCATCTAGTGCTTTTAGGCAAGGGTGTGGGACTTAGGGTTAATCTAACATAAATTAGAAAACCTAATGTATCAAATCAACATGGTAACAAATAACATTCTCACTGCGTGCAAAAGGGAGCTCTTGAAACTGGGAGTTTGGAAGATTGAAGTCATAGCCCGCGAGCAAAATAAAGCAGCGGACTTGCTCGCACAAAAAGCTTGTAGATTGGACAGAGGTACAACTTTACTCCACCAGCCTCGAACCAAAATACTTGAAACCATCAAGGATGACGCCGCTGGTGTGCCATCATGGCGACAGTAATAGATTAGTAGCACTATTGGGTGTTCCCCTTCCAATTGATCTAAAAAAAATCAATAAAATTGTGAAATATCTATTTTAAAAAAATACATTTAGATGTGATATAAATAATTATTAATCATAATTGAATATGAGTCCGATCACAATAATAAAAAAAAAAGATATGATTTACACAATTTTAGATATGGTAGTCGCAGCATGGAGCAGGTACCGAGAGTATCCAGCGCATCCCATGAGCTAGTTTGCCGTTTTGATGCTGGGCTCCAGCAGGAGGGGGAGAGGGGTGTGTGACTTTCGGGGTGGGTTTGGTTACGGGAGAAGGTGCTTTTTTGGCCGGGTGTAATAGTGAGCTACAATGTGTCCAGGATCTTGGCCGAGGCAATGATGTGTAAAGAGGTTCTATCATGGTTGAAGGCACGAGGTGTTCGCGAAGTATGTGTCCAGTCTGATTGTCTAAACTTGGTTAACGCCCTACGTAAAAGGAAAACCATTAAATCGTATCTTGGTAGTATTGTTTTTGATTGTTTAATATCAGTAGCTTGTTTTTATCTGTTTCGTTTGAATTTATTCCACGGTCAAGGAATCAGTTTGCCCATGCATTAGCAAGGGTAGTTGAGACTCAGACTGAACGTTTGTATTGGGATAGCGTTCCCCTTGATTTCTTTGTTGAGGGTTAATATATTGGTTCGGTTGTTTTGGTTAAAAAAAAAAGATATGGTAAGGTTAGGGCCGAATATCAAAATTTATTAATGTAACTAGTTTTACACGTGTATTGCAACTTTTTTTTTTGGGGGGGAGCAGAGCAGTCAAAGAATTAAGCCAACCACATGCTAGACTGGGGAAAACAACTGTTCGATAATGAGCCGGTCTTTTTTTATATGACATGACTGATTTAATGTCCAACGTTTGTATTTAAATAAGTAATTCAAAGTATATCAATTCAAGATTATATAGGAGAAATTCATTATAGTTGGCATTAAAATTAATGTTTAATTTGCACTTTTAAAAAAATAATTATCTAATTACTTATTGTAGTTGGTTTCGGATTATGTAGTAAATACTACTTTTGGTTGGAATTACTCTAAGTTTTGTTAATTCGCTTTTGGATAGGTTTGTCACTGTCATCGTCTTAATTGCTTGTCCGTTCCTTTTTTGTTAGTAGTGTTTCATGTGCAAAAATGTTATTGGTGCTAGATTGCAAAAAGAACATATTTGATCTAATTAGTTTTGTTATGTTAAAAAATAGATGTATGGAATCTCTAAGTAGATTCCCTTATACTAATATTTATAAAATTGACCACATCATTTTTTAGCCATTGATCAACCTAGATGAATGGATCAAATTAGTCTACACTTATCACGAGAAACCTAGTTCACATTTGATCATGATTATATATGGAAAAAAAAAAACTTAACCTAGATTTGTTTTAAAAAAAAATGCAAGAAAATGATTTTTAAGTTCCTTATTTGTAATATTTGATGCTCAACTTTAAACGCTATGTATATAGTCTAGCTAATTAATTGACCAAAGTTCATGTTAAATTTTACTCTATATTGTATTTTCTTTAATACATTCTAGCATATTCATAGTATATGTTAACAATTATGCCAACTCTAATTGGAATGAAGTTTGAACTTAAGACCTTATGAAAATCAATGAGTAATTTAACGGGATGTTTGGTTCACGGAATAGGCAGGGAATGGCAAAGCATTCCCAGTAATAGCCTATTCCGTTGTTTGGTAGACATTTGTATTCCCAGGAACATTGTTCCTGGGAATGAGCTATTACCCTTGCAAGGGTAATAGCAATTACCAGCACCCTCCTGTATTAGCCTATTACTGGCTTATCAGGAATAGGTATTTTATTTTATTTCCATTTTTACCCTTTTTGGTAACAAGATTTGCCTAACAGATTATTAAAAAGATTATTATCATTATTAAAATAAATAAATAAATCAGATATGCTCATCTAGCTTAATTATGTAGTAAAACTTGATAATTAATATAGTAGATTTTTTTCATCTATAAACACCAAGGGAGCTCCCCTCATCGTAGATGGTTCAGTCACGCTCGGTGCCACGAAATGATTGAGAACTACGACGGGGTCGAAATTCATTGGGGAAGATGTTTCTTGCTTCTTTTTGAGATTGAGGTGCACTGAATAACCCAGGGAAGGGAAAACCGGCCTCCCCAGGTACAAGAACCTTTTCAAGTCCTAAGTTTATTATAGCCTTAGTTCCTTCGGCTAAAGTCCTGCAGCCTTCAAGCCTCTTCAGTGCCACATTTATATATAATGTCAAATAGATAAGGAGTTTATTTGCTGAACATTGAATATTAAAGTTTTTGAAGAAGACATTCGCTCTAAAGAATGTGATTGCTTCATCAATTATATCCGTGCTATCTGCATGAACAATATAATATAAGTAGTTCTCACCCTCTCAAGAACAAAAGAAACATAGGAAAAGAGAAATCTTAGATTTTATAGTAATATTAGGACTCTTGAATATCTAATTATTTGTTGCAGGAAGACTCCTTGAAATAAGGAGAGACACATATCTCAAACCAACTTCTTGAATACTTAATAATTTTTTCTTCTGAATATTATTAAATGCTCTTTAAATTTGTTTGTTATTTATATGAATATTTTTTTTACATAATTTGTAGATCATTTTTTAATATTGTAATTCCTATAGAATAATATTATATAAAAATATTATATAGTGCTCTTTAAATTTGTTTGTTATTTATATGAATATTTTTTTTTACATAATTTGTAGATCATTTTTTAATATTGTAATTCCTATAGAATAATATTATATAAAAATAGTAATTTTGTACAAGGGCATTTATGTCTTTTAAATATATATTCCATTTCTATTCCTTCCGCGAACCAAACGATGGAATACAATTCCCAAGTCTATTCCTTCTGCGAACCAAACGCTGGAATAGAATAATAAATAGTTGACGGAATACCGTTACTAAAATTAACATTGATGAAATGGGGTAATTATGAAAAGTAAATAATATAATAGAGGATAAAATAGAAAAATAAAAAATACTAAAATTAAAATAATATGGACTATTCATTCCAACAAACCACTGGACTAACGGTTTTTAGTTCCCGAGGCCTAACTTTATTGGCTCGGATCGTAGACTAGAAGTGAAAGATTCTCAATAAATAGAAGAATGATTAGTGGATGGTAAATTCCCTTTTGGCTTGTCTTTAGTTGTATCTCTTTTTGGCATCCAGTTTTCCCTTTCTGATAGCATCCTAAGATTCTCTTCCATTTTCATGGTTAATATGAATGTCTGGTTTATAGATATTGTTGTTGTTAGATAAGTGACACCAATTCAATATATAGAAATAGAAATTTGCTTTGTCAAACGCCATTAAAATCTAACCATTACTTGACCCTTGCTACTGAATGTTGAGTTCAACTGATTTTAACCTTACCTGCTTTAAATAATTACTTATTACATTACAAGAATTTTAGGGAACTGGTTTTGGATTGAGTGACTTAGTAAATGTAACCTTGTGATTCAAGTTAGCAAAAGATTACAAGGAAATAAAAGCAGTCTAGGCTACTCATAATTGAGTAATTGAGTAAATGTCAACTTGTGATTTTAGCTGGTAAAAGATCACAAGGAGGTTAGGTAAATTGGGCAAATGTCACATTGTAATCCTAGCCAACAAAGGATCACAGGGAGGTAAACAACTTAGGTTACCCATAATTGAGTAATTGATCGCGTAAATGTCACCTTGTGATTCTAGCTGGTAAAAGATCACAAATAGGTTAGGTAAATTGGGTAACTGCCACATTGTAATCCTAGCCGACAAAGGATCACAAGGAGATAAACCAGCTTAGGTTACTCATAGCTAACCGACTTAAATCAATAAGGTCAATAGGCTGTTACCTTTGGGGATCAAACTTGAAACATTTTAATTACCAAGCCTAGTCAATCTAACTTGGTTGGGGTTAGCCCTTGTACCAACTACTCTTAACATTATTTGTGAAAAAGATTTGATTTATGTGTTTAGATAGTCAAAAACAACTTTTTAAAGTAGATAATTTCATACAAAAATATGAAATATTAGTACAATTTAAATTGATTCATAAAAAAGTTCAAATCATCTGACCTAGTCCAAATGGCTTCCCTCATTATCAATTTAAATGCAACCACATGTTGCTTTCTGAGGGATTCTTGAAATAGTTAATAAAAATTCTAGTCAATCGTCTAAAATTAATATTGAGTGAAGTACCAAGCACCTTATGCTCAGTTGACATCTTTGTAACTCTTCTTGAGTGAAGGAGTATAGAATATATATTACTTTGTAATAGAGTCAGTGAAGTTAGGACTAGTGAATTTGCAATTTTGCATCTAACAACTTAAAACATAAATCATCATCATAATAAAACACAAGGAAAAATTGTAATTTATGTTGCTCGCGAATATGTCAATTATCAATGCTACCTTTGAATTATTAGTAGTGTAAATGTTGCCTCTCAATTTTCAAAACATGACATATATTACCCTTCCCCTAATAAGAAGAAGGAGAAACATTATTGTCGGCGGGAGGAGAAAGTTGCTTTCGAACAGAAAAATGGCGGGTAATCACATTTACATCACTAATAATTCAAGGGAAGGGCAATATATATATGTTACATTTTGAAAATTGATGAATAACATTTACACAACTAATAATTCAAGTGTAACATTGATAATTGACATATTTATGAGGGGTATAAATTATAATTTCTCTTAAAACACAATAAAGTGATATTTTTATAAAACAAGTTATGAAAAAGGAAAATAGAATTTGAATGTTAATGTGATATTTCTGTGGTGTATCTGAGAGGATATACATGAAAAGAAGAAAGGTAAACAATGTTCACTCATTTCTGTTGACAATAAAGTTTTGGTAGGAAAAGAGGAAATGCCCATGAAAACTACTTTTTGTGCAGATATTCAAATTTATATTTAAAAAAATATATCCGATTTTGCAGCAGAAAAAGCTTAAAGAAAAGTAGAAACCCCCCCCCCCCCCCCCCCCAAAAAAAAAAAAAAAAAGAAGAGTAAAAATGCCAAAATAAATGGACCAAAGTATTATTAATTAAAAAAAAAAACACGAAGAAAGGTATATCGCTTCGTATTGTCGCAGAGTTGAGAATTCTTTCCGACAACGTCGACGGCAGGATCTATTGAACACCTCTCTCATCTTTCACCGTCTTCCCTTTCTTCTTCTTCTTCTTTCACTGTTATCTCTCTACAATCTGTGGCAGTGGGCACCAATCTTCAATGGAAGAACTCAATTTTTTGTAGTAGGACTCGTCGATCGATTCTTAATTGGAGAGGCAGCCTCTACAGAACACGAAGTCGTCGCGATTCTCGTCTCCACACTATACAGTAAACGATCGAATTACAATTGGCATGGCTGATTACTCCAAGGACGACGTCGTTCAGCTGATCAAGCGATTCGGCGCTTTTCTCACCGTCAGGATTTCCAATCTCTTGCGTTCCATGGTTCATCCTTGTTCCCTAATCGTTTTGCAATTGAAAGTTCCTTTTTTATAGTTGTTATAATTACTTCAGAGATATTAGCTGTTTGCTGTGATTTTGTTTCCCCTTTATTGGATTATATTATCACAATTGTGCCCAATGGCATTTAGCAAAAATGTTTTAATGGAGAATATAAGTGTTGTGTTTAACAAGTTCATGAATGCATTCCAAAGGAATTTTATATTCAGTTCTAGTTTTATAAGATGAGAAATATGATCCTTAAGCTCATGCCATCTCACCATGGATAAATGTAATGTTACTACCCAATTATTCTTACAAAGTGCTATTGGTGTGCCTTAAATAAATGGTTTAAGTTAAAGAAGATCAAATTTAGGAATTAAGCATTTAAGCCCCTCTTTGGAGCCCTTAACTCAGGGAGTGTGGAGATGCTTTGAGTATGACAAATATATGAGCTTTTACTGCTATACTGCTATTCTGTGTATAATGAGGAAACACAAACTTTTCTTCTACTCCGTATTTCTCAATTGCTTCCTAGGATTTGATTTGTACATGCATGCAAATGCAGATCATTCATGTCAAATGGAGTAGGCTTTTTCTGGGTCTGAATCTTGTACAGTGAACTAGTGAAGTGTACACCTGATAATTTTTATCAAACTGAGAGAAGATACACTTGTAATGGCTGTTCAAAAATGAAATTCATGAAAATATTGGAGACCTTGGTTTAAAGATCTAAACTTTTTTACTACTTTTGTCCTGATGAACAATTTTCTTTTTAGAATGGCTTTAATGGTGTAATTTATAGGCAATATTTTAGTAATGCCAAAATAGAATTCCCTTGTGTGCATTGTCCGACAAAACAGGCAAATGATAGTTTTGACTCTATTTTTATATTGGTGTTTTAATAATAGAACTAAAATAACAATATATTGTTGTTCAAAAATGAAATTCATGAAAATATTGGAGACCTTGGTTTAAAGATCTAAACTTTTTTACTACTTTTATTCCTAAGGAACAATTTTCTTTCTAGAATGGCTTTAATGGTGTAATTTACAGGCAATATATTAGTATTGGCTTTAAACTACATTTCTGGCTATTCAGGTTTATTGTTGCCTTATTATCTGTCTTAGTTTTATTATATTACTTTTTGACAGGTCCTCACTTTGTTGAAATGTCTATATTTAGAGGACGAAATCCCTTTGTACTTATTATGCATGTAGAATTTGAAATCCCTTTTATACATTTTAATGATGGTAGCATTGTCAAATTACAGGATACAAAATCTGTTGGGGCTTTGGCAGGTCTTGCATTAGCAATAGTGTTTACCTGGAGACTATTGAGATCACCTAGTGGCACTCAAAGGAGACGACCAAAACGACAAGCTGCACCATCTAGTAGTTCTGGTGCAAGTAGTCATACAAATGCAACTATAACAACTTCTGTTGTTAACCCATCAGATGATTCAAGAGCACAAAATGTTATTGATGAGTTTTTTCAGCCTGTAAAGGTGGGTTGCATGTTGAATCCCCTATCATATCTCCCCTCCTACCAGAAAAAATTGTGTATAAATTAAATCTCCTAACCTTGATATTGCAGCCAACCCTGGGGCAAATAGTCAGGCAGAAGCTGAGTGAAGGGAGGAAGGTAACTTTCTACAGTTCTACAGTTCTACATGCTATTCTTGTCTACAAAGTATTTCTGTTTTACTGCAAGCTCTAGTCGCCTACTGGCCTTTAATGAATTGAAGCAAAACTTTAATATCTTAGAAACTTGAAATGCTTGTGCAATAAAAATTCAGCTTTAGTGGGTATCTTATATCTTATATTCTCTTCTTGCAGTCACATTGATATCATCCTATGTACCCAAAAAAATTATTGATATCATGGGCTTTGATATAGATCATTGGATTCATCAAAATCTGCTTAAAGTGCAGAGGTTTTTCAAACACGATTGAACTCTGCTCATTTTCAAAAATTAACAAGGCTGTGGTTGTTAGTTGTTATAATATACTGTATGGAGGAAANTTGTAATTCCTATAGAATAATATTATATAAAAATATTATATAGTGCTCTTTAAATTTGTTTGTTATTTATATGAATATTTTTTTTTACATAATTTGTAGATCATTTTTTAATATTGTAATTCCTATAGAATAATATTATATAAAAATAGTAATTTTGTACAAGGGCATTTATGTCTTTTAAATATATATTCCATTTCTATTCCTTCCGCGAACCAAACGATGGAATACAATTCCCAAGTCTATTCCTTCTGCGAACCAAACGCTGGAATAGAATAATAAATAGTTGACGGAATACCGTTACTAAAATTAACATTGATGAAATGGGGTAATTATGAAAAGTAAATAATATAATAGAGGATAAAATAGAAAAATAAAAAATACTAAAATTAAAATAATATGGACTATTCATTCCAACAAACCACTGGACTAACGGTTTTTAGTTCCCGAGGCCTAACTTTATTGGCTCGGATCGTAGACTAGAAGTGAAAGATTCTCAATAAATAGAAGAATGATTAGTGGATGGTAAATTCCCTTTTGGCTTGTCTTTAGTTGTATCTCTTTTTGGCATCCAGTTTTCCCTTTCTGATAGCATCCTAAGATTCTCTTCCATTTTCATGGTTAATATGAATGTCTGGTTTATAGATATTGTTGTTGTTAGATAAGTGACACCAATTCAATATATAGAAATAGAAATTTGCTTTGTCAAACGCCATTAAAATCTAACCATTACTTGACCCTTGCTACTGAATGTTGAGTTCAACTGATTTTAACCTTACCTGCTTTAAATAATTACTTATTACATTACAAGAATTTTAGGGAACTGGTTTTGGATTGAGTGACTTAGTAAATGTAACCTTGTGATTCAAGTTAGCAAAAGATTACAAGGAAATAAAAGCAGTCTAGGCTACTCATAATTGAGTAATTGAGTAAATGTCAACTTGTGATTTTAGCTGGTAAAAGATCACAAGGAGGTTAGGTAAATTGGGCAAATGTCACATTGTAATCCTAGCCAACAAAGGATCACAGGGAGGTAAACAACTTAGGTTACCCATAATTGAGTAATTGATCGCGTAAATGTCACCTTGTGATTCTAGCTGGTAAAAGATCACAAATAGGTTAGGTAAATTGGGTAACTGCCACATTGTAATCCTAGCCGACAAAGGATCACAAGGAGATAAACCAGCTTAGGTTACTCATAGCTAACCGACTTAAATCAATAAGGTCAATAGGCTGTTACCTTTGGGGATCAAACTTGAAACATTTTAATTACCAAGCCTAGTCAATCTAACTTGGTTGGGGTTAGCCCTTGTACCAACTACTCTTAACATTATTTGTGAAAAAGATTTGATTTATGTGTTTAGATAGTCAAAAACAACTTTTTAAAGTAGATAATTTCATACAAAAATATGAAATATTAGTACAATTTAAATTGATTCATAAAAAAGTTCAAATCATCTGACCTAGTCCAAATGGCTTCCCTCATTATCAATTTAAATGCAACCACATGTTGCTTTCTGAGGGATTCTTGAAATAGTTAATAAAAATTCTAGTCAATCGTCTAAAATTAATATTGAGTGAAGTACCAAGCACCTTATGCTCAGTTGACATCTTTGTAACTCTTCTTGAGTGAAGGAGTATAGAATATATATTACTTTGTAATAGAGTCAGTGAAGTTAGGACTAGTGAATTTGCAATTTTGCATCTAACAACTTAAAACATAAATCATCATCATAATAAAACACAAGGAAAAATTGTAATTTATGTTGCTCGCGAATATGTCAATTATCAATGCTACCTTTGAATTATTAGTAGTGTAAATGTTGCCTCTCAATTTTCAAAACATGACATATATTACCCTTCCCCTAATAAGAAGAAGGAGAAACATTATTGTCGGCGGGAGGAGAAAGTTGCTTTCGAACAGAAAAATGGCGGGTAATCACATTTACATCACTAATAATTCAAGGGAAGGGCAATATATATATGTTACATTTTGAAAATTGATGAATAACATTTACACAACTAATAATTCAAGTGTAACATTGATAATTGACATATTTATGAGGGGTATAAATTATAATTTCTCTTAAAACACAATAAAGTGATATTTTTATAAAACAAGTTATGAAAAAGGAAAATAGAATTTGAATGTTAATGTGATATTTCTGTGGTGTATCTGAGAGGATATACATGAAAAGAAGAAAGGTAAACAATGTTCACTCATTTCTGTTGACAATAAAGTTTTGGTAGGAAAAGAGGAAATGCCCATGAAAACTACTTTTTGTGCAGATATTCAAATTTATATTTAAAAAAATATATCCGATTTTGCAGCAGAAAAAGCTTAAAGAAAAGTAGAAACCCCCCCCCCCCCCCCCCCCAAAAAAAAAAAAAAAAAGAAGAGTAAAAATGCCAAAATAAATGGACCAAAGTATTATTAATTAAAAAAAAAAACACGAAGAAAGGTATATCGCTTCGTATTGTCGCAGAGTTGAGAATTCTTTCCGACAACGTCGANGAAAAACAACGTCCGATCTTTAAAATATCATCATGAGAATTGTGCCCCTAAAAGGCCTAAGCTACCCAAGCTAGGCCCCACCAACAAAATACTATGGTCCAAAATTTTTTGGAAGCTTTTGCTTTCCTATTTTATTATTCTTTCTCATTTAATTTTGTTCGTAAAAGTTGAATTCTCAATTCCAATGGTCATTCACGTCTCGATTCGACGAAAAACATAAAAGCTATACTTTTGTTTATTGTGTATAAAGAGTCATTTTCATTTTGAGAGGTTTATCTCACACTACAGAGAGTGAGACTCAATCCCGAATCATCATTCTCAAATTTTACCTTTGTGATCAATTAAACTGTTCATTCAGACATTGTTCTTTAACTTTACCAGAATCAATCCTTTAGCTTTTGGTTAAAATACTGAAAGTGTACTTCACTTTCGAACGTTAAACATAATCCAAAATGCCAATGAACTCTTATTATTATGGTGCATGGACTGATAATGATTGAACTGGTCTACCATTGTATCAAATATCATTTTTATCTCTTCAATTGAAAATTTTAATGATTTGAGCAATTAGAGCAGTACAGATATGTATTTCACTCCAATCGCAACATTGATGAATGAGTCTTTGCACGGCTCTAATTGTTTTTTTTTTTTTTTAAAGTAAATATTATTTTGTTCGTCCCTAAGTTATAGGGTACTTGTATAATTCGTCTCTCAATGTTGGTCTGGCTTCCGCCGGCGAAAACTAGAGCAGATATGGTTTTCGATCGGCTCTGGTTTCCGCCGGAAATCAGATGGTGGTGTTTTTTTTTTTTTTTAATTTTTTTCTATAATATTAGTTTAATAAATATTTTAAATAAAATAATTAAAATATATAATATATAATTCTAATCATTTTTCAGAAAATGAACCAAACACGCAAAGACAGTTTTCCACAATGCAACCAAACACTAAAAATGAACCTATTTTCTTGAAAGTTACTCATTTTCCAGAAGTCATTTTCATACTTTCCAAACACACCCTTAAAGGAAAATGCAATTTTACTCACTCAATTGTTCATTGCTAGTAGTTTTAGTCCATAACTTTTTACCGTTGCAATATATACCTCTAATTCTTCAAAAAGTTGCATTTCTAACCCTTGAAACAACAAAACTATTAAACTCTATTAAAGTTTTACTTAATACATGTTTATTTTAAAATTTTATTATCTTTGTTCTTTATAACATTGTCTGTGTTTGGTATTTAATATGCAAAATAAAAAATTAACAACCTTCTTTCATACATTTTTTCTCTTCAATTGTGACACATCTTCCTTATTTCGCTACACAACTCAATTACAATCATGTTATTTATTTTATAAATGAAATAGTGAGATTAAACACGATTATAATTAAAGAAGAAATATTAAAATTAAAAGTACTCCGTAATAAAATACACATGTACTAAGTAAAATTTTAATAGAATTTAATAGTTTTGTTGCTCCAGGGGTTAAAACTATAACTTTTTTGAAGAGTTAGAGATGTATATTACAACAATTAAACAACTAGCAAGGAATAATTGAGGGACTAAAATTACATTTTTTCCAAATTTTAAAATAATAATTGTAATATTATTTTTATCCTACCAAACAATATCTTATATGTATATGTATATATAGCACCACTCATCATCTAGAAGATCACATGCTTGGCTTGAACATGGACTAAACTTCAAAGTCATTTGGTAGATGTCCTAACTTTTTTTTTTTTCTTCATGTACATAAAGGCAAGCATGCATGGCATTTGCTAATGGACTACCTGCGCACTTTACATTTTATTTTTCATTATTAACACTTGTCTTTTTCAAAATGCTAAAAATTCACTATCTTTTAAAATTCTTTAATTTATTGCCCATAAGCTGTCACTTATTATTATTATTATTATTATTATTATTATTATTATCATTATTATTATTATTATTATTATTAAAAAGGTACAAGTGCAGTTCAATTTTTTGGGGTTAATCTAACTCATTTAATTCAAGCTATCTCATATATCTCCGAAAATGTGAATAATATAATACCACATTCTCTTGTTTGGTTCAAGGGAATATAAGATCACTGGAAAAACTGTGAGATTTCTAACATTTATTTTTAGTTCATTTTTGTAACATTCACAAGAATTACATTTCACAGACATTTTTATGTTACATGAGATTTATGGAAATGTTATCTTAAAGTACTCCTTGGACTAACCACTCCCTTACCAATCATTATATCGTGGATCAGGGTCCACAATGCTCTGTGAACCCTTGTCCAATATACAGGATTTGATTTCATAAGGTACAAAATTCATGTTCATAATGTACACAATTATATAGTTGAAGACACATAAACACTTAACATAATACACATACATATATTATGGAATTGAAATTCATAATGTACATAATTATATAGATGAAGACACATAAATTCATAACATAATACACATGCTCTGTATGTATTTATTTTAAAATATCGTGTTTATGTGTATGTGTATTATGTTAAATGTTTATGTGTCCTCGGGCATATAATTCTGTGCATTATGAACATAAATTTTATACATTATGAAGTTAAATTCTGACTCTGTTTGACAGAGCTTATTTAGGAGCTTATAGCTTATTTTAAGCTACTAATAAGCTATAAGTTCTGTTTGGTAATGTTTCTCAAATAAGCTAGTAGCTTAAAATAAGAACTTATTTTTGAACGTTTCAAAATAAGCTAGTAGCTTCCTAACTTTTTTTCCATCTTTAACCTTATTATTTTAAAGAAATGACATCATTTACACTTCCAAATTAAAACCTTTTTAGCTAAACTTTTTTGACTTTTTTTCTTCAATATGTTTAGTTGTAATTTCAATTTGACATTTTTGTTTGAACATTGATTTTTGTAAGAATTAATCTTATAAATTATAAACATTTTGTTTTACTTTATATGTTTTCAAATATATGCTCTTACTTTATATTTTATTAAAATATATTGATTTCATTATTTATTTTTAAATATATAAACAAACCTATTTAAATTTAAACTATTTAAATTGTATGAAGATGTCTTTTTAGTCATTTTACATTTATCAGCTTATCAAAAAGCTAATTTTACCAAACACTTTTAATCATAACAGCTAACTTAACAGCTCTTTAGATTTCAACTTCGAGTTTATAGCTTTTCAGTTTTCAGCTACTTTTCAGCTTTCAGCTACCTTTTCAGCTAGGTTTGCCAAACATAGCCTCTGTATATTGGATCAAACCTAAGGATAATTAAGAAAGTCCTATGAGAACAAAATTTTCCTATAAGTGATAAATAGTTCCCAATGCCAATGGAAAAAAGATATACCAATTTTAAGTTAAGAATTCTTTTTCCTTATATTCCATGAACCAAAAGACGCAAAATTCAATTTTTCCTCAAATTTTAGAAAATAGAATATTTTCCTTGATTTTTTTTCCTCATCCAACAAAACACTCCCTTACAACTTGCAACATCATAGAGTGACAAATTTATGAGTGGTAAATGTAAAGGAAATTAATTAGGATTTTTTAAAGTATTGTGAGACACCTCAGAAGTCTCCAACAATCTTTATTCTTAAAAGATTGAATCTTCAACTCCAGGACCCTCTTCGCATTGGCCCGACAGAGCATTCCCGATCTTTCTTTTTAAACTTCACTCTTTTTAAACTTTACCAATGTGACCAACCGAGATGTCCATGCGGGCAAGTCTCCAACAATCTTAATATTTACTTTAGATGTCTTTTATGAGGAAGTTTAACTGTACTTTTGAAAAAAAAAATTAATTAATTAAAATTGGAATATCTTGTATTTTAATTGTAATAATACTTAAGCATGCATGCTTAAGTATTCAAAAATACTTAAAGCATGCATGATAAATGAAATCAGGAAAACTTTTTATAACATCTCATAAGAGTTAATTACAGAAATGGACCCTGACTATAACAAAATTATCGATTTGGCCCTTAACTATTTTTTGACCAATTAAGTCCCTCAATTTTAAAAATCTTAACTAATTTAATTGGTCCTCCGTTTATTTTGCTGTTAGACATCCGTTAGCTCGGACCAAATTGGTAATTTTTCTATAGTCAAGGGATCATTTCGGTCGTCACATGCACCATTTTTCTCCGAAAAGTTAATTACTGAAATAGTCCATTGACTATAGAAAAATTTACCAATTTAGTTCCGAGTTAGCAGATGTCTAACGACAAAACAAACAAAGGACCAAATTGGTTAAGATTTTTAAAGTTGAGGACTTAATTAGTCAAAAAAATAGTTAATGACCAAATTGATAATTTCGCTATAGTCAATAGACCATTTCAGTAATTATGTTATCACGCATTATTAAATAAATTTTATTTATTATAATTGATTAATATTTTTCGTTTTTAAGGTTACATATTAATATCAAAATTGGCAATGCATTGATGAAAGAAATGAAACTTATTATGAATGTATTTTTTGTATGTTTATAAAATTAAGTTATAAGGTAATATAATAGTGGATTTGATCCTTGTGTTATGAATGTCACTTTCTTCAACTTGTTAGTGGTGTTTTTGGTCATTCTATTAATGAATTTGTCAAAATTTACTTTTCAAAATTTTTAACTAACAAGACTATTAATGAAATTTCGTCTCATATTCTCTTTCTCTCTCTCTTTCATAAATAGCTCTCAAACTCCAGTCTTTAATGACAAAAAAAACACAATCTATAACCTCGACTAAATCTTTTAAATTTTCTATTAGGTTAATTTAATGTAGGTAAGTGGTTTACATTTTTATTCTTGGTTGCATTTCTAACCATTAGATCATGATATTGGATTGCAATTTAGGTCGAAGAAGAGAATATATAAAGTTCACAATTTTTATTATTAGCTCTTAAGTAAAAAATTTAAAAAATACTGGCAATTTTAATAAAAACATTAACAAAATGACTGAAAATATCACTTTAGAAACAACTTTAATTTGAAACTAAATATTGTAATAACATATGAATTAAATTCATTAATTATCTTATAACTCATAAACCAAATATAATATTCTTTTTATTGACAAAATATGTAATATCTTGATTAAATATGCAACTTTGTCATTACCTATAACGAAATATCATTTACTGGGAAAATTCTCAGTCAATTTGATTAAATAGTTGACTTGATAACTATAATAATGTTCTACGTTTAGCTCTTAAAAAGAATTATTTATTAATTTTTTAATTTGAGTCAATCAATCATGTACAATTTAAATTAATATACTTTTTTATGATTCATTATCAACTAAAATCATAGGATAAATTTTACTCAAAATATACATTCGAATAACCTATGTTAGCTTTCCGCAAATCGATATATTTCTAATGAACTATCCGTAAATCGATATATTTCTAATGAACTAAACACGGGATAGTGGTGGGTTGCAATATCACATGATTCACATCTATTATGAATTATGATTGAGTGGTGGAGCCACACAAATAAAAGACTAGGAATTAGGAAAGCATTTAACGAGTACGATGAAGGGATTGGAATTATTAATGTAAAGCCTTCCTTTGCTCTTGATATTGATGAATTGATTGATACCCGCAGAGTGACGAGTGAATGATTGAATGAGTGATGTGGCTTAGGAAATCAATTCAACTTGAATTTAATTGGTTGGTTTGAAAATATCGAAAATATTATAATTTGATAAAAACATTAATTTGATAATTCGTTCTGATAAGTTGATGGTCCGAGCATGTTGGTCACTCAGATGAGAACGGTATATTTTGGAATAATCACAAGACTCCCACGATGCAACAACGATATACATAGCAAGAGTTACAATAGAACATGGACATGTAGAGTCCTAATACTCCCCTCAAGCGTAGGGTATAGTAGCAACCTGTAGTTCATCTCGAAGAAATGAAAACCGTGGTTCCGAAAGAGTTTTAGTGAAGATATCTACAAGCTGGTATTTAGTAGAAATAGCATTCACTTGTATCTCCCCCAGCAGCCACCTTGCCACATACAAATTGATAGTCAATCTCTACATGTTTCGTGCGACTATGAAATATCGGGCTAGAACACATGTAAGTAGCACCAAGATTGTTACACCACAACTTTGGCACAGAAACGTGTCCAATACCAAGTTCACACAGCAATGAGAAAATCCAAGTTACCTCAGCACATACATCCGCTAGTGCTTTGTATTCAACTTCCATAGAATACCGTGCCACAGTTCTCTGTTTCTTACAGACCCAAGAGATGAGATTGGAGTCCAGGAATATAGCAAACCCACTCGTGAACTTACGATCTTCAGGGTAACCAGCCTAGTCAGAGTCCGAGAAGGCATGAATATCTCATTAGTTACAGATTTACGTAGACGCAAGCCAAACTCGAGATGGCCTTAACATACCTCAGCACATGCTTCAATTGAGCCCAATGAGTCATAGTGAGGGCATGCATATGTTGGCAGAGTTGATTGACAACATAATTAAGACAAGTCCGAATGCGTGACTGTCAAATACTGCAAGGCCCCAGCCAAGCTCCGGTACTGAGTGGGATCAGCATATAACTCAGCAAAGTCAGGCACTAATCAAGAGATATGAATGGGCCATGTAGCGGCTTGCAGTTCGTCATCCCAACACACTTTATTATATCATTCATGTAGCGACACTGTGAAAGCAACATGCCATCAAACAATCGTACAGTCTCAATGCCTAGAAAAGAACCAAGATTTCCAAGGTCTCGAATCTTAAACGCAACAGACAACTTGCCTAACAAAGCAGCCACCAACGCAGAGTCACTTCCTATAACGAGAATGTCATCTACATACACCAATAAGTAAACATAAGAAGAATCCTGTGGGTAAATAAAAAGAGAAACATATGGTTTTGAAGCCCGGAAGCCAATCGATAACAAAAAACGAATGTAAACAAAGAAACCAAGCTATAGGAGCCTACTTATTAAGACCATACAAAGATCACTGCAATAGGCAAACATGATTAGGAAATTTCTTATCAATATAACCTGATGGTTGACGTATATAGACATTCTCAGCCAAGTTGCCATTTAAAAAAGCATTATGTACATCGAGCTGACGAATGACCCAACCAAACGACAAAGCTAGAGAGAACAACAACCTGACAGTCGTAGGCATGATCGTAATTTAGCCCACATGCAATTATGTATCAAAATATAGTTTTGGTGAATTTTATCATTACAGATAGAAAAGTCAATTTATTTAACATATGGTTACGATATAAATAAATTACGAATTATCGTCTTCTATCATAAAGTTTTGATATATGTACATATTCAAAGAATACTTTCTTGAGGTTTATCCACATGGAGGTATTAGTCTAGTTTCTTTTATGTGTATTTATTATGCATTAAAAGGAAATTAGATTAATAGCTTGCTACATTAATATTCTTTATTGTACATATATCAAGTGATCAATATAATTTCATAACTCATCACTTTGTGACTAATTACATAAAGTATAATAAAATTCCTATCGGTAGATTTTATTATAGTTTATGTAAATAGTCAGTATAAAGAATCAAACCATATTTCTTAATTTACCCACATGGATTGAGAAAAGGAACATGGTTTGATAGTTTTATCATAAGCTTGCAGATGGATCTAATTGAATAAAACTTTAGCCTACAAGCAAGTTTTATGTCACTAGATTCTTTTATCACTTTGATAATAATTTTATCATAAAATTTAGTTGAGTCTAATTGAATAAAACTTTAGCTCACAGACAAGTTTTATGTCACTAGATTCTTCTATTTGATTGTCATAAAGTTTCAGTTGAGTCTTATTGAATAAATCTTTAGCTTACAGGCAAGTTTTATGTCACTAGATTCTTCTGTTTAAATTGATGATCAAGATAAACTTTTATTATACCATTCTTTTTAAAATTTATAACTTTAAGGTCAGTTATAATTCTATGAGGCATGGGTTGCATTGGCAACACATGTATTTTGTTAATCTCCAAAACTTTAGTAACTTGAAATTGTTACTGCATGTGGCTTACCTGGTTTTTCAGCCCAACCACAGTAGATCTTTTTTAATTTTGGACATGATATACTTTCGGATCCTTATATTGGTCGGAAGTGTACATATCTAGCCGAATTTCAACTAGAGCAATTTAATTTGTTTAAGTAGTTGGAAATTGTGTCTGTTACATGTACATATTTAACATATCCAACTATGGTGGGGAATTCTGTTCCTTGTAAAATTAGTTGGACTTGAGGATCATTGGTGTGTATGTATATCAATTATAATGCTTACGAATGACTTGATCAGTGGGAGTAATGGCTTGACTAGCGGGAGTAGCCATTTGATCATTAAGATATCCACTTTAAGTGGGAGTGGTCATTTGATCATTAAGATATCCCACTTCAAGGTTGTTCCTCTTCAAGGATAAGACACCTTGTCTTGTTAATTATAAAATCAATCGTTCAAATTGTTTGAACTACAACTTGTGCAACATATTGTAATAACATTAATAGTTTTTTATTTTAACAATAGGTGAACCATTATGTTTATTCATAATAAGCAAGGTTTATTCATTACGTTTTATACCAGATAAAGATACTTAGAGAACAAGTGACATTGTAATCATAAGTGGATACTACTCACATCAAGAGGAACTATCTCTATGGTTCGTGTTTATTTTTGCTTCTTTGAGTTAATACTTACACCAAGTGGGAGAATGTAACATTTTCCATATGTTAAAGCACTATTAAGTGGTGCAAGTAATAGGTCATTTATGGCCATTATGTTGTGGTTTAAAACGGAAGTAACGATTTCCGTTACTTAGCCTATAATGATGGCACGTAGGTTATTTAAGCACGGTCCTCTCACTGCTCAGCTCCTACTACAGCTTCACAGACTACACCATCTAGTTGCTTAGGAGACAAGTGGTAGAAAAAACTCTCTAAACCTCAATTTCAAGCAATGCAACTGAAATTACAACTATGGCTGGAGATTCTCGATCCTTTTGGCTTCCGCTATCAGGTTAGATCATTTACAATGAGTTATGAATGCATGTTTAATCTAACATGACAGCGTTTACCTCGACTATTTCCCCTTCTCCATTGGTTGCTACGAGTTTTACAAGTGATTCCCTGATTTATGGTGTGGCGACGCATGGAGTTCCAGAAGAACTCAAGCATTCGTGCAAGTGAAAATACAAATTTTAATTTTATCATAATTAAAAGTCCAAAAATCAAGCAATCGATATACATTAAAAATTAATACAATTTTCAACGCACACACAATTACAATTTCACCCTTGTAAATTAATTATGGAAACATATGTGATCTCATGTTCTCATGTGGAAAGGTGTTCTTTTATATATATATATATATATATATATATATATATATATATATATATATATATATATATATACACACACACACACACAGAGAGAGAGAGGAGACGGATCAGGTTAGAATCACATGCTCAGGAGAGGAATGAAAACACATCGCAGCCGTTCATCTGTCCACATCTAACGAAACAGAAACATTTTCCTTATTAAAAAAATGTGATGATATTTTTACAAATAATTTGAACTTTGAAGTGTAAGTAAATTGTGTTAAAAGTGTAAGTAACAGTTTCATAAAGTACACCTAAGTGCAAGTAAAATGTATTACAAGTGCAACAATACAATATACAACACGCAACAATTTAATATTAAGTGCACATAACATTATCATTAGGTACACCAATGTAAAAAGGTAAGTTACTTGTATTTTTAAGTGAAAATAGTTTCACTTTTAAGTGATTTTATTGCATACTTTCACCAATTACTTACACCTTTAACACATGTTAATTGCACCATAATTTGAATTATTTACAAAAATGTCACCGTCCTTTTTTAAAATTATATCTAATTCGTTAAATTTTGATAGATAAACAAGAGTTAATTACCGTTTTGGTCCCTCGACTATAGCGAAAGTATCAAATTGGTCCTCGGATTTCATTTTTGGCCGATTAAATCCTCAAGTATTAATTTTTTGTCCGATTTGATCCTCCGTCGATTGGGGTGTTAAGTGGCCGTCTACTTTGAGGGCATAATAGTCCTTTTAGTTGAGACTTTGAGGGTATTAGAGTATTTTCACCTGCTTTTCTCCCATTCACAAACTCGCTGACAGCGAAGCTCTCCTTCACCGGAGGCCTTAGGCTTCCGAAGATCACCGTTAGGGCCCCCTCCAAACAACTCTCTTGCTGCGGCTGCGGTGATCTGCGACGTCTCCAAAATGGTTGACTCGCCTGCAGAAAGCTATGCCGTCTCGCTCTGCGACATCTCCAAGTCGAACCGAACTCTGGAGAAAACCTCGGCTGACTTGGAGAAGTTAATCGAGAAAGTCTTCACAGAGGAATCGGTGTTCGATTTCTTCGCTAACCCTATGATGAGCGATGAGAAGAAGCGGGAGGTAGTTGCCGAGATCGCCAAGTCGTTTGAGCTCCAGCTGCAGGTGGTCAACTTCCTCAACATCCTCGTGGATATGGACTGCATGGAGCTGATCAAGGACATCATGCAGGAGTTCGAGATGGTGTACAACAAAATCACGGATAGTAGAGTCGGGGAAGTTGACCAAGGATCTTGTACTGTTGATTCATGGACCCAAGTAAGTAGCATCACTGCACTGTTACAGTAATTGGTTTGGCACTATCAAGAACTGCATGAAATAATATGTACGTATACTTCCCCGTGATTGCAATTTGAAAGCCTATAAGTTAAAAATACAGAGCAGACATACCATTCATAGCAATACATGGATGAGAGGAAGATAGTTTTGACATTTACTTGCTTGCTTTTTGTTCCTTCTCACAACTTATATTTATCCATCCAATCCACAGAAAGGTTCCCAAATACTTTAGGTAATGGATTCAAATCAATTTAAACTAAATACTTATATTTTTCAAAGCATGATGATTTTAATAAAATGCTTGATATTTTGAGCTACTGAAATTTTTAGTTCCTGCTTTGATGAATGCAGCCGCCCTTACTGGCTTATAATTTCCATTCACAGGAGGATTGATCTTTAAAATCATGTATAGGTAGTTTGGAACAAATGAAAATACGAATGAGTTGAAAAGATAGGAAGGTTTATTTTGACTAAGTCCAGAAAGTAGGCCTCATGAAGTTTCGCAATCTGGCCTGAAAGCTTCCTGAAGATTAGAGGGGTTGAACATTCTCAGCTTTGCCCTAAATTCACCTCTGAGACTAGAAATGAAACACTGCTTGACTCCTCTCTAGTGATGATAATCCAGAAGGGTGGTTTGCCGGAACTGAGGTGGTGCTCCTCCGCCGTAGACAGCCCTGAGAAGTTATTATTATTCTGCGCCAAGGTTCCAACTGATAAACTTCTGATCATCAAAGAAAAAGATGGATGACGACGACGAATATGCGTCTCAGAAAGACAGACAATTTGGATCCAGACCAGAAGAGAAGTTAAAGTATACTCTTCTCTAGGCTAGGGAGGATGAGAGTGGATCTTCGATCTTCTTCTTTAAATATGAGAATGAAGGAAACGAATGAAAGTTCCTATTTTGCCCTCAAAAGAGACGGCTAGTTAACACCCAAACTAACTACGGAGGATTAAATTGGACAAAAAATTAATACTTGAGGATTTAATCGGTTAAAAATGAAAGCGGAGGAGCTACGTTGGAAAAAGATTCTCTCTATTTTGCTGACAGCACCCATTAATTTGGATAAATTAAGTCGGTCGGCATGTAGTGCTCGGGCGTCGGTGCCACTGTCCCTTATTGCCTAGCCTATCGCCAACAACACTGCGCACTCCTTAATAATAACAACGCTCTCTTCACTTTTTTGTTTTCTCTGTATTTTTATTTTTAATATTTTACATAGGATGAATGCATTCTAAAATACAATTAATTAATTGTTGGAAATCTATTCCAAAATTATATAAGGAGTATACTCTTTAAAAATAGCTGGGGTGTCGGATATTATTTTTTTTGGGTTGTTGTCCAAGGTATCCCCTCTTCCCAACTGTCATCATCACATTAAGTGGTAGGGGCTGGCCAAATGATTTGCTCCATTCACATAGGTGGGGATTGAATCCCCAACCTCATGCTTAAGGGACAAGGTGCTGAACCACCACGCCAACCATGTTGGTTAGTGTCGAATATTATGATACATATACTTTGTGATATTTTACAATAATTTACAAACCGCATAAAAAAAATAAATTGAACTATAAACAACTATACAACAAACACGATTAAAAAATATTGAAAAGAATCAAATTTATGACTTTTAGGTAAGAGAGTAATGTTTCAATGTTCCATCCACTCGACTACCTCGAACTATAAAAAATTGTGCAATGGGCTAAACCAAAAGAATGTTAACAAGAATCAAACTTATAACTTTTAGGTAAAAGAGTCATGTTCTATCCACGTACTCGACTATCTCTTTCGAGTTAAGCTTCCATTTATTTGTAACTATTAAATTAGATCATTATATTTATTTAATTTATTGTTGTTAAATGCGTTAAGCTTTTATTTATTTGTATGTAGCTATTAAGTTAGTTCATTATATTCATTTACTATGTATTTATTAGTGTATCTATTCTATTTATTTTATAAGACATGCAATTCATGATTTGCAAAACTATGAGTTTTTTGTTTTTGTTTTTGTTTAACTTTTGTTTTTTCCTTTATCAATAGCAAAAATATATAGACTTACACACATTTGGTACATTAAAAAATGATTTTTTTTTTGTATTAATTTCCCTTTTCTCTTAAACTTGATTATTATTATTTCTTCAAATGCTTAAAATATTGTGGAGATCGAAATTAGAAGATATATACTAGTTATGATCTTTTTAAAAGTAAGATATTAATTTATTTTATCAGTTGTATTCTAATTTTAAAATTTATTTTGTTGCTTAATTTGTTTTAAGTAAAAACTTAGTTTTGGTATAGAACTATAAATATTACTCCAATTGACTATCTATTCTATTGATATAATTTTATCTTTTTTGGTCCTTAATTTGTTTTAACTAAAATATAAAACTCAAATTTTACTATCATTGTTAAATTTAAATCATATCTATACAAATTCCTCTTTGAAAATTTAAAAAGGTTTTCTATCTTCATTTAATTTGAATAATAAATAGGGATAAACTACAAATAAGTCATTGTACTATTTGGGAACAAGCAATTAGGCCATCGAACTCGAATAACCCTCAAATAAGCTACTGAACTCAGAATAACAAAGTAATTAAGCCATTTAAACTGGAAAAAAGAGCAATTAACCCATTTTTAAAATTTTCGACGACAATTTTTGGCACCGGCGACCATTTCCGACATCCGACAACCATTTCCGGCAACCGGCGACGATCGAGACTTATTTGATCTTTTTTACGATTTAAAAAATGGTCAGCGGTGTCGGAAATTGTCGCCGGAATTTTAAAAATGGGTTAATTGATCTTTTTTTCGATTTTAATACCTTAATTGCTTTGTTTTTCCGAGTTCAGTGACTTATTTGAGGGTTATTCGAATTCGATGACCTAATTGTTTGTTCCCAAATAGTACGATGGCTTATTTATAGTTTATCCCTTATAAATATAATGATTCTACTATACCATATATAAATTCAACTTTAATTTGTTTAAATTACAGCTTTATAACTAGAAATTGTATTATTTCAAATCTTGTAATTTTATAGAAATTTGAAATTGAAATTTATATTATGTAATTTGTAGTTTAAATATGTTGTGAAATTAAACGTATCATCACATGAATAGTTGTATGGCTTCGATTGTAGTAAAGTAATAAGGTAAAGAAAAAGACAGAAAATACAGAGGGAATCATCAATCATTTTATTAATCACCCTTCAGTCCAATATATACAAGAGATACAGAATTCTAATATAATACCTCTAGTGATGTCCACATAAACACTCCCTCTTGGACATTAATATATCATACTCATGCCTCATTAAAAACCCCACTAGAAAATCCAGTGAGAAAAACGTAGTTGAGGAAAAGAATACATGAAATATATGCATTCATATGTTGCACTAACTGCCTCGTTAAAAACCTTTAATTAAGAATCAAAACACAATCAAAGGAAAAAACAAGTGCAGTTGATGGTCTTCAAGACCCAACTCCATTGGTTATGCATAGACTGAAATAATAAATAAGCAAATAAATAACTTTGTTAGCAGTTCTTTAATGAACACATAATGACACATATTATTTGCATATTCCTTCATCAAGAGGAAAACACTCAGTCCATCTGGACTAACGTCTCCAGGACATAATTATTCAAGATATTTCAAGAGTGACAATATTTCTTTACTAGATCTAGTATTATGATTCTTATCTTTTGCACCGATAGGTGTCCCACCCTTTTGGGTCAAGGAACATCGGTAGATATTTTTTGTCCAAGTTGGGGAAGGTATATGGAATCTAGGCACTCTTTTATGATCAATAGATATATTTGACAGATTATTTGCTAAAATTGTAAATTAATTATCTTCTAAACTTCTAGTCCAATCTAACTAGTACGTAGATTTAAATAATCAAGATCTTTCCATTTCATGGAATTTCTCAGCATTCTATTAAATTTGGGCCCATATCTCCCGCTAATGCCTTAAAATGATCTTAATAGGTATGCAGTTATTGTACCTTATTAATTATTGATCCCCTTTCATCGATGGGAATCAGACAAGCTAACAAATGGAAAAACACACTCATCAAACTACAGATGCCTACAGACAAAAACCTTGTTAGTGTTCAGGTCCATGCAACGATAACCACAAAAAGGCTCTGGATAACCTAAGAAGAGAAAAGGAGATGACCTAAAAGTCAACTTGTGACGATTGTAAGGACGGAGATGTGGGAAACATAAGCAACCAAAAACTCAAAGAAAAGTGTAAGACGAAGGAGCTGAGACCGATGAAGCTTATAGTGTGGACTGACGTTCCCCAAAACAAGAGTAGGCATCTTGTTAATAAGATAAACTGCAGTTTCAAATGCATACTCCAAAAAATGAGAAGGAACAGACACTTGTACCATTAGAGCCAAACACGTCTCAACAATGTGATGGTGGCGATGCTCAACGCGACTATTTTGTTCATGAGTGTAGACACAAGACTGATGGTGAACAATACCCAAAGTTGACAAATGAGAATGTAACTTCTTATATTCACCCCCCAAGTCTAACTGAATAGATTTAATTTTATGAGAAAAAAAACGTTCAACCATGTCATGAAATTGACCAAAAATCGCATACAGTTTAGTTTTCGAATGTATAGGATAATACCAAATATAACGAGAGTAATCACCCACAATGAGCACACAATAACGATAGCCACTAGAAGACATAAAGGGCGATGGCCCCCAAATATTCGTACAAACTAAATCAAGAACATTAGAATTAGAAGAGTCAACACGGGAAATGGGAAAACGAGATGATTTCCCAAGCTAACACACTGAACAAACTAAATTATTATTAATAGAGGATGAACTAACAGGACACGATTGCAAAATGTGACAAACACGTGCTAATGAGGATGACTCAAGCAATTATGCCACACGGAGGGAGACGCACGCGTAGAGAGCAATGCAGTAGGACCACTACGAGACATAGGTAGCGAATAGATGCCCCCTGAACTTTTACCTCTAAGCAGGACCACCTTGGTTTGAAGATCTTTCACAAGGAAAGAAGAATGGTGAAACTAAACAAAAAAAAAAATTTATTATCCACAGGAAACTTCTAGGCAGATAATAATGAAGCAGAAAGACCCGAAAATGTATAACATCGGATTATTGAAAAGATCTAGAAGGAGTGGAAATCGAAGCATGACCAACACTAACAATAGGTAAACATGTGTCGTTACCAACACATAAAGTGTCAGATCTAGTATATCTAGAAGAAGACGATAAGGTTGAGATATCCAATATAGCATGATTGGTAGCATCCGTATCAAAGAACCAAGTCTGAGCACCCAATGAGGTCAAATCATCACCACCCGAAAAAATCATATGAGCCTGAGGATTGTCACCGACAGTAATAAGATAACGATGTATGCCCCTAACCATTACAAATCTAACACAACTAAGGAGACGACCGAGAGCACTTCCCCCGACTGAGACCACTACCTCCTTCGCTATTTCCATCGCCCACGCCCTCGCTGAGAAGAAGAACCAGCACGGCCAACACCTCTGGAGTTTCCACTACGACTCACGGCCATGGTAGTGGGTTGCACCGAACCTGTTGTAACAACAAAATCCTCAGCACACATAAATTCTTGTGCAACCAGAAAATCAAAAAGCTCCTCAAACATGACCGGCTCCCCCTTCGTCGTTAGCGAAGCAACCAGCGAGCGATACTCTGGTCGAAGACCCTAAAAAACATACAGATTCTAGTCGTCTAATGTTATTGGCCATCTAGCAAGAGCAAGATCCTCCACTTGAACCTAAGCACACTTAAGAAAACCTGCGATGGATTCATCTCCCTACTGGAGACCTTGAACCTGTCCAAGGAGACAAAGAGCATGGGCACGCGTCGCCGATCTGAATGCTTGCTCAACCGACTACTAGACAGTCATGGACGTAGTCTTCCTAACGACAAGATACATGACCTCCTCAGAGAGAGAGAGAGGAGATCAGCATGGAAAGGATAGCCTGGTTGTGTTGAGTCCATACAGCACAAGAGAGAGAGAAATCGGCGCCAGAATAGTAGCATAGGCTGAGGAAGACATATTAGCAACAGCGATAAGCGACACCTCCAGCAGGCAAGGCAGTGAACTATCGACAAAGCCAATTAAATTATGACCCCGCAAGAACGGCACCAATTGCATGCGCCAAAAGAGATAATTTTAGGACATAAGCTTGATAGAAATAAAATGATGGGTAAAGAATTGTTACCAACCACCGGAACAGAGGTGGCAGCACCGGAGATAGTCCGCTCGAAAGAAACCCCGACAGAGCTATCCTGCGGTGACGGAGCTACCATGGAAATCTGAAGCAACTAATACCATATGGGAACTATATTTCTGGAATATCATTCAGAGTAGGAGAATACATAATATATACATAGGTAGAGAAGCCCTATTACAAGTAAACTACAGCTATGTTAGTAGAGTCCTAATATCATGGGTTCTAGGTATTTAGGCAACAATCGGAGGTTTATAACTAACATGTATACCTAATTTTATTATATAGCCCCTAAAGGTACGTTATGGTGGTAATACATCAAAATAGACTACACACTACTATTGTCCGTAGATGGAGAAATGTTCAATTCTAAACAGCGTACTAAGTGTAAGGTGGAATAATCATGATATGCAGTGAATCATATTTGGATAAAAGCAGTAGTATCTAAAACTGGATATCCCCAACAAGAAAAAATGTAATTTAGGAATTTTGTTGACTACTGCCAGACATGTATATAATGTCCAATCAAGATTAGTAAAATCTGACTCATTATTTTCAAACGGACTCTAAATGCGAAATGTAATTACTTGAATACACACACACACACACACACACACATATATATATAGAGAGAGAAAGAGAGAGAAAGAGAGAGAAAGAGAGAGGTGTTTATAGTTGTTCAACTTAATACAACTTACTCCACTCTTCTCCTAGAATTCTTATAAGGATTGCACTATCTCCTTAGTACAAATAAGAGAACTTATACCTTGATCACAAAGCTGGACACAAGTCATAGGTTTTTCACAAGACAATTCTTGGTACTCCTCCTACTTTCCAAGTAGAGACTTCGTTGGTTGAATACAAGATTGTTAAATTTTTCCAACTTCTTGACTTGGCTTGAGATCTTTTTTGCTTGCTAAAGTCTTGAAGTTGAGCATTTTCTCTTTCATTGGTCAGTAATTAGTTAGCTTGAAATTTATATTTGAATGGAGGTATTTATAGACATATTTGTATTTGTTCATTGGAGGAAACAAAAATTCAAATAGTCTTTTCTCCATCGTGCAATAACCAGTGGTTTTAAGGCAGGTTGCTTTTGTTAGATTTTAAGCCATTGCTTTTGCTTTCTCTTAAAATCATGGCTTTCAGCGTTGTCTTCTTTGTATTTGCCTTTTTTGAAATTTCTCTTGGGATGTGTACCTAGAACTTGAAATTCTTTGGCAACATTCTTCTTGATAACCATTAGGTTGAGGTTGTTCACTATTCTGCCATTGACACCGATAAAGTAACCTTTTTTACTTTTTGGAGATTCCACTTTACACTTCAACCTTGAGCAACCTTTCAGAACTAACTTTTCGAAAAGTTAATCCTACTATTTTCCAGTATAAATGAACTATCCGATGATTTTGGCTTTCATGTCCCATGCTACTTTTTAGTCAAGCAGTCAATGTTTGCCCATCCACTTTTCGACCATTTAACTTTATGATTTCCAACTCTTCAAATCTTCAAGTCTTCTAGTCTTCGATCTTCATCATTCCAGTCTTGAACTTTTCGAATCTCCGACCTTTCGGACCATGACTTTTTGAAGGTAACTTTTCAAAGATTAGTATGCACAACTTTTCGAAACTTAACTATCCTAAGATTTGCTTTTTGGATTGAGTTTACTTTCATGTGACTAAAGTTTGCTCCTAAAGTTGACCTTTCGGATTTACAATAAAAAAAATTCCTAAATCTAGAAAAGTTAAAATATTAGGGGACCTAAAATTTTTTAACTTTATTGGTATCATCAAAATCTAAATTACACTTTTCCTAACAGAATAAACATTAAAAAGTACTAAATTACTCATGTACTAAGTAAATTTTTAATAGAGTTTAATAGTTTAATAGTTGCCAAAGGCCTTGTGGTCAAGCAGCACCCGGTGTACACTCCCATGTGGAAGGGAGTGGGTTCGAGCCTCAGTGGAGGTATCTGATACTACATTGTAACCGAGTCAGTCCAACTCAAAAAAGAAAAATAGAGTTTAATAGTTTTGTTATTCCATGGTTAAAACAACAACTTTTTAAAGAGTAAGTGGTGCATATTGCAATGGTAAAAAGTTAGAGGCTAAAACAACTAACAAGAAAAAATTGAAGGACTAAAAATATATTTTTATTTATAATAGTTAAAATTCTTATTATTCGGTGTGGTAAAAAGTTTCATAATTAATTATCATACTTTGATTCTGAATTGTGGTTCAATTATTATTATAATTATTATTATTATTATTATTATTATTATTATTATTATTATTATTATTATTGTTATTATTACTATTACTATTACTATTACTATTACTATTATTATTATTTTTGCTTGTGTGTTGCACGGAATGAAATTTGTTATAGCATTTTAAGAATATTTAGATCGATATATAATTATAAAAATTATAACATCAAATATTAAATAGCGTAATTGATGAAATTGGTTAGATCGATTATGTTTTCTAATATTTTCCTTGCTTGAACTAGAGCATATAATTGTCCAATTACCCGTGTGATGCACGGATAAATTTTTTTATTATATATTTAGATAATAAAAATAAAGATGAAATTATAAAAAATTCTAATATTGAATGTGTACATTTATTTGATTATAAGATTAGTGCAAAAGTATTACTCAATTAATTGAATAATATATGACTTATTTGTCTACAATTATCTTTAAAGGATCGATAAGTAATATGACTTATGTAATTATATTATTACTAAAATAAATATGGAAAAATGAGAAATAATTTAATTATAATTATTATAAAAATAAACTCAACGACCAATACTTAACTTAATTACCATAATAATTATTAGGCAATTATTATTAGTTAATTACACTAATATATGTGCAATTATACTTTTATACCTTAAGTATATTCATTTTCACCATATCGCATTTAGTTTTTTCTTCTCCTCTATATTTGAATGAATTTATTTTAATTATTATAAAAAATCTAACAACCCATGTTTAATTAATTTTTTTAAAGTTTAAATAATTTAAAGTTTTCAAAAGGAAAGTGTAATTAATTTTTATTTTTATATATTGTATAGAAGTATAGATTAGTATCTTTTTATATTTTCAATTAAGTAGTAATATCAGTTTTACTTTTCATTTTATCTTTACTATTGTTTGGGCGGGAATTTCATAAAGGATGATTTTTATTTTTATTAATATTAATATTAGTATAGATATAGAAGTATAGATAAGTATTCGAATTATTATTATTGGTGTAAATAATAATTAGTAAATTATTTTTTTCTTATAAAATTACGCAGAATTTGTTTCTATTATTCTCACAATTATAGTGGTTTAATTATTCTCATAATTTGGGAAATAAAATTTTGTAACCAATTAAACTTTATTAATTTTTTACCAATTAATTAATAATATTAGTTTGTGCAGGAGAGTTGAAGGGGATGATTTTACTGTTATTAATAGTATTGATAAGTGAATATAGAAACAATATTACCAATTAATAGATATTAGTTAATTTCCATTTTACATTTTCTTACCAAATAAGGTTTATTAATTATTTGACCAATAAAATATTTAATTAATTGATTACAAAGTTTGGGCGGGATAATGAAATAGGAGGATTTTACTTTTATATATAGTATATAGTATAGATTTATATTGATAGATTTATAATTAAAAATTTACATTTAGAAATTAAAAAATTAGCATTTAAATTTTGTATGATTAATGTAGTGCATATGTATATGTATTTAAAAAAAATTCTAAATATTTATGAATACATATTTTGTTAATTATAATTTCATTTCCTTAATCATATTTCATATTTTATTGATTATAGTTTAATGAAATTGCAAAAAATATTAACACAGAAGAAATATTATACGTCTTAATGAAGTCAATTATATTAATTATAATTATCAAATATTGTGGCAATTACCATAATAATTTCATTAACTATATCAATTATAATATTTTTTTTCTCTTCTAATATTAAAATATATTACCATAAATTAGCATAATAATTAATGAAATTGCCACAATTTTGAAATATATTACCATAAAATTATCATAATATACACAAAAAAGGTGAAAAATTACCAGAATAATTACCATTAATAAATATTAAGAAATTAAATTTAAAAATAATTATATACGAGTATTAAAGTAAGTATAATTTATTTTGTCTCAATAATATTACACTGAAAAAGGTGAAGAGAATTACAATAAATAATTATTAGGAAATAATATTAATAATTAATTATTAAGGCATGTATGATTTATTTTGTACTAATAATATATAATAAATAAGATATAATATTTTTAAATCGAAATTATTAAAAATAATGTGTCCACGGCACAAAATAAATTATACTTGCCTTAATAATTAATTATATTAATATAATTGCCTAATAATATAAATTTACAATTATAGCTTTGTATAAGAAAAACATAGAAACTTGAATGGCATATACAAACCTCGAAGTCAACATACTGACTATGAGTTAAATAAAACCCTATAAAATTATCAAAATCATTGTCGTTGTCATCCTCGATTGCATCTCTACGCTCTTCCATAAACTAAACCATTAGGGTTCTGTTATCGAGTCTCTTCCTCTTCATTTACCTTTAGTTGAAGCAGAGCCTCCTTAAGTATCTTTGAGCTCATACCAAGCGATATAAACTGCAAAAAAAATATTGAAGTACAGGGGAATATAGTTAGAAAAAGGTAGAAAATTCATACGGAAATAACGCAAATAAATGAGTCTAAGCGCTCTGCATTGTCGTTTACTATTGCTGGTGAGATGTGGAAGCTTTTGATCGTTTGATTGATAAGGCAACGAAAATAAAATCCATTCCAGCAGGGCAGCTCTGGTTCGTCAACCTACTGATGCCAAAAAAATGATGGGGAAGATACAGAGTGGAGAAGCCCTACTGATATGGAGAAGGAAATGATGGGGAGACTAGGAATAAATTGGTTGTATGTATATGTGGAAAAGACTAATTCAAAAGGAAAGTATAATAATTTCCTTATAGATATTTAAATATTAACTATATACATAAATATATACATCCGTTACAGTTTTCCTAATTATATAATTATAATAATTCCTAATTGCCTAACGTACATATATAATTATATATTGATTGATTTGCAGTTATATAGATATATAGGGTATGATTTCTTCTTATTATTATATACACATATTTAATTGACTTAATTTTTTTATTAATTATATTATTACTAAAAATCAAATAATATGTAATCAGTTTCTGTCATTAAGCACTCTGTAATCAAATAAAATTATGCATGAGTGTAGAATCAATATGCAATCAGATAAATAAAACTAATGTAACACTATAGTTGCTAGACTGCTATCGCATCAGTTTGTAATGAAATAATATAGACAACTAAAAATAATGTTTGACTGCCAGTACTAAGAAATGATATTAATGGAGTTGCAATTGAAAGAAAACTGCTTCTCTATACAAAGCTAATTACTAAATATGAAGTATTTTTGTTCTCATCACTAAATATAAATACACACGTGAAATTCCCTCCAACGAAACTCACCCATATGCATAAACAATTTCTTGAAAAGTAAAAGTAAATTTGTTTGTCTTAAAATATGTGGGCGGTGACTCTCGAGTAGCACCCAATACCCGAAATATTGCACCTATTTCTGAATTGGAAAATGTTATGCTATTACATTACTATATATATGGTAGATAATGCAATATTACAATTATAATTATTTTAATTATAATATTACCATAATAACCAATTATAATTAATATTACTCTATCATAATAATTGTCATATTACTAATAACGAATTATAACCAATTATAATTAATATTATTCTATCATAATAATTACCATATTACTAAAATGCCTATATGTTTGGGCGGAAAAATTTTGGAGGAGGATATTGTTTTTATATATAGTATAGATTATTATTATTAATTTTTTTTTGAGAACATTATTATTATTATTATTAAATGTGTTGTTAGATTCATGGCAGATTGGCAACTCGGTGTGAAAAAATGTTACTAATCCTTTGACAAACCATACTCCTTTAGGAGCTTTTTTGAAAGTATTGCTTAATGAACCCTTTATGTTATTGCGTATTATTTTATTGCATCTTTTCAAATGGGATTATGAAACAGTTTAAGAAAAGGAATCTTTTGACAATTATATGCTGAATATGCCCTGAGTCATCAAAAAAGTTGTAAGCCACTAAAAGCCACTAATTAAGCGTAGATAGAGAATTCAAAAAAAAAATTAAATAAGATAACGCAACAAGGATAAAAAAAATTACCAAATAATGTGACAATATAAATATATTCATTTCTGTAATTCAGAGTGGGATCGATCATACATGGTAACAAATGAAGAAAGAATAGGGATGCAACGGTCAAAATTTCAGAGTTATCACTATCTGGCAGCCACTCTGAAGCGCCTCAAATGCACTCCCTTATTTTTTTTTTTCTTCACCTGCAAAAATTAAGGTATTTGCAGGAGAATCTAACTCATCAAAAACCAATGCTCACATTAATTAAAAACTATACAAGATTTTAGCTCTGCAAAATCAACATAAAAATCTCTATTTGAGATGCTTTTATGATTTTAAAGATTAAATTTGTCATTTCATAATGTCAATTTCATTATGAAGTAATAATCTTTCCCGTATGTACCCTCTAAAAAATCATAATATATAACTTTACAGAATAAAGAATAAATGATATGATATTGTAATTTATGAAATTATAAAATTTTGTTAATTAATTACTAATTAGTTACAGAACTGAATTAAATCTTGGTTTTGGTGTAATTGGATGTTTGAAAAAAATATACCTCTCCCGTACGGAATGGAATGGAAAACCGACCGCTTTCGTTGACTTCTAGTCGAGAGCGCTACTTTCGGGATATCTTTGACTCTTTGACTCTGTGGGGTCCAACCAAATCATTTATAAAAATATTTTTTACCGTGCGTAAAACTAAAAAAATACTACGCCATTACATAGTCCTCAAATACGCTATGATTAGGTCCGCTATGAATTCTTTCACACACAATGGGAGATTATTTTATTAATATCTTCTCTTTAAATTATATGGAGTATATAAAAAATAAAAGTATTCAATTTAAAATTTAGTAGTGACACTTTTATCCTAATAGGTGGGATTAAAAGTGATGATATTAATGTGATTATATATCAAAAAAAAAAAAAAGATAAGGTAGAAAAAGCAAGTTGCATGGAACAAATATTTTTAATGTGATTGAATTTAAATTTGATAATAAAAAACATAATAATATACCAAATCTAGAATATAACTTGCATTTGAATTAAAGATACTAAAACATGTTGATAGTTTTAACCGACCATGTTCACCCTACACGGAATAATATGGAGATATATAATTAATAGTAATATAATATTTGCAAGGCATTGAGTTCTTTAAATACAATAATGAATCACACTTGTGTGAGACCGTCTCACAGATTCTTATTCGTGAGACGGGTCGGGTCGAAGAAACATGCAAATGTTATATTTATGTGTGCAAATGTCATACTTATATGCTCAAATATAATACTAATCAAGAATACAATTTTTGTTACTTATAAGAGAAAAAATAATATATTTTTAATAATAAGTAATGTTGACAAGTGCCCTTTATAAGGGAAAATATAATACTTTTGAAGAAAAATGTAATAATTTTAAATCGAAATGTAAAAGTATTGTAGTTTCCCTTAAAAGTATTGTAGTTTCCCTTAAAAGTATTGCATTTACCCTTATAATTGACAAAAAATTTATTCCTGATTAGTATTACATTTGAACATATAAGTATAACATTTGTGCATATAAGTATTCCATTTGCATCTTGACCCAACCCGACCCGACCCGTCTCACAGTGAGATGGTCTCACATAAGTTTTTGCCTACAATAATTGGGATACTAATAATACAAATAAATAAAATGGACTAAAAATAGGCCCATTGACTCAATTGCCAAGTCCAACCAGGTGACCGACCTACCTAGTACCTGCAAATTTTACTGTGGACCACGGTCCACAATGGATTATGGTCCATGCATATATCAAAACGACGTCGTTTTGATTACTGAAAACAAACGACTGAAACGGCTCCGTTCTGCACGTCGTTAACTTTCAGTTTATATATACTGCAGTTCCCTTTTAACACAACTGCAATTCCCTTTCATCACAACTACAGTTCTTTTTCGATATAACTATAGTTTTACTCGATATTATACACTCAAATATGTGAAACTGTTATTCAGTTTTCTTTCAACATAATTATAGTTTCTTTTATATAATATACTACAGTTCCCTTTCAACACAACTACAATATCATTTCGATATAACTACAGTTTCATTGAACAATATACACTCAAATATGTGAAATTGTTATTCAGTTTCATTTCATATACACTGCAGTTTACTTTCAACAAAACTATAGTTTCATTTGATAATAGAAAAACAAATGTGAGGCAGTATCTTTTGAGATGAACGGTAGTTACCTTTACGGAGCTCCGTTTCTAAACTAACTCATTTCATTCATTTAGTCTAATTTACAGGTTTTTAATAGGCTAACACAATTTAAAAATATTTTTTAAAACTAAATTTTAAAAAGTAATTATTTTTAAAAAAAACAGCTTCGTCTCCAACCATGGAGGCGAAGAGCTTCGTCTCCGGCAAGAGACAAAGAGTTGTTTCCGGCCATGGGGTCGACTCTATTTTTTAAAAAAATTTAAATAATTATTTTTAAAAATTTATTTTTAAAAAACATTTTAAATTGTGGTAACCTGTTAAAACCCTGTAAATTGGACTAATTGAATGAAATGAGTTAATTTAAGGACTTAATTGTAGCTTTTTTAAGTTCAGTAGGCTAATTACATTATTGTGTGAAATTCGATGACCTATTTGACTTTTATTCCTAATCATTTTTAAAATATTTTTTATTTTTGTTTAAAATTTCATTTTTATAAATATTATTAAATTATCAAATAAAAAGTACTCCTTAATATTAACTCAATACTTTTACAAAATGAGGGAGTAAATTTCTTTCAAATTCAAAAGTAGATTGTACGATTGATACTAAGTTTTTTTTTTTTTTGGTAGAGGGGAAGGGGAGAAACCCACCAAAAGAGTCATATGGCTCTAGCAAAACCACCACCAAAGGTGGCAGTGCCCTTATCGCGCACTCTCGAGATTCCGTCGGACTTTTATCGGGGATTCTTGAATTCAATCCCGTCGCAATATTTTCTTATTGCTATCTTTGCAACACGGTCCACCACCTCATTCTGTTCCCTAACAATGTGTATGAGTTTAACTTCCAAATCTCTCTTCATCCACTATTTGCAGCCTTTCACAATGTTTGCATTTGGTCCCGTCAAATCTTTTTTTTTTTTAAAAAGCAAAAGCGAGAGAAATTTCATTAAGTAAGGTCTATGCTCACAGCGCGAGCGATGGTAGGAAAAGGAATCAAAGTAAAGTCCATACAGTCAGGCATAGACAAGGCTTCCCTAGCTAGAAGATGGACCACCTTATTCGCGGACCGTTTAGCAAACAAAAAGTTTAGGTTAATGAAACTTAAAGCTATTTTTCTAACATCATTGATAATAAGGTCAAAAGAAGAGATTAAAGCATTAGGATGAATAATTCCATTTACAACTTGAAGGCAGTCACTTTCCAACTGCATATTGTCCAGATTGATCTCTTTGATCCATTTTAGAGCTTCTCGGATGCCGATCTCCTCTGCTTCGTTTGGTTTGAAACTACAGTTCCACAGCAGGCACCTGGCAATAATAATAGCTCCTGCTGAATCATGAACGACAAAATCGAATCCCTTTCAGTTGTTGTTTTTTTTTTTTTTTTTTTTTTTTTNTTTTTTTTTTTTTTTTTTTTTTTTTTTTTGCAAACGAACAACTTAGATTTCATTATCCAAAATAAGAACATCATACAAGAAAGAAGGGGGCAAACTTTGTTGAGAAACATTTAGAAAAGTTAAAGCTATTCATGGAACCCAATCATAATCTCCCTCCCTACTTTTGTGGATGACCAACTCCTTGTCCAAACAAATCATGCATGCATTTAGTATGTGACTTAATGCCCTTCATTCTCTAAACTTTGTGGTTAGTTTAAAAGGAAAGTTGTTATATCCTCTAGTATATAAACAGCTCTTCCCAATGCTGAGAAGTGTAATTCATTCACAAATTTCTTCCTTGCTTTACGTTTTCTTCTTAGCTATATATCTGAGCTATTATATATTACAAAGCAGGTTCTATCTTGTGACTCTGTGCGTACCTATCGGAAGCATAAGATTACCCTGGTCTAAATGCTTTTAAGGTAGTGTTCTAAACACGCCACAAAGTTTATGGCCCTGTTTGGTAAATGGTTGTTGGCTGATTGGGTTGGATGTTTGGCTTAGAATGAATGATTTGTTGATAATATTAGCTGATTGTAGAAAGTTGTTTGATAAATTAGTTGTTAGCTGTTAGCTGTTTGGTATAATTTCTTTTCTCAAAAAGCTAATTGAAAAGGCTGCTTTGAGTAGCCTTTTGAATTTTAGCATTTTGGAGTTACAAAAAGGTTATTAACCAAACAAGTAATAGTGGTCAAATAAGCCAAAATTGGCTGATAGGCTGATTATTTACCAAACAAGACCTATTTCCTCTTCCTTCACGACTTTCGCACCCTCAGCAAAGCCCATATTAAATATGTACGTAGCAGGTTTATCAACCTTCTTGTTCGTACATACACAATCCAAAGTACAACAGTTCAAAGCATTTATCCAGTTATTAACCAATGGCGATGCCAGCGAAAGCAAACAATGATGTCTCCATGGTTTTACTTCTCACTGGTGGACTCAATTACCGAAGGTGGTCAGCGAAAATTGTCATTCTCTTAGAGGAAAAAGATGTCGACTATGTAATCTACACTGATCACTCATCATTCAACCTCACTATACACTCCACGTCCACGCAAACTGAGAAGCAAATTGAGAAAGACGATTCACAGGGCACTGATGCTAACGCCACTTCTGATCCAAAGGCACCTGTACCAACGCTTTCGGCTACATCAACACAGGTTAGTGCTAAATCTGAAAAGGACAACAAGACTGCCCAAGCTATAATTCTGCAACGAATGGCAAATTCTCTGTTCGACATGTTTTCTGGCTATAAGTCTGCCAAAGTCATTTGGGACTTATTGCGCGAGAAGTATGGTACTGACGATGCTGGTAGGAGAAAGTACGCAGTGAGCCGCTGGATGAACTTCAGAATGAATGACACAAAATCTATCGTTGAACAGGTACACGAATTTGAAAATTTGGTTGCAGACATAACCGCTGAAGAAGCTGAGGTAAACGATGTCTTTCTTTCTAGTGCGCTTATTGGAAAATTACCCGACTCCTGGCTCGACTTCAAGAACAAGATGAAGCATGAAAGGCGTGACTACACCCTACAATAGCTGATCAATAGCCTGAACATAGAAGAAAAAAACCGCCTAGTGCTCAGGTCAGCTACCTTTTCTAATAATGTAAAAGCTAACGTTGTTGAATCAAGTGCTGCTTTTGACATACCAAGACCTAATGATCGTAATAAAAACCACAAGTAAAGCTCCAAACCAAACAACAATTATCAAGTCAAGAATGGAAAAATTCAGAAGAAAAGAACAGGTCTTGGATGTTTTGTTTGTGGGAAGCAAGGCCATCGTGATGCACAATGTTACTTTCGCAAAAACGTGAATCAGAACACACAAAAAAATCAGATAATGGAGGATCTAAAAACCAAGCTCATCTGACTGAAGACACGGACAACACGGAAGTGGTAGCAGTCGTGACAACTGAAGCCAATATCGTTGGAGATCCAGAAGAGTGGGTCGTAGACACTAGAGCATCGCGCCACTTCTGCAATAACAAAGATATGTTCAAGGTGTTTGAACCTATCACTGAATGAGAGAAAGTGTTCTTGGACAACTCCAGCGTCTCCCAGGTAAGTGGTAGAGGCACCGTAGAACTAATGTTATATTCTGGGAAGCAATTAATGTTGAAAAATGTGTTGTATGTCCTTTCCCTTCGTAGAAATTTGATTTCTGGGGCCTTGTTAAACAGGGTTGGGATTAAAATGGTTTTTGAGTCTGACCATCTAGTCATGACTCGCTATGGGAATTTTCTTGGGAAGGGATACTTACGTGGAGGATTATTTGTGTTAGACGTTACTGTAATTAGGTATTTTCCTCGTAAGGGTTGTACTGCGACCTCTATTTATGACTTTCTTCCAAATTGGCCTGTTATAGGCAATAATAATAATGGTTCTCCTTCTGCTTATATCTTTGTCCCAGTTAACATTTGGCATGGTAGATTAGGACATGTTGGTACAAAGTGTTTAAATAGATTGAAAAGCATGAACTTGTTACCAAACTTGTCTAGCGATTCTAATACTCAACGTGAAACATGTGCCGAAGCAAAATTTGCTAGAAAATCTTTCTCCTCTATAAATCATCATACCACGAGTGTGTTAGAATTAATTCATTCTGACTTAGCTGATTTTAAAAATACTGAAAGCAAAGATGGAAAACATTATTATATTACGTTTATTGATGATTTCTCTCGTTTTACAAAAGTTTATCTGTTAAGATCAAAGGATGAAGCCGAACAAAAATTTATGGTTTTCAAAACAGAAGTAGAAAACCAATTGGATAAAAAGATTAAAAGGCTTCGATTTGAAAGGGGAGGAGAATATGAAGCGAATTCCCTAAAAAAGTTGTGTGAATCTTCTGGCATAATTCATGAAGTCACTGCCCCTTATACTCCCCAACAAAATGGTATAGCTGAAAGAAAAAATAGAACTCTCAAAGAAATGATTAATGCCATGCTAATCAGCTTAGGTGCTCCAGACTCTTTGTGGGGGGAAGCTGTCTTAACAGCCAACCATATTTTAAATAGAGTACCTCATAGAGGATTTGAAAAAACCCTCCTATGAGTTGTGGAGAGGGTATGCTCCAAACCTCAAATACTTTAAAATATGGGGCTGTCTAGCAAAAGTTGGACTTACGTCATTCAAAAGGCCCAATATGGGACCTAAAACAATAGATGCCATCTTTGTTGGGTATGCTGAAAACAGTGATGCTTACAGATTTATGTGTCTAGAAAATCGCTCTATATGTGAGTCTAGAGATGCTATCTTCTTTGAACACTTATTTCCCTTAAAGAATTCTCATGACTTATCTGTTGACAGAATTCAAAGTAGTGAGAATATTGTGTTCCCTAGAAGCATAGACTATACTAATGAGCCCAGAAGAAGCAAAAGACCAAGAACTGAGAAAAGCTTTGGCCCTGACTTTATAACATTCGTAATAGAGTTGAAAGACCTAAATGAGCTATGTGATCAACTCATCTGTCAACTGGTGCTAGAAGAAGAACCAAATACCTTTGAAGAAGCCATGCGCTCGGTCGACTCCACATTATGGAAAGAAGCAGTCAAGAGTGAATTAGACTCTATACAGTCGAACCGCACTTGGGAATTGGTCAATCTACCCAAAGCGTGTAAACCAATTAGTTGCAAGTCGATCTTTAAAAGAAAATTGAAACTAGACGGGTCCATTGAAAGGTTCAAAGCAAGGTTGGTAGCAAAAGGTTACACTCAAAATTTTGGTGAAGATTATTTTTATACCTATTCACCAGTAACAAAAATTGCAACTATACGAGTTATCTTTGCTCTAGCCTCTTTATACAGGTTGATAGTCCATCAAATGGACATGAAAACAGCCTTTCTAAATGGTGATTTAGAAGAAGAAATCTACATGGAACAACCTCTTGGATGCGTAGAGCCTGACCAGGAAAAAAAGGTATGTAGACTCAAGAAATCTCTTTACGGCTTGAAACAAGCCCCCAAGCAGTGGTATGAAAAATTTCATAAAACATTGATAGACCTGGGTTACTCCGCTAACCGGTCAGATGCCTACTTATACAATAAAGAGATAAAATCCAAAGTTGTGACTATATGCCTCTATGCAGATGATATGCTAATTTTCAGTTCAGATATTGAAACAATAAATAAGGCTAAGAGAACACTTTGTGAAAAATTTGATATGAAGGATCTGGGTGAAGCCGACTTGATACTCGGGATAAAGGTTACAAAAACCAAAACGGGCTACCTTTTGTCCCAAAGTCACTATACAGAAAAACTTCTGAAGAAGTTCGAGAGTTATGATGTAACCCCGGCTAAAACCCCTTATGATCCGAGTATAAAGTTGTCAAAGAATGCTGAGGCTAGTGTGTCTTAAGAAAAATATGCAAAGATAATTGGGAGTCTAATGTTCTTAATGAACTATACTAGACCTGATATTGCATTTTCAGTAAACAAGCTCAGTCCTACACACACAACCTAAGTGCTCTATATTGGGATGCACTGAGACGTGTACTTTGGTACCTTAGAGGCACAATAGATTGGGGACTAAACTATACAGGGTACCAGCTGTGATGGAAGGGTTCTGTGATGCGAACTGGGTGAATGACAGTGTTGATGTAAACTCGACCAGCGGATATGTGTTCACCATGTGTGGTGCTGCTGTATTGTGGAAATCAACTAAACAATAATGTGTTGCTAGATCAACTATAGAAGCAGAGTTCATAGCGTTAGATCTAGCAAGCCAAGAGGCTGAGTGGTTGCGAAATTTATTGGCAGGCGTGCCATTGTGGGGGAGTACAACTCCTGCTGTGCCTATAAATTGTGACTCACAGACCGCGATCTGTGTTGCACAAAACAGTGTCTACAATGTGAAAAGAAGACACATAAGAGTCAGACATGAGTCTGTACGACAGCTAATGCTAAATGGGGTGATCACAATGGAATTTGTGAGATCTAAGAGGAATATAGCAGATCCTCTCACAAAAGGTTTGAATCGAAAGGCCATCCTTGAAACTTCAAGGGAGATGGGATTAAAACCCAACGAGGTAAGGAATTCATGATGGACACCACTTTTGTGGTTAAACGAAATCATGGAAAAGCTTACACATATACTATGAGTATATACTCTGTAGCATGAATGGGTGGTCTATGTTGAGATAGACTTGACAGAGCTAAAGTCTAGGTAGACTAGACAGGGAATTTTGAAGTCAATGTATTTGATTGTGTAAAGCTTGAGTTATTCTGCACGCGTAAGTTCAAAATTAGTTATCCGGCAAGTTCAAGAAGCAATTCACTCTCGGATAGTAAATTACTTAACGTTATTGCATGTCAGTTCAAGTCCCAGACCCTGACATAAAATTAACTCTTGCAATTTTAGCTCAGATATTATCTTATCCAGCTTTTACCTTTAAATGTGTGGGGGATTGTTGAGAAACATTTAGAAAGGTTAAAGCTATTCATGGAACCCAGCCATAATCTCCCTCCCTACTTTTGTGGATGACCAACTCCTTGTCCAAACAAATCATGCATGTATTCAGTATGTGGCTTAATGCCCTTCATTCTCTAAACTTTGTGGCTAGTTTAAAAGGAAAGTCGGTATATCCTCTAGTATACAAATAGCTATTCCCAATGCTGAGAAGTGTAATTCATTCACAATCTTCTTCCTTGCTTTACATTTTCTTCTTAGCTATATATCTGAGCTATTATATATTACAAAGCAGGTTCTATCCTGTGACTCTGTGCGTACCTGTCGGAAGCATAAGATTACTCTGGTCTAAATGCTTTTAAGGTAGTGTTCTAAACAGGCCACAGAGTTTCTTTCCTCTTCCTTCACGACTTTCGCACTCTCAGCAAAGCCCATATTAAATCTGTAGGTAGCAAGTTTATCAACCTTCTTGTTCGTACATCACAGTCCAAAGTACAACAAACTTGCCCAAATGATGCAATCAGCAATGAATTTGTTAAGGTCCAAAGCTGCATCAACATTAATCTTGAACATATCGGGAGGAGGTCTACACCATGAGATATAGTCCCATCAAATCTTTCTCTCCCGTAATCCACTTGATACTATTGGCAATTTGACACAATACAAATGAGAGCATTCCCCTTTAATAGATGAGTCCATACTCTATTGAAAGTTAAATTAGCAATGCGAATACCCACATTTTACATTTTGCTTTAATTTGTTTATTTTTAATTTTTGTAACTTTTCTAATAAAATAATAAATCTTAATAATAATTGGAAATATATTGGTATATACATTTTTACTTCTTTTCTCATACTTTATAAGTTAGATGATTTTATTTTCTTTTACCCCCTTGAAAAAAAAAATTAAAATAAAATGAGAATTAAGAAATAATATTAAAGTAGAGAGAAAGCCCATAAATCTACTATACTAATAAGAGCCAAAGAGAGTTAGGCCTAAAATGGGTAGAAAAAATGGCGGTCAAATTATTTAATTAAATGGATGGTTCAGATGAATTATTTAATCAAATAAATGGGTAAGATAATTCAGATTAATATTATTAATAGAGATTACCTAATTTAACCTTACTTTTATGATTATCCATTAAGTTTTCTGTTAAATATTCTCTTCTCCGTTAACATTCCGTTAACTTTTAACTTACCCATTAATTTCTATAAGAAAGGTCTTAGGTTCGAACCTCATCTCAATCAAATTTGACATAATTAAGTTTCTCACTATATTTTACTCTTATCAAATTAAATAAATTAGTAGCTACAACAAAAAATGATACATATGTATTTTTTTAATTTAGAATTATGTGTCTACAATACCTTTATTTGAAAAAATTATTCATTATCAAAAAAATAAATTAAATAAGAGAAATAATTTCATTAGTTATATTGTCTTTATTTTATCTCATGCAAAGATTCTTTACATTCAAGTTTATCAATTGATATTCATTACATTGTCCATTATTTTATTTTTACAATATCTTGTAATTAAATATCAAAGTTATAGTACAAAATAATGTTATATATTTAGTTACCAAGTATTTTATTAATACTATGAAAAAATTTTTAAATAATTTGAAGCTAATTATATTAACTACTTGGGGATTGGTTGACAAGGAGAGTACTCAAATAATAACCCAACAAATTGAAGCGGAATCACTCTATTTTACTCTTATTGAATTAAATAAATTAGTAGTTACACCAAAAAATGATACATATGTATTTCTTTAATACCATGAAAAAATAAAAAAGAATAGTTTGAAACCACTCATATTAACTACTTGGGGGATTTGTTGACAATGAAAGTACTCAAATAACCCATTACCCAGCAAATTGAAGCGAGAAACTATCTTTTAATATCTATAGTTTCATTCGATAATATAAAAACAAATGTGAAGCAGTATCATTTGAGATGAATTGTAGTATAAGTTACAGAGATTTACGGCAACTGTTTCTCCCACTTATTGAAACGACGTCGTTTTGTGACCATGGTCCAACGATATAACGATTGAGCGGGTACATGTTTTTCCGTAAATAAAAGATATATCCGTGTAGGCTTACTTGAATCGCATTATATATGTTACATTTGATCAACTATTGTGACGAGATTTAATTAGACCATCTTGTATATATTCCATTAAATTTGGTTATTTCCCGCATGAGCAACTTAATTGGTTATTGGGTAATAGATTATGGACACGCGACCTTGTGGGCACAAGACACTAGCTGTTCCAAGTATCTAATGGGCTCCTGAGCCACCATGATTTATCCATCCACTATCTTGTTGGGTCGATATTTGAGAATCTTGAGATGAGGAAATTTTGCCTATTTTTGGACAAATTAAATTTTGTTATGCTTTGCCAAACGCCTTATGTTCAGATGGTACCTTTGTGACTCTCCTTGAGGGGAAGGTCACATGATTGAATTCTCAATGATGGGGTATTGACTCTTTGGTCTGCAACAGATAGAGAAAATATAGAACATATACTACCTTGTAATAGAGTCAACAGGACTAAAAAAAAATTGTTATGCCTTTCATAGTATAACTCAAGGTGTGTTTGGTTCAAACATTGGAATCGAAATGGTAATGAGAATCAAATCTTTGATAATCACAATGTGTGTGTGTGTGTGTGTGAGTTTTCGTGCGATTGACATTCTCAGGTGCGGTTATATGGTTGCTTAGGTGTGTAATTTTTCTGGTCAAGGTGAGTGATTTTCCTTCTTAAGGTGTGTGGTTTGTATGCTTAAGGTGCATCAGTATTGAAACTTAAGGTGCGTGAACCTAAAACTTAAGGTGTGTGGTTTTCCTTTTTAAGGTGCGCTATTTTTCCTTCTTAAGGTGTCTGATTTGCATGCTTAAGGTGCGTGAGTTGTTGAAACTTAAGGTGCGTCATTTTAAAACCTTAGGTACGTGTGTTCTTAAGATGTGTTGACCTAAAGCTTTAGGTGCGGATTGTATTTTTAAGCTACTTTGTTTGTGTGTTTAAGATGCGTGATTTGTGTACTTAAGGTGCACCATTTCAATGCTTAAGGTGCGTAACCGTGCAACCGCACAGGAACCATTCTCCGCACCCGAACCCTTTCCTATATATTAAAATTCATATTTAATGCATTGACAATAACTTTTTTTTTCTCCTTTATTTTTTATTATATTGTTCAAAATGAGTAAAAATGTAATGAGTTTTGTAAATACTAAAAGATTTGAATATAATAGCATGATAATAAAAGTAGGTAAATAAACATGACAACAAATACGGAGTATCAAAACTCATAATAATGTTAAAAAGTTTTCAACCAAAGACCACCTCAATTAATTTGTGAATCCAAATAAAGTTAATAGTTTATACTTTGTTAATAACAGGGAAAAGGACAGGTGAAAATTCAAAGCTGGAGCCTGGAGGGTGCAATCCTTAATTAAATATAGTCATATTAAAAAGATGATGCATGATCAAAATAACAATTTTCTAACTTTATGTTTTTTGTTTTTTAACCTGAAAAAGGCCAAAATCTAGTGGAGGCCTAGCTGGAGACGGTCCATAATTATACACTAATCTTGGGTGTTGCTGTGATAAGCCACTGTTACAATATACTGGAATTCTGTACTTCCATCTCTGCGCTGCCTTTTTCACACTCTCTCTCATGCAGAAGGAAGTAGCAGATCTCTACTTTCATTCTTTCTCTCTCTTGGAATGTGAATCTGATTTCCGGCTTGCCGCCCTATAGGCATTCATATTCAGCTAGCTCTTTTCTGGGTTTTTTTTTTTTTTTTTTTTAGTCTGAGCCACCACAGGCACGGCGCGCCACCCATGGCCACCACCGCCTCTTTCTTTCTTCTTCTTGTCTTGGTATTGTTTTTTGCCAGCGTTTCCTCTGATAATCGTCGCATTCTGCATCAACCCTTTGTCCCATTAGATTCTATTCCTCCTTCTCCTTCTCCTCCGGCCCCCACCACTCCGGATTACCCGTTTTCCGCTTCAACTCCTAACAACTCTCCGTTTTTTCCGGAGGACCCTTCACCTCCTCCTCCGCCTTCTCCGCCGTCTCCGTCGTCTCCGTCGTCATTCGCTTCATTTCCGGCCAACATCTCTTCCCTGAGCGTCCCGCAGACCTCGAAACCCAAGCCGACCTCTTCGAAACTCGTCGCCACCGCCGTCGCCTGCGTCGTCGCCGCCGTGATTGTCGTCTCCATTGCAGTTGCCTTGCGTATTCGGAGGGTGAGGAGTCGTTCTTCTTCTATAGAGTCTAAGACCGAGAGATCGGAGGCCAGTACTCGATTCAATTCCGGCGATAATGCGGGCGGCGGTATTCCCGCTATCCCGAAGCTCCGGAGGCCATCTCAACCCAGCTCCGAGTTTCTGTACTTGGGAACTATGGTGAATTCCCGTGGAGGCATTGAACCGCACAATCAGCAAAGCTCTCCCACCATTAGTGCTGCGAATTCGAGAAAAATGGAGTCGCCGGAGCTGCAACCCCTGCCGCCGCTTCATGGGCGGAACTTGAGGCAAAATTATGAGAATGCTGAGGTCGGGTCTGGTAGGGACGAAGACGATGAAGAGGAATTTTACTCTCCCGGAGGGTCTTTGGGAGGTAGAGAGAGCTCAATTGGAACTGGATCCGTTTCCGTTTCCAGGAGGGCTTTTGCCGCTATAGAGGTTGAGAATTCCGGTGGGTCCAACTACTCATCTTCCTCTTCCTCTTCCTCTTCCTCATCATCGAGTTCGGGTTCGGGCTCACCCAGGAGGTCTGTATCTTTGAGCATTTCGCCCCCGGGGAGTTCGAGCCCAAAAAGCTCGATGCCCAAGTCGCCTGAATTGGCCCCTGTTGATACTATCGCCTTTTTACCTCTTCAACCACAATCGGCGGCGAGTGCGAGAAAATCTCAGTCATCCTCTCCTGTCAGTTCATCTTCTCCAGAGAGAGGTTCTAAAAAAAGTATAGACTCTTCTCCAAGATCTTCACACGTCTGGGATCAGAATATAGATTCTCCAGTTAGAATCAACAGTCTAAGTCTAAATTCCCCTGCGAGAATCAGCAGTCCCATCGAGTCTCCAGCTAGAATGAGCAGCTCAGTAGTGGACTCTCCCGTGAGAATCAGCAGTTCAGCAGTGGAGTCTACGGTGAGAATTGGTAGCCCTGTTATGGAGTCTCCTCCTGTGAGAATAAGCAGTTCAGGTTTGTGGTCTCCAGCAAGAATCAGCAGTCCTGATATTGATTATCCTGCAAGAATAAGCATTTCAGCAGTGGAGTCTCAGGTGAGAATAAGCAACCCAATTATGGAGGAGTCTTCAGAGAGAGCCAGTAGCCCTGTAATGGAATCTGTGACAAGAAGAATGAACAGCCCAATAATGGAGTCTCCGGAGAGAGCTGGCAGCTCTCTTATGGAATCTCCACCAAGAATAATCAACAGCATAATAATGGAGTCTCCGGAGAGAGCCAGTAGCCCTGTAATGCAATCTCTGCCAAGAAGAATAAACAGCCCAATAATGGAGTCACCGGAGAGAGCTGGTAGCTCTCTTATGGAATCTCCACCAAGAATAATCAACAGCTTAATAATGGAGTCTCCGGAGAGAGCCAGTAGCCCTCTTATGGAATCTCCACCAAGAAGAATCAACAGCCCAATAATGGAGTCTCCGGAGAGAGCCAGTAGCCCTCTTATGGAATCTCCTCCAAGAAGAATGAGCAGCCTAATAATGGAGTCTCCAGAGAGAGCCAGTAGCCCTCTAATGGAATCTCTGCCAAGAAGAATCAACAGCCCAATAATGGAGTCACCGGAGAGAGCTGGTAGCTCTCTTATGGAATCTCCACCAAGAATAATCAACAGCTTAATAATGGAGTCTCCGGAGACACCAAGAATAATCAACAGCTTAATAATGGAGTCTCCGGAGAGAGCCAGTAGCCCTCTTATGGAATCTCCACCAAGAAGAATCAACAGCCCAATAATGGAGTCTCTGGAGAGCCCCAGTAGCCCTCTTATGGAATCTCCTCCAAGAAGAATGAGCAGCCTAATAATGGAGTCTCCAGAGAGAGCCAGTAGCCCTCTAATGGAATCTCTGCCAAGAAGAATCAACAGCCCAATAATGGAGTCGGAATCTCTGCCAAGAAGAATCAACAGCCCAATAATGGAGTCTCCGGAGAGCCCCAGTAGCCCTCTTATGGAATCTCCACCAAGAATCAGCAGCCCTGGTGAGGAGTCTCCTGTGAGAATCAGTGATCAAGGCATGGAGTCTCCTATGAGAATCAGCAGCCCTGTTATTGGCTCACCTGCAAGAATAAGCAGTCTAGAAGTGGAGTCCCCGACGACGATAAGCAGCAGTGTTATTGATTCTCTTCCAATAATCAACAGCCCAGTAGTAGAGTTTCCAGCAAGAATCAGTAGCCCTATAGTGGAATCTCCGCCGAGAATCAACAGCCCTGGTATGCAGTCTCCTGCAAGAACCAGTAGCCCTGTTATGGAACCTCTGGTGACTATCACCTATCCTGTAAAGGAGAATGTCCCAATTTTGGCTTCACCTAGTATTGAGTGTTCCATGGGCAACTCCAGTTCTAGTATGGAGTCGCCCGTGGTAACCAGCCCTCTACATCAAAATCTCCCAACTTTGGTTCCACCACAGCCTCCAGTACCACACATTAGTATTCCATCTAGGACACCACCTCCTCCTCCTCCACCTCCCCCAAGTAAACACTGGGAGAGTCCAAGAACTCCCAACACTCGACCTCAAAAACTAGTATCTGAACCTCCTGTCTTGGTGAATCCTTTAAGGCCCATTGCAATTGAGAGTCCAACATTGATATCTCCAATTCAGTTGCCTTCTCATTTAGAGCCTGCCAAGATGAATTCAGATATTGCTGAAAGTTGTTCAAGTGAGAATGTTGAGAAAAATGAAGAGACACCGAAACCAAAACTGAAGCCATTGCATTGGGATAAAGTGAGAGCAAGTTCTGATCGTGAAATGGTGTGGGATCAATTGAAGTCAAGCTCATTTAAGTATGAAACTGGAAACTCTTGCTACTAATTTTTCTAGTTCTTGTTGATTTTTTTGGTGAAAAAAATGTTATATTGGGTTTGATCATTTGCAGATTGAATGAAGAGATGATTGAGACATTATTTGTTGTAAATACTCCAAATATGAATCCAAAAGAAACAGTCCAGCGCCCAACTCTTCCCACACTGAGCCAAGAGGATAGAGTGCTTGATCCCAAGAAATCACAGAACATTGCAATTTCGCTTAGGGCCCTAAATGTCACCACTGAGGAAGTTTGCGATGCTCTTTTAGAAGGTATGTAACTTCGGTTCCTGTATTTCAAATGGTAGTCAATAGGTACTGATTATGAGAGCCAACTTTGGCAGCCGGAGATTTAGGAATGCCTCAAATTCTCAGTTGTCAACTTTGTGCAATAATTTATTCTCTTCCAGTTAGCATCATAAGTAAATGAAGAATACACTTGAACTGTAATAATGTTTATGATAACATCCTTTTTTTATTTTTTTTATTTTAGCACTAGTTTACCTCTCTCTCTCCCAAGTTTTCAGAGGAAATACAGTGCTTGATGTTTAGGTCTAGATGATGTGATGCTGACCTCTCTTTTTTTACCAAGGGCAAGAATAGCTGCATGCTGTTTTAATCAATTTATATTGGAAGAAAATAGGCACTTAGGCAGAAGCCGCCAATCGCTGTGCTGCTCTTTGATGCATAGTACAGCATTGATGAAATTTGCTAAATTTCATGCCCAATGATATTTGCCTTTGTCCTCACGTCTGGAAAAGCTATTCCAGATGAGTTTTTGAGTGTGTATAAAGTTCATCTAACTTTGGGGCTCATTCATGGACAATTTATGAAATTTATTCAGGAAATGCTGATACCCTTGGTACTGATCTTCTCGAGAGTTTGATGAAGATGGCTCCAACAAAAGAAGAAGAGCGCAAGCTTATAGAGTATACAGATAATTCACCATTCAAGCTTGGACCAGCAGAGAAATTTCTGAAGGCAGTGCTTGATGTACCTTTTGCATTCAAAAGAGTAGATGCAATGCTCTATATATCCAATTTTGAATCTGAGGTTGACTACCTCAAAAAGTCATTCGAAACACTCGAGGTACTTATTCGACTAGTTATCAGCTTCTTACTCTTGTAGATGTATCCTTGCTGGAATCTGATTGTTGCTTGCTAATTGTTAGGCTGCATGCGAAGAATTAAGAAGTAGCAAGATGTTCTTAAAGCTCCTGGAGGCTGTTCTGAAGACTGGAAACCGTATGAATGTTGGGACGAATCGTGGAGATGCACATGCATTCAAACTCGATACTCTCCTCAAGCTAGTTGATATCAAGGGTGCTGATGGAAGAACAACTCTCTTGCATTTTGTTGTTCAGGAGATAATAAGAAGCGAAGGTGCTCGTCTTTCCAGTGCAAACCAATATGAGAAATCAATTGTTGCCGATGATGCAAAGTGCCGGAAGCTTGGCCTGCAGGTTGTTTCCAGCCTCAGTTCAGAGCTAACAAATGTGAAGAAAGCTGCTGCCATGGATTCAGAAGTCCTCCATAGTGACGCCTTAAAGCTCTCTAAAGGGATCGTTAACATTGCAGAGGCTGTACGGTTGAACGAAGGGATGGTATTGGATGAAAGCTACAGCCAGAAGTTTTCTGAATCGATGAACAGGTTCACAAAAATGGCCGAGGAAGAGATTATAAAACTCCAAGCCTTAGAAAGCGTAGCCATGTCTCTCGTGAAGGAGATAACTGAATACTTCCACGGGAATTCAGCCAAAGAAGAGGCTCACCCGTTCAGAATTTTCATGGTGGTGAGGGACTTCCTAATGATTCTCGAGCGCGTGTGTAAAGAAGTTGGAATGATAAACGAGCGAACAATAGTCAGTTCTGCTCACAGGTTCCCCGTTCCAGTAAATCCCATGCAGTTCCCGGTGCCCGTGAATCCCATGCTGCAGCCAGTGGCAGGTCTATTCCCTGGGAGACCCCAATTCAGTTCCTCTGGTGATGAGAGCTCTTAGCTCTTAGCAGGTGAACCAACCTATTTGTCCATCCAGGTGAAGATGAACCTAAAACCTAGGCTAACTAGGAGCTCATCTGAGATTATGGCTACCAATTTTATATGTATGTGTAATCTTTTTTGTTTCTGTATTTATAAGCATATATATAATGTAAAACATTTTGGTGTTTATTAGAAATGTATACATAGCTGATTTTGGAGAACTTTTATGTCCTGTCAATATGTAAATTATTGCCATCTTTTTTTATTTGTGGTGAAAATGGACAAATTTGGTACCATTGATTGAGACTTAAAGTTGCAATAATAGCTTGTTAAATGGTACCCATAGTAACCTGCCACTCAGTTTTCAGATGCTGCACTTCTAGGAAATTGTACTCATCAGTCATCATTCTAATAATAAATTTTAAATAACAGTGCAAAGTTGATAGTGTCATTGATGTTGAGTTTATTACCAAAATGGTTCCTCGACTATTGTGAAATTATCAATTTGGTCATCAACAATTTTTCGTGACCAATTAAGTCTCTCGATTTTGAAAATTTTAATCAATTTGATTCTCCGTTTATTTTTCCGTTAAATCAGGACCAAATTGGTAATTTTGTTATAGTCAAGGGATCAAATTGATAATTAATTTTTCACTGAAATGGTCCCTTGACTATAGCAAAATTACCAATTTGGTCCCGATTTAACAGATATTTAACAACAAAATAAACAGAGGACCAAATTGATTAAAATTTTCAAAGTCAAGGTACTTAATTGGGCACGAAAAATTGTCGAAGACCAAATTGGTAATTTCTCAATAGTCGAGGGACCATTTCGGTAATAAACTCCATTGATGTTACCGTTTGGGAAGAAAATTATGACTCTATTTGGTAAATAGTTGTTAGATGATTGGGTTTGATGATTTTATTGGGATCGAGTCCACCATAAATCGAGTATAATGATATCGAGCAAAATAGTTGGGGACCACCCACTGACCCACGTGTACGACCTTCTCCACGTGGAAACCTTCATCCACCCACGTGTTAATCCATGTCCTAGTGTGTCATGGGACGTCCCTAACCACCTTGGGACATGTCTAGCCGCCATGGGACGTGCCTAACCACCATGGGACGTGCCTAGCCGTCATGGGACGTGCCTAACCACCTTGGGACATGCCAAACTACCTTGGGACGTGCCTAGCCGCCACAGGACGTGCCCCAACCACCTCGGGATGTGCTTAGCTGCCATGAGACGTGCCTAACCGCCTTGAGACGCACGTCGCACACCCATGCACACTACGTCACACACTCACCCATTGGGCCTAGCCCAACCCCTATATCCCCGAGTTAGAGGGTATAGCTAGTTGATAACATTAGTTGATTGTAGAAAGATGTTTGGTAAATTAGTTGATAGCTGTTTGATATAATTTCTTTTTTTTTTTTCAAAAAACTAATTGAAAAAATTGTTTTGAGCAACTTTTTGAATTTTAACATTTTGGAGTTACAAAAAATAGATTAACCAAACACTTATATTGAATGTTTAACCAAGTCAAACACCTAATAGTGTTTAAATAAGCCAAAATTGATTGATAAGCTAACTATGTTACCAAACAAAGTCTATGGCTTTTGTCAAAATGATAATAATTTAAACTTAGTTGGCCTGGAGACTAAGTACCGAGTGAGGCATGCATGCTGCTTGGTTTTGTGATTAAAGGTTGCGATAGATGTTGGGAGGGGTTGTTGTTGGGTGTCAGTCATGTTGCCAGAGTTCAGCCCTGACTCAATTAGAGACGTGACGCTATGACTTACCATAGAAAGATGTAGTTAAATGATTATTGTCCACTTACTTATCGTTAATTGGTTTTAAATAGAATATGACAAACCAGATAGTAAAAAATCCGCATAGTACAATGTTGAGATCCATCAACATGAGAATAACACTAATCGTAATAGGGGCATAATATTTTGATTTTTGAACTAAAGGACTGAAAAGAAAAGAAAAAACAAATTATATATAGTTAGGCAAGCTTGGCAATCTAATTGTGTTGTACATGTGCATGTGCTAGTATGATAGCCAAGTTTCAAGAAGAATATATATATCACATGAGATGTTCAGAAAATGCAGAATTATGGGCTGCAGGTTAGGTTCAAGGAATCCAACGTTCAACACATGCATGGACAACAAATATAATATAGTTGACAATTGTCAGCCTTGGACCCTCGACTTATTATTTTTCATTTGTTTTGTCCTGTCAACATAATGCTCATGCCCATTATTCACATTTCAGATCACAGAAACAGAATCAAAAGATTTTGCAGTAAAAAAAAAAACTATAAAAGCGATTTGGAAATAGAACTATAGAAGGCTTGAAAGTATTTGCTTCACATATCTTATGCCTAGAGAATAGTTAGAATGTCACTGCTCATTCCTCAGAATTTAAAAAATGGCAGAATTGACAGAGAATCAGGTTGCAGAGTACAGTAAACGCAAATTTATATCCTCTTTGATGTCCAGAGGTATTTACCGGCATCCTTTCTCTGGCTTATAAATATATTGTATGATCTAACAAGTTGAATTGGTAATCCAACTTTCCTGATTTGAAATAGATGTTACTTGTTTGTCTGCAACAAATCTGCATCCATGCGTTCAATGATGGTCCGTGCTTCTTCTTCTGTGGCTGGAACCACCTTCCGAATCATAAATTGATTATTTTGAGCCTTAGCCTCTGGGCGGACGGTGAATGTAAAGTAGAACTTATTGGAAACCTGCATTCAACACTCACTTCTCTTAGGTGGCATGTTCTGCACAAGATTGCAGAAGGCGCTAGGTGCTAGTCGGGCAACCGGGGGCACCTAGTGCCAAAGGCACCACCTAGGCGGTCGAGTAAAATAATAATAATAATAATAATAATAAAGGCCACCCTAAACCCAAAAAAAACAAAAAAAACAAAAAAATACTCACCCGAGTTATGCGCCGACTAGGCCGAGTTGGGCGTTAACTCGGCGGAGTTAGGCGCCAACTCGGCCGAGCTAGGCGCCTAGTCGGTCAGTTGACTAAACGGTGCCTAGGGGTTAAATCCCCTCGGTCTAGGGGCGCCATGTGCCTGGGCGGCCGCCTAGGCCTATTTTTACAACACTGGTTCTGCAAAAGTTTGTTCATTTTCGGTAAAGGGGATTTTTTTTTAAAATTTCTAGAAAGTAGAGTGTACCTCACTAGATCTCAGTTCTGGCCTTGTGACATGAGCAACAACTTCAATATTAATCAGTGGCTGATCTGTGTGCTCGTATTCAGTGTACAAAACACATGATTTGAAACGCAAGAAGTCTCCAACATCTACCTGTAAGGCAGGAAAGGTGAAGTTTTTAACACAAACATGGTGAAACAAATGGCATTAAATACAAATGCAAATACAAATGGCAAATGTATAAACTGTAGCACAAAGAGAACTAAATTAAATGAAGAGGAAAAGAGCAAACTTTAGTAACTTTCAATTGTCTTATACCAGAATAAGAGAGTGCAGAATATGTAGATTCCAGTGCAGTTTTGCGGAGACTCTAAGCTATTCTTTAATTATTACTCCGTATTTAAAAATAGGGAAAATTGTACTTTTCGTCGCTAAGTTATAAGGTAATTGTAGGATTCGTCCCTACTCTAGTCGTGCTTACTTGTCCCTAAGCTATAATTAACGTTGGAAATTTCGTCCTTTTTTTTAAGAGGTTATATGCACTTTTCGACCTTAAGCTATAATTGACGTTACAAATTTCATCCTAATGTTTTGTTAGAAAAAATGACGAAATTTGCAACGCCAGTTATAGTTTAGGGATGAGATGTGAGTACGACCAACAAGTAAGGAACAATTACCTTATAACTTAGGGACGAAAAGTGCAATTTTCTCTTAAAAATATGTCATGTAAAGAAGGATCAAGTTGACACAGACAACTGAGAAAGGAACACTTAAGAAAATGCACTCACAGGTCTTAGGAAATCAACATGGTCAACTTCCATAAAGGATGGCATCATGCCAGCAAAAGCATAGGCTGTTGAGAATGCTAATTCAAATGCCCTGTGCATCAAAAATCCTCCAAAGATCCGACCATGAATGTTTCTTTGCTGAGGCTGGCAAATCAAAGAATTCTCGAGTCTTGTATCTCTCAGAAGAATGCTGTTCCTGTCTGCCAATGCTGGCATGTCACAGAAAATTCGACCTTCGGCTAATAGTTCTTCAAGTCTGTTAACTCCCCCATTCTCAATCTCCCTCTTGTCACCTCCTCTCTTGCTTTTCCTCAGTTTATTTCTTGCCTCTGCTGCTTCGTAGAGATGTTTTTCTTCTTCCGTCTCGGGAGACAAGCGATTCACAGGAGCGGCTTTCTTCGTCTTGTAGTCCCGTGCAACAAAAATGAAATTCGCTGTCAGTGCCGGTTCAGAAGGATCAGTGCTCCCTACAAGGATCAGTGCTTCATCGTTTAGTTCAATTTTCAGTTTCCCATTTTCCAGTTTTCTAATTTTCATTCTCCAGTTTTCCAGCTTCCCATTTCTCCATTTGGAGAAGTCTGATTCTCAAAACAACCCTAATATTTCTCGATGGTACAAAAAACTCATCACACAATCTCCCTAGCATGTTACATGTTAAGATTCTAAAACATAAGTAAAAAAACTATCTCAATAATTACCTCGAAAAGATATAAGCCTAGCAGCTCATAGTGGTAGAAAAATCTATAGATGAATTCAGTTCAGGAAAAGTACCATTGCTTGGCTGAATAACATCTAGTTGAATTTCGATAGAAGAACGGCCAACCCAGATAACAGCACCAACCATTTTCAGATCAATATCGACACTAATTGGCTTCTTAAGCACCATCTTATCAACAGAAGCAGTCACCAGATACAGGGGTCTGGTCGTGCTATCCTCATCTGAACAATGCTGATTCACAAGAAAACATACAATAGATGGTGAGTTCAAACCCATGAAAGAGGGACCTTATCCAAGAATCCATGATTCCCTGTAAAGTAAAATTACATCTTCTACTTCCCTAGAGTAAATATGAGCTTAGGCTAGGAAGTAAACTACAGACTAAGTACTTGAGAAATTATCTTTCACTTATAGCACCATCAAATACAGGCATTTCCTTGGTCCCTAATAAAACCAGAGCCATCTGCAAGCACAAGCATTAGGCCACACTGAATACCGAGAGACAGAAGAAGAAAGTTTATAGTCTTTTTGTGCTATAAATAAATTCTCTGGCCTACACTTAAAAAAGTTGTTTTAGGATCAAGCGCATACCACTACGTCAAAAGCTATAACTAGTAGCGAAAACACAACTTTATTTCCTTATAGACCGTAAGGGTGACCTAACTCTGATACAACTTGTTAGGATCAATTGCTTACCACTATGCCAAAAGTTATAGCTAATAACACAACTTTATTTTTTTATAAATCGCCATTACATTTTTGAGAGGCAGAGTGTTGGACTTGGCTCCGCACCCTGACTTGACTCTGATATAGCTAATAGCATAACTTTATTTCCTTATAGATCGTCGTCATATTTTCAAGAGGCAGGTATAATCGGCCTCGGCCCAACAATCCCCTAGCCACTAATGGATAGATTTGATAGTCCAACAAGCTGTGACCTTTTATGGTTAAAGTCTTGGGGAATCCAGGGCATAATTCTGAAGGTGAATTCCAAGAATCTTGAAAAATCAAATCAACAAAATCCCAACGCATAGGATTATGGAAAAAAGAAAAATAATTTCCGAGGGTAGGGGTGTTCTTAGTTCTTACTTTGACTGAAATGGTTCCAGCAAGGGCATCAAGATCCTCAAGCAATTTCCCAATTCTAACCTCATTCCAAGGATCCCTATACTGCTCTCTCAAAATATAATCAGTCGAGAAGTTATAAAGAATGGTAGTCCTGCTCTGGGACGGAGTCTTGGTGAGCAATTCACTCTGAGGGGGCGCATCCAGCGGCGGATCAAGAAGCCTTTCAAAAATCTTAGACCTTGTTTCCCAGAGAGCATTGGTTACCGGAGAATGGTACATCCCAGGCCACAAACTCAGGTGCTTTCTGCTCGAATCATTTGCATCCGGTGAGCTCTCAAAGGGAGAAGCGAAAGTGGATACGATTGGAATAGCTTTTGAAGGAGAGGAATTGGGATCCATCAAATTACACGAATTCTTGGATTTCTTTTGTTTATGATAAAAGTATGTCCGGCCTTTCTGGCAAGAGTTTGGATTCTTTAATGGGGTTGGAACTTGGAAGCTTAGCAGTTGGGAAGATGGTAGCTGCTGCACGTTTAATACAACTTTGGAAAAATTGTACTACTTATTTTATTTACCTCGTGTAGAGGTTAATCTAAAAACATAAACGTCAATTCTCTCCCTCTCAACTAAAATTGAAATGTTGAATTCCCAACTCTAAAATGATCCCTACATCCTACCTCATCCTAATAAGAGTACGTGCAGCTATCGAATTTTAAACTTTAGTCTCTTCTCTCAAATACTACCTACTAAACTAGTAAGTTAAGTCTGTGTGAATATTATAAATGCCAGTTCTCAATTTTAAGTGGTATAAATATTATCGTTGAATTGTCAAAATGTGACCATATATTACCCCTCCAGAGGGACATAAATTACAATATATCATCACAATTTGACAATTTAAGAGCAACATTTATACTATTAAGAATTAAGAGATGGCATTTATAATTGACATATACTTGAGGGATAGGAGTGGGCATAATTCGGGTTTAACCTGAAAACCCGTGAGTTCGACCAGCCTGAACCATTTCGGTTCGGATTCGAGCACATACGGGTTGAACCCGTTAAAAATCAGGCAAAATATAGTTTAATCGGTTCAGGTTTCGGGTCCTTGTTTAAAATTCGAATCTGACCCGAAACCCGAATTATATAGGTATATAAACTTTATGTTAGGGTTCCAGAGTCTTCATACTTTCATTTCATCGCCGCTCAGTCGCTCACCATTCCTCTTCGCAATCTCAGCCTCTCGAACTCTCTAGTCTGATAGTCTCTCCATCTTCGCGACTCTATCTCTCCACCTCTGACATCTTAGCCACTCTTTCTCCTTCTCCGCCTCTCCAGACTCCATGGGATCGTGACCACCTCTCCAGACTTCATGGGATCGTCCTTCTCCTTCTCCGCATTTCCAGACTCTATGGGATCGTCCCTCTCCTTCTCTAGAAGAACAACAACTAGGGCTTGTCTTGAATTATATGCTGAAAGTAAGGGGATAATGAAGGGCATATATATATAAAAAATAAAAAAAATAAAAAAAAAAGAGTAAACAAAGAGTCTACCTTACAACATACTTGGACTTCAAATCAAAGAATGTCATACATGTGCATCACAGCACATTGGATAAATCAAGAATGGGAATTGGAAAAAAAAAGTCTTTAACTTTACCCCCCGTTGAATCTCATAAAGGTGTGGATATTGCAGAAGTAATTGAGAAATGTCTAACTGAATGGGGAGTTGATAAAATATTATGCATCACATTGGACAATGCAAGTGCTAATGACAATGTGATTAAATCATTAAAATCTGTTTTAAAGAATTGGGGTACTTGCATTTTATATGGTTAAGGATGCAACTTACAAGCTTTTTGATGAATACAGAAATTGTAATCATCTAATGTTTCAAAATCCAATTCTGAAAATGAGAGTTCAATTTCTTTAGCATCATCTATTTTTACTTATGATTGTGGTAGTCAAGGACCTCAAGCTTAATGAATAGATTTAAAAGATTCAAGAATCAATCTAGTTCATCAATGGAAAAGACAGAACTTGACAGATATTTAAGAGAAGATGTAGAAGATAAAGAACCATTTGATATTCTTCAGTGGTGGAAGGTTAATCAACCAAGGTTTTCAATCTTGGTTGAAATGGTAAGGGATATTCTATCTGTATCTATTTTAACAGTTGCATATGAATCTACATTCAGTACAGGTAACAGGGTATTAAATGATTTTCGAAGTAGCTTAACATCAAAAACATTGGAAGCATTAATTTGTACCCAAGATTGGGTTTAGGCTCGCACTAAACCTGTGGCTGATGAGGAAGATTGTGATGTTCTTGAGAACATTGATAAAGGTAATATACTTTCTCAATTATTTTTTTTTATGCATTCTTGACTTATGAAACTAATACGAATTTTTAATGCAATGCAGATTGTCCCTAACCGTTTCTTTGCAGATTGTCTAAGGGCAAACCAGCTCTATTGCTTGTTGGATTTGAATGATTTTCCAACTGTTTTTGCCTAACTTCTTTTAATCTTTTGTACAGGTTTTTAACTTTTGTTTGTCTAAGGGTATAAAATTGTTTCCTAAAGCATGTATGTCTAAGGGTAAATCAACTCTATTGTTTGCTGGGTTTCACTTATTTTCCAACTGTTTTTGCCTAACTTCTTTTATTTTTTGCACAGGTTTTTGACTTTTGTTTGTCTAAGGGTAAATCAACTCTATTGCTTGCTGGATTTCACTGATTTCCAACTGTTTTTGCCTAAATTCTTTTATTTTTTGCATAGATTTTTTACTTTTGTTTGTCTAAGGGTATAAAATTGTTTCCTAAAGCATGTTTGTTTAAGGGTAAATCAACTCTAATGCTTGTTGGATTTCACTGATTTTCCAACTGATTTTGCATAACTTCTTTTATTTTTTGCACAGATTTTTGACTTTTGTTTGTCTACGAGTATAAAATTGTTTCCTAAAGCATGCTTGTCTAAGGGTAAATCAACTATATTGCTTGCTGGATTTCACTGATTTTCCAAACTTTTTTCCCTAATTTCTTTTATTTTTTTGCATAGGCTTTTGACTTTTGTTTGTCTAAGGGTATAAAACTGTTTCCTAAAGCATGTTTTACAATTTTGGATGCCAAAGATTGCCTATAATGAATGTTTTTTGTATTATTGTATTAAAATGGTTGTTGGCTTGCTGTAGTGTGATTTTTGTCTATAACTTAGGTAAGATATGAAACTTGGTTATGTACTTGTGTTAGTGTTAAAGATTGTTTCTTTATGTTTTTCTTATCCATTTTGTTAAACCCTATTTTACATATTTGACTGCTACATAGTACAGATTGTCTATAATCAGTACTTTTTGTATTATTATTGTATTAAAATGATTGTTACAATGTGTTTTTGTGATGGAGAGATAGGCGATGTACTGATGTTTGTTAGTTGCTTATGTGATGGGTGATATTAAGCACGCTTAACTGGGCAAGCCACAGCGCGGTTGGACTCGGCTTTTGCCTCGCCATCGATTCGAATGCAGGAGGATGAAAAGGGAAATAGGGTTGGAAGTACAAGGCTTTTATATTAGTAGGGAAAGATCATTACATATATTATGTATGTATCAACTAGGGTAAGACATGAAATAATGGGCCCTTATAAAAAGAAATGGGTCTCACATTATGTATTATACTACTAGTTGTAGGAAATTAATCTTTCAAGAATTAAATATATATATATATTGGGCAATTATAAAATGCTCCATAGAAATTGTAAGGATTCAATAAAATAAATAAATCCCTTACAAGAATTAAATCAAGAATTGGGCCTTTTGAATAAAATAATTAATTCTGGGTTCAAGAAATATATATATCAATTGGAAAGACTAAGCCCAATTAAATCAAATAAATCACCCGGCAGAAACGATTACCGGTCTCAAGGCTTGAACGAATTTACGGGGTGTTACAATATTACTATCTGTTCTACATTCACACATTCATTTCTATATATTCACATATTCAATACACTATATTCACAGATTGAAAACTACACATTCACACATTTCAGTGATTATATTACTATCTGTTCTACATTTTAGTTTTAAAACTAAACATCCACAACTTAATAACTCCAAATTCACAATTTCAACACTCCACAAATATCACTGAAATGTACTAATTAATAACTCCAAAGAAATTTTATAACTAAATGTTCACAAATACAAAAAATATATTGGCATCTCCTATTAACATGAACTAATTCAGAACTCCCAGAACTTGGATGTACAAGATATCCATCCCCAGCAATCTCAGATAAACTTCCCGACAAAATAGATTGAACAACACCCTTTGTAATTGAAGCAACCTTGTTTGCAGAACTCTTTTGCCCCCTAGCTACAGCAGACTTCTTTTCAATAATACTACTTCGCCTCTTATTACGCTCATCTTTCAATCTCCGGCTTGATGGATCTTGTACAATACCACTTGAAGATGGGACATCAGACTCTTCAATATGGACATAACCAACCTCGGTTTCAACACTTTTCTTTGCACTTTCAAAAGCTTCTTCACAACGCTGTCTAGCTGCACTGTTGTCTTGACAAGAAACAATTAGTCTTTGAAACTTCCTGGTCATCTCAACAACCCAAATTGAAGGAGCAACACCAACATTAGAAGACAAAGAACCCATATCAACAGCCTTGCTTTCAGCAACTTTCTTTGTCCACCTTTTCAAAATGTATTTATCGGGAATAGAACAAATGCAATGTACATTCATAATGCGTAAACAATGGCAGCACAAAATTCCTAATTCAGAAAACAACTTACAACTGCAAGAAATATCCAAATTGGTAGGCTTAAAACTAACTTCATGCCTTATAATATCTATATCAGGACGCCAAACATGATACTTCAAATGACAGCCATCATCCAAAACACTATCTTGATGACAAGTAGCACCTTTCAAGAATTGTTCCTCAAACAAATAATATATTTCAACGGTATATACCTATCTAGCATGTGAAAGAAGTTTCACATCATCCATCATCATATTGGGCATGCCTTGAGCACACCGAAAATCCTCACCATTTTCCTTACTTCTCCATTCAGAAACAACGCTCACATACGATGAGTAGAAATCACAAAGCCCTGCTGTCTTTGTTAGCTTCCTAGAAATTGAATGGTTTGTGGTCTCACTCCTTTGTGAGGATAAAATGCCACAAGAAAAGTAATCCTTGTTAAATGCCGGGCACCATTTTTCCCTACAATCGTACAATTTTTCTAACCACGGATGACCTCGGCTCTGATACCAATTGATGGATCTCAGCGCTGCACTATGCTTACTTCCCAAGGGGTCGCCCAACATAGTTGCTTATGTTAATTAGTCAATGCTTTGCTTGTGCTTCTTGTGCTTGATTACATATTAGAGATTGTCTAGAGTCACTTGTGCTTCTTTTTTATTTCCAGAAATTATGTTTTGTTTATGTTTATTTGTTTGTTGGAAATTTGGTTCAGTTATGGAAAAATTCTTTAAAAGAAAATCAACTTTTGAGGATTCATCTAGTCAAGGTAATCGCAAAGTGTCAAGTACAAGGTCTCGTATTGAAGTTAACATAGATGAACTTAAAGTTGATCCGGCTAAAAGGAAAAGTATTTATGAATATCATATCAATGATAGAGATATTGTACGACGATGATATCTACAAATGGGTCATTGTCACAAAAAAATCATGTTTTTCTTACTAGAGTGATTACGGATGCTAATAGAAGATTTAATCCTAAATAGTTTAAAGATCATAGTAATTGGTTGGAGTATAGTGTATCAGAAGATGCAACCTATTGTTTATGTTATTATCTATTCAAAAGATGAAAGTAGTGGACTACAAGCAAGAGGAGAGTCATTTGTTAAGAATGATTTAACAATTGAAAAAAGGGCCAAAAAGGCTATATGCACATGTTGGTAATCATAATAGTGCTCACGCAAGGAACGTACAAGCTTGTTGCGACTTGATGACTCAAGAGCAACACATACAAGTTTGTGTATCAAAACAAACGGAGCAAACGAAGCAAGACTACCGTGTTCGATTGACTTCATCAGTTAAATGCATTCGGTTTCTTTTATGGCAAGGACTTGTTTTTCATGGACATGATGGAAGCTTTGACTCACTTAATCGAGGAAACTTCCTTGAGGCTTTAAAGTTCCTTGCAGATAATAATGAAGATGTTGCCAAAGTAGTGATACGAAATGCACTTGAAAATCACCAAATGACTGCTCCTTGCATTCAAAAAGATATAGCTAATGCAATTACAAGTGAGATAACTCAAATAATAACCAATGATCTTGGTGAAGATTTATTTGGAATAATAGTTGATGAGTCGATAGATATATTAGTTAAAGAGCAGATGATTGTATTTATTCAGTATATGGATTCAAGTGGGCAAATTATTGAGCGCCTTCTTGGAATCACTCATGTACGTGATACTACTTATATGTCTCTTAAAGTAGCCATTGAAGATCTTCTAACAAAGCATGGATTAAGCATTTCAAGAATACAAGGCCAAAGCTATGATGGAGCAAGTAATATGTGATGTGAGTTCAATGGTCTTAGAACTTTGATTATGAATGAGAATCTAAGTGCTTTTTATGTTCATTGTTTTGCTCATCAACTACAACTAACACTTGTGGGTGTTGCAAAGAAAAATGAAGATGTCGGAGATTTGTTTTTGTCACTGTCTTGCAATTGTGCAATCATACAAGTTATATGTGCTTTATGTAAGCATAGGGATAACTTACAAGACAAACAATTAAAGATGTTGATGGATTCAATTTCTGCTAACACAATTGAAATGGGAACTAGTTTGAATCAAGAAGTAGTTTTACAACGTCCTGGTGATACACGTTGGGGATCTCATTATAGTGCACTTGTGAGCATTGTGAAATTATTTTCTCCGGTGATTGATGTTCATGATGAAATAAGGTAGGATCCAAAATAAAAGCTAGAGTATTGCAGAATGTCCTATGTTTTGATTTTGTGTTCTTGTTGCACTTAATGGAGATGTTTTAGGATTTATCAATGAACTGTCACATGCATTACAGAAGAAAGATCAAAACCTTGTGAATTCCATGAGACTAATTGATCTCTAAAAATATAAAGTTTGTAAGGGAAGCGAGATGATGTGTGTGAAGCTCTTTTACAAGAAGTTTCACTATTTTGTAACAAGCATGCAATTCACATACCTAATTTGGATGTAGTTTATGTAATTCCAAGAAGACCACATTGTAAATTTGAAGAAAACACTCATGGTACCGTGTTAAAAGGTTTTATATGGTCTTAGATCTACAACTCCAAGAGCTAAACAACTGTTTCACTAAGAAGAATACATAGTTACTCTTGTGTATGGCATGTTTTGATCAAAGGAATTCATTTGCTAAGTTTGATAAGGATAAAATAGTTTGATTGACACGGTTCTATCCAAATGATTTTTCTGATATTGAACTTGAATTACTAGATAACAAACTTCAGACTTATTTTGTTGATATAACTTCTGATCCTGCTTTCTTTAAATTGGATGGTATTGATGAATTAGCTCAAAAAATGGTGGTAATGGAAAGACATTCGAACTATACATTGGTGTATTTGCTTCTAAAGTTGTCTTTGATCCTACCGGTTGCAACTGCTAGTGTGAAAAGAACATTTTCTGCTATGAAGTTAATCAAGACATCTTTACGCAATCGAATGAGTGGTGATTTATTAAATGATTCCTTAGTGACGTATGTTGAAAAATATATTTTTGATCAAGTTTCAAATGAAGCAATTCTACACTGATTTCAAAATATGAGAGAGCGCAGAGGAATATTATCCCGTAGTTCATCATAAACCTTGTATTGTAATTTATAATGCATTTTATATTTGATATTTTGTATTCGAACATTTTTTAATTCATTTTACTTTCGCTTATTCGTCCCCACTGAAAGGAAATTTTGAATTCGCTCCTGGTAGTGGATGTGATAGAGAGATCCATTGGTTAGCATGGGAACGTATCTGTGCGCCGAGGCAGCTTGGGGGCTTGAGTTTTGAGTCAAGCCTAATATAACTATTCAACAATTAAAATGAGATACTTTTGATTGTTTTATGCGTCACTTAATTTTTGGATGTTTTTAAATAAAAAAAATTGTTATTAGAGTTGATTTTAAAATCGCTAAAGACAATTTTCTTTGATATTATTCATTATCTCTAGTAATGATTTTAACAGTCTACTCTCTCCTTATTCTCCCACTTGACATGTATTCATTACCATCATTAAGGCAAATTATTCTGGACTCGGGTCCATCTCGTAAAGTGGACTTAGACTCAAAATATACAATTTACATACGGAATGTTCACAATTTATATACTGAATATTCACAATTTACATACTGAATGTTCACAAATTCAAATTGTGAACATTCAGTATCTAAATGGACACGGGTCTACCTTGTAAGGTGGACCCGGGTCCATGGTATAACTATTGCATCAGTCCTTCCCGCCCCTTTTTATTTGTTATTGCGTACCAGTACGAGGTAGGAATTGTTAACAACTTAGGTTTTACTTTGGGTGTGTTTGGTTTGAACATGGGGATCAAAATTGGAATGTGAATCAAATACTTGATAATTAGATTCAATTTAATTTGGTGAAAGTATTTAACATGTTTGGTAGTAGAGTGAAATTGGAATAATTACCAATATTGATGTTTTGGTTATGTATGACCCTACAATCAGAATAAAAGTTAAAAAAAAAAAAACAAAACAAAAAATCAAGACAATTGATCTTAAAGTGATGATGAAATGAGTAGGCAATGTAGTGAGGAAGTCGATGAAGTGAGAAGGCAACGAAATGAGGAATCAGTGAAATGAGGAGAGATAATCCAAAATTAATGGAATGACACCGAATTTAAATTAGGTATTGAGTTTTATAATTATAGGAGTAATCATATATATACTAGTTTTTTTTACGCGCTTTGCGCGAAGACTTGTGCCCAATATTTAAACCCAATTAGTAAATAATGTTGAAATAGATATAATGTATTTTTTTTTTTAGTTGTCGAAGTTTCATAGATATTCGAATAAAATTTTTGTTGTGTATGTATTTGAAATTAATACAAGAAATTCAAATTCATTGTGATGAATATATTTCACTGTAATTTTAGGGGTACTCAACGTTGTATTACAATATTTTTGTCTTTGAAAATGAATAAAAGTTGTTTAAATATAGTCTTCTTCTTCTTTTTTTTTTTTTTTGAGAAAAAATATAGTCTTATTCTAATTAGAGATATATCCCTTATAAATTCATATTCATATATGGATATACATAATACTTGATTTCAACTATCTCAATTCAACAACTTCCACAGATTGATATCCAAAAATCTTGTCTCAATTCAACTGCAAATGCATTATGTTGCTGTTCATTTATAATATTAATATTTTTAAATGATAGTGTTTATATATATATATATATATATATATATTAATATTATTGAAGTAAGAATTATAGAAATGATAAATTATTAAATATAACTGTGGTAATATTTAATTAAAATATAAATGAATTCAAACTTACCATTGAAGAATGTAAGAAAACATATTGTGTATGCATGTGCATGGTAATTATAATGTTGAAAGATAACAGAAGTTATAACGGTAGGGATATTTCTGTCCAAAAAATTATGTAGTACAACTTTTATAGCATAAGGTACAACAAAAATTAACGGAAAAAACGGACATAAACCAGGGGTATAACTTGGATTGAGACTTATTATGTTTATATATATATATATATATATATATATATATATATATATATATATATATATAAAATTATTCTATCCAATTATATATATTATTCCTAAATCTGATCCTAATAACTACATATGATGTACGATATATATGTATATATAAATATAGTATTATCCTATTATACCTATATGTAATTATGAAATTGGCAGTTACATACGTTCATATGGAAATAGTTATTATATAAATAAATATCCTACACATTTCTTTCCCTAATTTCATTCTAATCCCATTATATCATCTTCATTTGTAATCATTATGCACTCCTTTTCGTAACATAATCTTAATCTGAGTATAGTTTTCCATCTTCTTCCATTGGCTCAAAAAAAATTCTTCATCCTTCCCCATATTTTTTCCCTTTTCTTGCCAAAAGGAAGAAAAGAACTAGCAAATAAGGATTATCAACTATAAGTGTTTTGAGTGTGCGCAACGAATTTTGATTTCTATGGTAAGTATTTATGTTCACCAAAATACTTTTTCATCAAAAGTAATCATTTTTGTATGTGTTTATGTGCACCATCTTTCTAAAACCCTCAAAAATAGTTTCTATAGTATTTATGAATAATTGTTAGTTGATTCATGATTTTATGTAATATTTGTCTGTGTATTGTATGTTTGGATTATTGGTACAAATATTGTATAATTAAATGTATATATGTATATATGTATATATGTATATATGTGTGGATATGTATATATGTGCTTAAATGTGTTTCTTAAATGTAATAGGAGTGCCAATATTGTGAGTATATGTATATATGTGCTTAAATGTGTTTCTTATGTACATAACGGGTCTAATTAGTATGTATAATAACCAGTGTTGCAAAAATCCCGCCTAGGCGCCGATTAATCCCCGCCTAGGCGCTAGGCTCTGGTCGACCGCCTAGCGTATCACATTAAATGGTGGTCTAGGCGGCTGGCCGGCTAGGCGACCGCCTAGGCCACCTAAGCTCCCCTAGGCCGCCAAAGCACCGCCTAGGCCGCTTAGGCGCTGACCGTCTAGGCGTCGACTAGATCGACTAGGCACCGACTAGGCCTTTTAGTCGGTCGATTAACTATTGTTTTTTTTTAATGGGTTATTTCACTCAAAACAACATCGTTTTGAGCGAAATAATCCTAAATTGTACAAACTTTAGATATTTTTAGGTTAATATTTAATATTTTATCATTAACAATCCTAAATTGTACAAACTTTAGATATTTTTAGGTTAATATTTAATATTTTATCATTAACTATTAAAGTATTATATAATTTATAATTATTAGTCTTTAAAAAATTAATCACAAACTCCTTTAAAAAAAATTATAGATGTTCTTATTCCTTTTTTTTGAAGACTACTGACTCTATTACAATGCAGTATCTGTTCATAACTACTTTCTCAACCTATTGAAGCACAAGAGTCAATATTGACTGTACTAAGGCTCGAACTCACCACCTCCCGTATAAAGAGAAGGGTTTGATGCCACTGGACTACAAGGTCCTTTGCCTCTTATTCCTTCTTTCTATTTACTTTATGATGATTAACTTTCAGAGCAATCTTCATCTTCTCCATCTACGGATGCTCCTGTAATTCTGAAAAACAAATGAAGACCATTGCGGGAAAGAGCTCTCCTTGGTATACAGATTGTAGAGTCTACAAAAGTGTACTAAATCATTTTTTTTAGTTAATGAATATAAACAAATCTTTCAAAATATTAATATTTGTAATAATTAAAATATTTTAATTATTATACTAATTAAGTAATTAATTATAATTAAGCAAATAATGGAATTAAGGAATTAAGTAATATAAGGAAATAATTGTAATTAAGCTAATAATGGAGAATAAAAATTAAGGAATTGAAAATAATTATAGAATATTTAAATGGTAATCAAATTATCTTTACAATCAAAAAAAATTATTTTTTGAGAGTAAACACTTATTTATATCATTAAATCAGAAGCAATAATGTTTACAAGAAATAAAGGAGGAGAGTACAACCACTTCCCGCAACCTGACTTAGAAACGGCTTCCCTAGCTAAAGCACGGACTGCACGATAGGGCTGTCAAAGCGGGCCAGTCCGTCCCACCGCGGGCCTAATTTTTGGCGGGCTTTTGCGGGCCGGCTCGTTAGGCCCGCGGGCTAGGATTCATACAACCCTAGCCCGCCTCGCACGGGTTGGCGGGCCCCACAGGCCGGCCCACGGGCTTTTGACTTTTTTTTTAATGTGTACACAAAGTATTGTGTACACATGAATATAATATTCATATATATATTGCGGGTCGCGGGCTAGGCCCGTTAGGCCCGCTTCTTCACAAACCATGTTTTTTGTAGCCCTAACCCGCCCCACCGCGGGGCTGGTGCGGGCCAGCCTGCGAGCTTCGATCCACTTTGACAGTACTACTGCACGATTCGCAGATCGCTTAACAAAACGAAAAACCACGTCATGAATCTGAGATGCGGCTTCTTTTACATCAGCAATAATGAAACCAAATGGAGAAATTAAAGGTTCAGATAATAAAGCATAAAAAACAAGTTGTGAATAAGTCTCTACATCCACATCTCCTAAGTCCATCTCCTTAATCCAGCTTAGCGCTTCTCGAATACTTACAACTTCCCCCTCTTTAACACTAAAGTACCCAACAAACTTTTTGGCTTTAGCTGCAATAAAATTACCATCCGCATCACGAATTATTCATTCCATGCCCATAACAGAATTATTAAGATCCATCGCCACATCCATATTGAGCTTTAGCCTACTATACCTTGACTTGGTGGACTCCAGCGATCGGTAATTGTTGCATGAGGGGATGCCATGGACTCATCTTCTTGCACACTCTTCCATCCTAACCACAAAGACATGGTTGTTTGAATTACTGCGCCCATCGCATAAGGATCGCCCTTCCAAACGTACTCATTCCTGCTGAACCACAAACCCCATAAAAACATAGCAAATTTACATAAATCATCTCCTACCAGCAAACCAACATTACCAAAGAACCACTGTGAGAGATCATCATTACCAAGATATGAAATCGAGAGCCCTATTGTATTCTACTGTAATTTTTAGTTAATGAATATACGCAAATCTTTCAAAATATTAATATTTGTAATAAATAAAATATTTTCAAAATAATCATTATAATGATAATTAACACTATCAAAAATATTTAATAAAGAGTATTTTAATGGTAATAAAAGTGTCTTTATAATCAAAAAGTCATTTTTTCCTTAATGAATATACGAAAAAGGTAAAAATTATTGTAAAGGAAAATTATTATATAAATTTTGAAATTTAGTGTACTATAATATTATTATTAGATAGTTGTTTCCTTCCTTTTTTATTATACTAATTAAGGAATTAATTGTTTTAAAAAAAGGAATTAATTAAAATTAAGCTAATAATCGAATTAATGAATTAAGTAAAATAATGAAATAATTGTAATTAAGTTAGTAATGGAGAATAAGAAATTAAGGAATTGAAAATAATTACAAAGTATTTAAATGGTAATAATATTATCTTTATAATAAAAAGATCATTTTTTTAGTTAATGAATATTAGCAAATCTTTCAAAATATTAATATTTATAATAAATAAAATATTTTCAAAATTATCATTATAATGATAATTAATAGGATAAAAAAATATTTAATACATAGTATTTAAATGGTAATAAAATTGTCTTTACAATCAAAAAATTATTTTTTAGTTAATGAATATACGGAAAAGGTAAAAATCATTGTAAAGAAAACTATTAAATAGATTTTAAAGTGTACTATAATATTATTATTAGGTAGTCGTTTCCTTCTTTTTATTATTATACTAATTAAGAAATTAAAGAATTAATTATAATTAAGCTAATAATGAAATTAAGTAAAATAAGGAAATAATTGTAATTAAGCTAATAATGGAGAATAAGAAATTAAGGAATTGAAAGTAATTACAGAGTATGGTAATAAAATTTTATAATAAAAAATTATATTGATGCTTTTTAAAATAAATTTCCCCTTTTCCCATGTTTATTTTAATAATAATATAATTTCATAAATCACATTCCATATCAATTTTTCTAAAATAAATGCAATAAAACAAGTCATATATTATTGAATCTTTTGCATTGATCTTATAATTAAATAAATATACACTTTCAAATATGTGTTTTAAAAAAGTTGTCAACCAAACAATGTCTATAACTTTCATTCACATTCCTTGTGTCTAACCTACGAATCAAATACACCTCTAATTTATTTTTTCTTTTCAAATCAATCCTGCTTTAAGGCAGCAACAATGCTGGGATCAAAGCTCTTCCTATAAGTTGATATAAATAACAGCAACAACAGCAACCTTTAAACAAATCATTGTTCCAATCAATAGCCTTAAACATCATTTATCACATTCTACCTAATAGACTGTACAGACATTAAAAGAAAAAGAAAATTGATAAGCTGAAAAAAGTGGGAAGCTTTCTAATAGAATGGTAATATATATATAAGAGAAATGCTAGACTTCATCCAAAACGTGTGAAATTATTTGAGAACTCAACACATATAATTATATATCTCTATCATGGCTTCGTCGTTACCATGCTCTTGCTTGCTCATACCTGTTCAGTGACCGTCTATCGTATCTCTGGCAACAATCAGCTCTTCTAGTTCAATACCATCGTCGCCCTCTGAGGGCATCATAATGTCATAGGTTGTGAAATTGTACCGCTCGCCAATGGCACGTAGAAGCTGGTAAACTTCAAACATTGTGGGTCTCTCCTTGGGAGCGGGCAACACACAGCGACAAGCAACTTTAAGAACCTGGAAGACCTCACTGTCGTAGCCCTTTCCAAGCAGGGATTTGTCGATTGATTCGCGAAGCTTGGATTCACCAGAGAGACTGGAAATCCATTCCACCAAGTTTCCCTTGAAGCTCTCGGGGGCTTTGCTCACGTACGTTGGTCTTTCGCTAGTGACCAACTCCAGTAGTACTACACCGAAGCTGTAGACATCGCCTTTAGGCGTGGCGACCAGAGTCCGTGTATACTCGGGGGCAACATAACCCAGGTCCCCAAATTCACCGTTCACAAATGTACTCAAGTGAGTGTCGATTGGATTCATGAGCCTAGCAAGTCCAAAATCAGATATCTTGGGTTCGAAATTGGCATCCAACAAGATGCACTTAGAACTAATGTTGCGGTGAATAATCCGGGGGTTGCAGCTGTGGTGGAGCCACGCAAATCCTTGAGCTGAGCAAACGGCAATTTTGAGCCTCAAATACCATTCAAGTGTTTTGTCCCCTTCGTTCACAAAATGTAACTTATCATGCAGAGTACCATTCACCATGTACTTGTAGACCAATAGCTTTTCTTGCTTAGCCATGCAAAACCCTAAGAGAGGAACCAAGTTCCGGTGCTTCACATTTCCAAGAGTCGCCATCTCAGACATAAATTCTTTCTCAGAGTGCTGAGTGTTTTGCAATCTCTTAACCATAAGAGAAGTACCATCCTCAAGCACGGCCTTGTAAACAGTCCCGGTTCTTCCCGACCCAATGATGTTCCCCTTGTGGAAGTTGTCAGTAGCCTTCATGAGATCACTTAATCTCATTTTTGAGACAGACTGCTCAAACATTGAAAGCTGAAAAAAAAGTCATCATGGTTTAAAACACAGCTATAACATTAAGCAAGGAAGCAAAAGTAATGGTATCGACCATAATGTAGTGGTGGAGAAAATGTGAGGATCAAAGTAATGGTATCTTAAAATTCTCTATGGCAAAGGAAAAGAAATAAAATGCCCAATGACGTATATTACTAAAAAGTCACATAGATTACTAACAAGTGCAAATGATAAACTATCTTACCTTGATGGCCTTGGCGCCCTTAATGCTCTTTGCCCATTTATTTCCATCAGGATCACCTTCCTTCCTCTTTCTGGATGCCCTTCGCAAATAGAATAACATGACAACACCTACAACTATAGCTGAAACAGTTACGCCACCAATAGCAGCTCCAACAATGACTCCCACGCGTGATTTCTTTGGTGGGCCCGGGCAAGGGGACAGAGATTTTCCGCAGAGTGCTAAATTATTTCCATAAGTAGAACTAACATTACTTCCGAAATTTGGAACAGGCCCTGACAAACGATTGTTTGCTACACTAAACTCCTTGAGCCGACCAAGCAGAGCAAATTCTGGAGGAATTTGACCTGTTAGCTGGTTGTTATCAAGTTTAATCGAGTTTAGGAAGGTTATATTTGCAAGACCGACAGGGATCTCTCCTGATAATTGGTTGGAGGAGAGATCAAGGATTGTTACAAAAGCAATGAGTTTTGAGATGTTGGGTGGAATAGCACCAAATATCTTGTTACTTGAAAGATCTAATCCCGTCAAAGCTTCGCATTTGCTAATGCCAACTGGAAATTTTCCCTTCAGCTCCATGTCTGAGAGACGAATGCTTATCACCTTGCTCTCATCCGGATGCCAACAATCAATCCCAGTAAATTTACAGATGAAACCTTCAGTGCTATTATTAAAATCCCAAGAACTTAAGTAGTTAAGTGGATCTTGCAGAGTCTCTTTTATGGATTTAAGGCAATCTATATCACTCTGAAGAGAATAACATAGACTGGTACTCAAGGCACAGCAAATGAAGATGGTAGAAAGCGTGGTGAGACATCTGTTATTCAACTCCATCTTCGACAGTGAACCAGTCACGAACCTCAAGTACCTAAATGATGAGAACCTTCTAAGATACTCGAATGGCACATTTAATATCTTTGCAGACAAGTAAATGAACTTCAAGCATCACAATCAACTGCAAAACAAATTCCACTCTGTCAGAATTTTATACTCCACAAAACTGACAAAAGTTTTTTTCAGAACAAGAGAATACTATAAATGCAAGATGACTCAATCTCAGGCAGAACCCTGATCAAATATTGCCCCAAAGTTCACCATTGATAAACACAAAGTGAAGAGAAATATCAATAACTGATGAGGACTACTTATAGCACTAGAACAATCTTCGTACCCCTAAGAAAAAGAGGAGATACACAATAAAGATAAGTGACATTAAAGAGCAGATCTTCTCTTTCAAATACCTTAAACCCAATAGAGTTCGCCTATCCTTCCATAAACACAAAGCTTCAAACTTACGCACAAAAAATGAAAATTTTTAGACACCCTTTGGAGAAAACAAGGAATAAAACACACCAGCATAGGAAAACTCAGAAAAGGACAATTGAAATGAAAAGGCAAATTCTATTTCACATAAGAGCTTCTAAAGCTCCTTGATCAATCTTTTAAAAATTTTCAAACAACTCAAAAGACTGAAAGGAAATTCTAAGCAAGTCTTTAAACAAAGTATGAAAAGCAAGGCACAGACAGAATATCAAGGGACTATAGTTTTGTTTCACCCCTTAAGGAACAAAATTAAAGCTAAAGAAAGAACAACGTACTGATTCTCAGAGGGCGGGAGGGATCTCTAGAGTGGAGGCGACGTAGAAATGGCGAGAATTGGAAGAGTGATTATATGGTTTGTTGGGGTCAAAGAAGGAAGTTTCATCGTTGCTCGCTTTGGCAGCGAGAGGGGGGAAGACTATAGACTTTGAGAATGTGGAGAAGAAAAATGGAGGAAGCGTTAAAGAGGACGGCGAGTCAACCACTGATCTTCTGACTCGCTATTTGAGTCTGTTTTTGCCGTGAGAAAAACGGGGGTGTGAAATTTCTGGTGATTGACGAGATGCCTGAAAATTATATTTTAGAATAATGGTCAAATTGGTCATTGAACTACACAAGTGGCACAATAATGTAATTAGGTTCTTCAACTATAAAAATTTATGTAATTTCATCTAAAATGATCTATTTACGTGATATACCAATTATTAATTTTAAAAATAATATTTTAAAATAATTTTAAATAAAATAATTAATTAGAATTAAAATTACAATTTAAAAAAAAAAAAAAAAAACTGTCGACCGGAGACGAGGACCTTCGTCTCCATAGCCAGGAGACGAAGATCCGCTTCGTCTCCGGCCAAGCAGATGAAGAGATGATTCGTCTCCATGGCCAGGGTCCTTCATCTCCATGGCCGGAGACGAAGACCTTCATCTCCGGCCATGGAGACGAAGCCGGCCGGAGACGATTAATTTTTTTAAAAATAATTTTTAATTTTTAATTTTAATTTTTAATTTTAATTAATTATTTTATTTAAAATTATTTTAAAATATTATTTTTAAAATTGATAATTGGCACATCAGTTAAAACAAGTCATTTTAGATGAAATTACATGAACTTGTGTAGTTTAGGTGCCCAATTACATTGTTTTTTAGTTCGATGACCTAATTGCATTTTGGTGTGTAATTCAATGGCCTATTTGACCGTTATTCCTTATATTTTTTTATTTGATTAAAAGTTAATAAATTGTATTTTCTTTGTCTGGCTCATTTTCTTTAAAATGGACATATTATTTGTTACTCCGTAGTATAATAATAATAATAATAATAATAATAATAATAAGATGTGGTGATGGTGATGGTGTTGGTGTCATGGTGATGGTGATGCTATGGTTGTGTTTTGGCGTGGTTGTGGTAGTGGTAATAATAATAATCTAAAAAACTAACTTAAAATATGAGGGAAGAGAGATGGAAAATAAATAATTCAGAAAATGTTTTCCCACTACAAAATTAGGAACACATTTTCCATCAAATTGAACATTTTCCTTTAATTTCATTTTTCTTGAGTACCACAGATCCTTATAGCTAAATTTATAACTTATGATAATTTGTTTTTTTTTTAATACTACTAACTTTATTAGAATGCAGTATCTGTTCACTGAGACTCAAACCCACCACCTCCTGTATAAAGGGAAGGGTTTGATACCACTAGACTACAAGGTCCTTGACATAACTTATGATAATTAAGAACTAAACTTATTCTTATCCATTTTCAAATAACGTATTCTTATCCTATAATTTAAGGAAAAAAAATATGATTTATGTTGTTATAGTGCTCTGAATTTGAAATGTTGTTTAAGGGAAATCAAATTATTCCCATTTAAATTACAAATCATTCATTAATAATAGATGAATTTTACAATGGCAATTGTATTGTAGCAATTTGGCCACTATATTATATTCCATACTTTCTAGTTAATTTTACTTTATAATATTTTTGTTTACTAATGTTTCAATTATTTGGATCGTTATACCGTGGACCAGGGTGCACAATGCATTGTGCATCCCGTAAGGAGATGAGTTCTGTGAAAGAGAACTAGAATAATAATAAAGTATTAGTCTCATAACCTAACCGACTGAAATTGAAATTTTTGGTCGGTTAAGATCAATTATTTTTAACTCAATTTAATTACATTAACATGTTATAATTTCTTTTAAAAAAATAGTTTTAAACAAAAAAATTTAGCACTAATGGTCGCATGGTCAATCGCAGTTCGCAGTTCGCACTTCACATGTTTGCAGATTCGCAGAGGCGGTGGCGACGTAGAGCAGGCAGCACGGGTGAAGAGCTTGGATTCGCGATTTGTAGCAGAGGGCAAAGGCGAAGTCTAAACTCTAAGGGGCGTTTGGTTCACGGAATCTTTGATTACCCCAGGTAGTAGGATTACCTCATGGAAGGTAATGTGAGATTTTGGGAATGTAAGATTACCTGGTGTGTTTGGTTTGGATTGTGAAATATAATATTACTTTTGTTTGGTTAAGGGTTATATTTTAGGTTATATGTGACAATTTACTATAATGTCCTTATATATATATATATATTTATTTATTTATTTATTTATTTGTGTGCCTTTATTGTGTGTATTTTTATTTATTTATATGTATGAATGTATTGATGTTTAATATTAAAAAAATAAATATATAAATATACACACATATATATTTGATTATATAAACATACATTTATTTTATATATGTTATTGTGTTAGTATTATCATTATTATTATTATTATTATTATATATATATATAAGGATTAGTTAACAAAGGCAAAGTTGGAATAATCCAAGGTAATCTTAGATTACCTAAAAAAACGGGGGTAATCACATTACCGCCACATCAACTTTTAGGTAATATAACATTACCAGGTAATCTCATAACTTGAAACAAACAATGTAATATAACATTACCAGACTTAGATTACCTAGGTAATCTCATATGACCCGAACCAAACGGCCCCTAAGAGTGAAATCTGAAGTTGCGATTCACAGAAGGCAGAACGATAAAGTGATGAACTACATGAAGGATGTTGATCTAAACCATGACTGAAATCTCAAAACTAATGAAATTAAAAAATAAAATAAAAAACTTGATTTTTTTGGGGGGATATAGACTAGTATGAGCTTAGATTTTTTATTGTTCGACTCCATTCATCTTAACCAGACCAAATTAAAGATATTAAGAAAAAAACTTAACTTTTGTAATTAAAAAATTAGGCTATAAGCCATATGTGGCCTAAATATTTATTATTTGGCCTAGCATTAGTCAACCAAATTAATAAAGAAATTGAAAAAGATTTAAAACTTGTTGAAAATTTTTGATGGGCAGAGCTTATATTTTTGTTTTTGGATGGACCTGTTCATAGTTGAATAAATTAAAAAAATCAAGCAAAATAGAAATTGGTATTTCAAAAAAAAGTGTTGGGCTATGAACAATTTAAAAATAATATGAACTAAATTAAATTTTAAAAACTCCTTAACAAATTTAATTTAATCCATTAAGTCAACGATAAGTCGACTATTTAGGCGCCATACTTTCTCTCCACCACTCTCACTTGGATCTCTCTCTAGTCTTATTTGGCTGGTTAGCAATTAGTAAATAGCAGATTATATTAACGAGTTTGACTAATGCATTGTATCAATGGTTGGTAAATTTAGATATTTAGATTAACAATTAATATGTAAAATAATTAAAAGGTATAAAATATAAATAAATTTCATAATAAAAAAATAATAATAATCAATTATTTATTTAATAATAAAAATAAAAAATAAAATAAAAAGAATTAAAATAAAAATAAAACATAAGGTGGAGCCGGAGCGGAACCGGCTCCCCTTTTGGGCTCGTTTGGTTCGCGGAAAGTATTGGAAGGGAAGTGAAAGTGAAATTCCGTGGAATAGTAATTACCAGGAAGATAAATTATGTTGTTTGGTTGGTGGAAAAGAAGTTGCTGGGAAAATAAATTATGTTGTTTGGTTAGGTTTAGAATGGTAAGGAATAATGTGTATAAAGACCTAAATGCCCCTATTATTATTATTATTATTATTATTATTATTATTATTATTATTATTATCTAAACCCATAAACCTTCTTATTATTATTATTATTATTATTAAGCCTACCAAAGTCCAAAGTGCTAATGTGCTGACCCATTTGCCATTTGTAGCCCATCAGCCCAAACCCATTGCACTTAACCCTACTCATTGTTCACTACTGCAAAGTGCAAAAGCAGTCGAAGAATTTGGGAGAAGAAAAGCAATCGAAGAAGCCAAGCTAGAGAGGAGAAGGAAATGGGAAAATCGAAGAGAGCTCAGAGAAGAAGGCAACCTTGACTCAGGTTGGTTATCATTTTTTCATCCATGTTTGTTTTTTCCTCTCTTTAATTTGCGAAAAAGATGAGAGGCGGAGGTGGCGGCGCAGGAAGTGGACTCGCGGCGGCGCGGACTCGCGGCAGCGGAGGATGAGGCAGCGAGCGGAGGTCCATCAGCGAGAAGAATCAGAAGAATTAGATATTTAGATTAACAATTATTAGTTTTGCCACTTTTCCCACATCGGTGGGAAAAGTGGCATGGGAGCCTTGAGGCTTCTATAAAAGGCGCCTCAAGGCCCCAAATTTAGCGTACAGACCCATCCGTTGATGGGCGGAGCAAGCCAGACTGGCTCTTGCATTTGCGGAGCCGGAAACGGCTAGTCTCCATTATAGTTTTTTTTTTTTTTTTGGGAATTTGAAATACTGTCTCTTCGCTTCGACGACAATGGCTCTTGCCTTCCCCTTCGACGACAATTGCTGCTTCTTCGCTTCAGGTTCCATCTCCTAAACCTTCTTTCTTTTCCTGCTCTCTCTGTCTCAGCCTTCTCCATTAGATTTCTCCCCGTCCTCCTCCCCCTTCTTTTATATTCTTGAATTCTTGATTATTTGACCCGTCTTTCATTCTCTGTTGTCTCTGTCAGTCTTCTTCTCTATTATTGCTCCCCACCCACTCCCCCATTTTTTTAATCCTTAATCATTTGAATGGAGCGTTACGATTATTGGACATTCTGGTACTCTATGTAGTGAGTCTTTTGAATTCAAAGTTCTGTTTTCTTGGGTTTATCTTTAACTGTTGGTAATTCAATTGTATATCTTTATGTGTATGAGTTTTGTCTCTGGTATTGATTTATAGGGTTCTGATAATTTTGTAGTGTAATTATTTGTGTGTGTTGGAGTTCCTTTGGTTTGTTGTTCTTTATTACGGAGTATTATTATCTTATTTACTTATTTTATATAGTGAATCGGGTTATATTTTTACAGTGTGCTTTCAATCTATTCGTTATTCATTCTTTGTGTGGGGGTGTTCTTTGATCAGTAAGTGATTATTTTTGGATATATATTGGATTGTTTTATTTTGATAAATTGCCTTGTGATATAAGGTGGATTGTTATGAATTTTTTTTTATCAAGGCTTGTGTGCTTTGATCATTAATTGTTTCAGTTATTTTTGATGTAGTGAATTTGTTTATTTTGACACATTCTATTGTAACTTATTGATTCTTCTTTGGGCTTTGAGTTCTTTAATCATTATTTGTTCAATTTGTTTTTGATATATTGAATTGGGAGTTTTGATACATTTCTGTAAATAGGTGAATTGTGTATGATTTTTAGTGGTTTAAAGTGTTCTTTTTATTTTTGAAATGATTTTCAGCATTAAGTTTTCTTATTAGTTATTGAAGTGATGTTCAGCTATTTTAAGTGTTCTTTAAATTTTTAAAATGGCTATCAGCGTTTCTTGTATTCTTTTTAGTTTTATAAATGATTTTCACTGTTATCAGGTATACGTTATTGTTGGTTATCAGTGTTTCTTGTATTCTTTTTAGTTTTTCAAAATAATTATCACTGTTATCAGGTATACTTTATTGTTTTTTTTTTTTAATTTAAATTTATCTTGTTTTCAAGTATTAATTTTTGTTCAAATGGAGTGTAATGATTATTGGACCACCTGATAATTTACAGTGAGTGTATCATGATTCTGTTTTTCTTGGATTTATCTGGATTTATCTTTCACTGAATATTGTTTGGTAAATTCATTTGTATATCTTTTATTTACGACTTTTAGTGTATGGTTTTCATTTGTATATCTTTTATTTACGACATTTGTATAGGGTTTTGTTAATTTGTAGTAATTTTTTGTGGGTTTTGCAGTTCCTTTGTTTATTTTTTTTATATATAGTGAATCAGGTTGTTTTGCCACTATAGAATCTTTTTCATATGGCCTTGTGTGCCTTGATCATGTTTCATTTTTGGATATATTGAATTGTTTTATTTTTATTAACTGTGTTGTAATAAAAGGGGAGTTGTTATGGATTCTTCTTGATTGTGGTCTGCGTTCTTCTATCATTATTTGTTCTATTTGTTTTTTTATATATTGAATTGGGTTATTTTGACACACTCCGTGAGTGAAGTGAATTGTGTATGATTTTCGGTGGTTTAAAGTGTTCTTTTAGTGTATGAAATGATGGAAGTGAATTGTGTATGATTTTCATGGTTTGAAGTGTTCCTTTAGTGTATGAAATGATGCTCATTGTATTTTAGTGTTCTTTTTTGTTTTTGAAATGATGTTCAACGTTTTTATTGATTTTTTTTGATGGAGTCTTGGGCTCTTTGATTATTATTTGTTCCATTTGTTTTTGATATATTTAATTGGGTTATTTTGGCACACTGCTGGAAATAAGGTGAATTGATTTGTACTTTTTCTTTATGGAGGCTTGGGTGCTTTGATACATTTGTTTAACCTGCATTTAATTGTCTAGTAAGATGGCTACTTAGCAATTACTCAAGGCATTTTACTTAATCATTGCTTAGCATATAGTATTTGTCAATTGTAGGATGTCTGGTTTGCAATTTTATCTTCCATCTACCAAGAATGAGTATGAGAGTATCCATAGTTCATTCTCTTCATTGTTTGCTAGTTAATAATTGTGCTTAGTTAGGATGAGGAATGCCTTTATATGGATGCAATGAAGAGTCTTTTCCAATGCTATGAGATTTACATGAGAGATCTCGCATCCTAATGGTCTGTAAACTGCATTTTATGATTGTAATATATACATCATCATTATCGTCAATGCATTTGTTTTTGGTAACACTGACTTTGTGTTTCATGAAAGACCAAACATTATGTTTTGTTTTTTTGTCCCAATGTCCGTATTTTAGCTGAACTTAAAAACATCCGTTGATGGGCGGAGAGCAAGCCAAACTGGCTCTTGCATTATAGTTTTTTTTTTTTTTTTGAAATACTGTCTCGTACGCCTTCCCCTTCGACGACAATCGCTGCTTCTTCGCTTCAGGTTCCATCTCCTAAACCTTCTTTCTTTTCCTGCTCTCTCTGTCAGCCTTCTTTTTATATTCTTGAATTCTTGATTATTCGACCCGTCTTTCATTCTCTGCTGTCTCTGTCAGCTTTCTTCTCTGTTATTGCTCCCCACCCACTCCCCCATTTTTTTATATCCTTAATCATTTGAATGGAGCGTTACGATTATTGGACATTCTGGTACTCTATGTAGTGAGTCTTTTGAATTCAAAGTTCTGTTTTCTTGGGTTTATCTTTAACTGTTGGTAATTCAATTGTATATCTTTATGTGTATGAGTTTTGTCTCTGTCTGTCTGCCTTATTCTCTATTATTATTACTCCGCATCCCCTCCCCCGTGTTTGTTTTTTTAGTTTTGTTTTATTCTTGATTATTCGACCAGTTTTTCATTCTTTGCTGTCTCCGTCAGCATTGTTCTCCATCATTGCCCGTGCATGATTAAGGGATGGTCACAACCTTTGGTTATCCGATTTAACAGAGTTAATTCGTGTTATAATAAGTCTTAGTGGAAGATTTATTATACTATATAAGGGATGGTCAATAGTTTATATGTTTGGGTTAAATAAAAATTTAATGTAAAAGATAAATTTTCTAACTGAGTAGTTAAATTAAATATTTTGATTTTTTAAAATATTATATATGATAGATGAAAAGTTACTATCTTGCTTGTTCTAATCAAGTAAATAATGAGATATAATTGAAAATATTTATTAACAAATAAATTTAATGAAATTATATAAGCTTGAATATCAAATTTAAGGGTCTATAATCGTTTCTGCCCAGAGATTAGTAGATGAGATGAATCGGGATGTGCCTCAATTGACAAGACCCCAAATGAATGAAATTATATTGAGTTATTAGCTAGAATATTGATAGGACAAAAAACCAAATGACAAAATTGACCTAGAAGGAATGATATAGAAAGTAAATTGACATTTTTGTCATTTTGCAATAATGTTGGGGTATTGATACGTAATGGCAATTTAGAGTGTAACTTAAAGTGTATCATTTTTAGAAATATAATTGAATAGGTAGTTGTCTTCAAAGAAAAAATTGAATAGGTAGTTAATTATAAATTTGTATTAAGAATACAAAATATAAGAGCACATTAGGTGGATTATTTGTTTACAATTCATTGCAAAACTGGATCCAAATAATACGGGATAATATATATATGGGCTACCAGAACTAATCAAATAAACAGAAATAATGGACCCAAAGTTCATAATAATTAACAGCCCAAATATTGAAAGCCCATGTATAAATAACCTATTGACACGCTTTCTCGGATCAGGACAACTATTTCTTCCTCTGACAGTCTGACCCGTCTTCTTCATTGTTCTCTTCATTTCGTGTTCATGTACCGAGATGGAGATCTAGACACTCCTCTCTGGTCCTTAATATCAGCCGCAAGTACGCAATCCTTGTTATTTTTTTTTTTAACATGACCATTGGTTTTTTTTTTTTTTGAGACAACATGACCATTGGTTAATCAATGAATCAATGCACAATAGAAATGTACATATCGGCAATCTCAAAACGACGCGCATCATTTGGGCGGAAAATACAAATTGGTTTTATTATATATATATATAGGAAGATTATATGTTAATTTAAAATATTGAAATAAGAATATCAATATAATGTCATTTAAAAAATATTAATTAGAACTTTTTAATGATATATATATATATATTTTTTTATATATTAATTTTAGTTGAGATAAGTGTACTTTAATTCCAATTGCGGTTGAAATATTCCAACTAAATTTATGTTAAAAAAAAGAATTTAATTTAGTCTACTTTAAAATTTAACAATGAACTTAGAGCATCTTTAATAATTAAATTTTTTTTTTGTTTTTTAGATTTTTGATGAGTTTTTGTAAGTATGATTAAGAAATAGAAGATGGAAAGAGAATAAGAAAAACAAAAAAGAAAAAAAAAACACTGCTCTGAAATTGTTAAAAAAGAAATTGGTGAGTAATGCACCAGCTACACGCGCACGGCTGTGCTTGACTTCATTTCTTTTTTCTTTTTTTTTTTTTTTTTCTCCAAGCAGAGCCCACAAAAAATTCCACACTACAAAGGAACTCCAATTTTCTCTCTCTTGTCTTCTATCCCTTCCATCTCAGCATGTACTATTCTAAAAAATTAAATAAAATACTCTAGTGGAGAAGGTGAACTGGTGCGTCTTTCGATTTTTTTAAAGGTAACTTATTGGTTACCGATAAATTTGATATATTTGACATGTTTAAGAGTTTAATTGACCTTTTGACAAAAATTAAGAGTTTATTTGACACTTTTTCCAAAATTAGATTAACAATAAGATGGAATGATATTCCTTTTTAATTAGAAAATTTTAATTCCTATTTCTAGTGTTTAAACTCGTCAACCAAACTCACCATTGTTGTTTTCGTCACGGCAAACAGTAGCATTTCAAATTCAGAAACAGTAAATGGATTTGAATTTTTTGATAAACATATTTGATCCAGTTATCAGTGTAATTTTTTCGCGGTTATTGAGGAGTTTTTGTAAGTGTGATTAGGAAAGAGAATATGGAGAGAAGGAAAAAAAAGAAAAAGAAAAAGAAAATAATCACAAAGCCTGACAGTTTGTAAAAAAAATAAAAAATAAAAATAAAAAGCAATGCAAGAGTCAGAGTGGCCTCGCCCAGCGGGCGCGTGTTCCATACGCGCCCGCTTGGGGCGGGAAGTGCGCCAAACGCGCACTTCCTTGGTTTATTTATTTATTTATTTATTATTTTTTTTTAATTCTGTCAAAACTGACAATATCCATGTTTTAGCAGATGAATTCTTTCTTCTCTAAATATCTCCTACATCAGTTCAAGGTTCTTAATCTTAGTTTTTACACTGACATGATTCTCCTATTATACAATGGTGTGGATGCTCTAACTTCAGCAATTCAAAATGTATACGCAGTAAAAATTCCCTTTTACAGAGTAATACGGAGTAGTAAATTTAGCTGAGTTGTGTATAATGATACTTCTAGCTGTATCTTTAGAGTTTAGACCACTTTTGACGCACTCATCTTCTGACACAGATAGATAGAGAGAGAGAGAGAGAGGTGTGTGTCTGTCTGCGTGTGCGTGTGTGTCGGAGACTTGTCATAAATACCACTCAACATTCTCGCTGATACTTTCCTCTTTCCTCTCTTTAGGGATTCGCTCGCTGTATCCCAAACCCTCCCTCGCCACCAAAATGGTCTGATTCTCCGGCGACTTCCCGCCGTCCTCAGCCTCCGCCTCTCACCTCCGATCCGGTAAGTTCACCGCGTTGCTCTCTCATCTGCTCATTCCCTCGCTTTATTTCCCTCTCTGTTTTTAGATCAGGTATTGTTTTTCAAAACCTCAACTTTTAAAAAAATTTTGAATTCGAGAATTTTCTGCTTATTCGATTTTCGTTTGTGCGGAGTACTATAATTAGACTTTTCGCCTTTACTAATTATGCTTATTTTTCAGTCGCTTTTCCGATCCGAGTGTCAATTTCTGCTGTGTTCTCACTTGTCGCTGAAATTTTAGCTCGTTATCGCTTCGGTATGTTGTGGCATGCCTTCTACATTTGCTTCATCTTAGCTTTTGAGATTTAAAATTTTCTCAATTTCTACTTATTTATTTGTTTTTTCTTTTGATGCTTTTTTCTATTAATGCTATTAACTTTAGAGTGGGGTTTACTATTTTGGATAGCAATTTCTTTTGTTCTTGAATGATGCCCTCTGTGGTATCCTATAGAATTTGGGGAATTTAGTGAGGCCTTTGCTAGATGAAGTTTACAGGTTGGTGTTTTGATCATGAACTCTACTGATCCATGGGTAAATAATGCAAGATATACAAGAGAAGCTTCATTAATCGCCATAGGGTTGATTTATTACTTAAAATGACAATTATTGTTTGTACTATCCACATCTTGAATCGTGATGTTGACTGATGGATGGACCCTTTCACTGTGTTACCATTATTCTGTGAGTGAATATGGAGGAGAGAAAGTCAGAGTGGTGCCCTCTATTATAGGAGTGAATTATGAATTTGTTTGAATTGGCCAGTGTGACTCTGTTGTTTCTTTGTTCACATTCGATATCTTCTAAGCTGTATATTATGGTTCTCCAGGGCTAAGCTGCCATGGAAGATTCTCAGTCAGTTGAGATACTCATGCATTCGACTACCTCAAAGATCCAGCAACTGCAGAAAGCATTTGCTGAGCTTGAAAGTCACCGCGCAATTACCCTCAACATGAAATGGAAACAACTTGAAGAACATTTTCATGGTCTTGAGAAATCTTTGAAAAGGCGTTTCACGGAATTGGAAGATCAAGAGAAGGAGTTTGAAACAAAAATAGTTCAATCTAAAGAGATTTTGGAGAAGCGTGAAGCAGCTGTTGTGGCTAAAGAGAGAGCTTCACTTGAAAGGCTACAAGAGAAAAGAGATGCTGCAGTTTCTGCCATTTCCTTTGCTCTAGAAAAGCGCCGGAAGCCATTTTCTGTGGAACCTACAGTTAATATTGCGAACCAACATGATTCATCTGTTATGCAAGAAAAGCCTCTTAATGCAATGGTCACAGAGAGTAACATTGAAGATAATGGGGAGCATTACGAGAATGGAAATGTGGAGGTGAAATCTTATCCTGAGTTAGTAAAGCTATGCCAAGAGATGGATTCAGATGGCATCCACAAATTTATATCAGACAACCGCAAGGACCTTGCTGCTATGAGAGAGGAGATTCCACCTGCTCTGAAGGCTGCAGCTGACCCTGCCTCTTTGGTTTTGGACTCACTCAAGGGTTTCTACAACTCAGAAATAATAAATTCAGATGCTAAAAAAGATGCAAACCTCTTAGGTCTTCGGCGAACCTGTATAATGTTGATGGAGTGCCTCAGCAGTTTATTGTCAAACATGAAAATGGAGTCTATTCCAAGAGTGATCTCTGAAAGTGTGAAGGCTCGAGCAAAAACTATTGCTGAAGACTGGAAACCAAAGTTGGATGATCTGGATGTTGATGCCAATCATGGGAACTCCTTGGAGGCTCATGCATTCTTACAGCTTCTAGCGACTTTTGGTATTAACTCAGATTTTGACCAGGAGGATTTAACCAAATTGATACCCATGGTTTCCCGTCGTCGTCAAACAGCTGATTTATGCCGTTCCCTTGGACTTTCAGATAAAATGCCAGGTCGGTTCTAACATAATGGTTGCATGAACTGCCCAAAGATCAATTTATTTTTTGATTAGTTTCTGCAGATGTTTTTGGTTCTTTTTTTCACCCAAAAAAAAAATCGTTAGAAATTAATTATTCTGCAGACTGTTTTTATAACACGGTAGCGTTCTGTTTGCACTTTACAGGTGTTATTAATGTCTTGGTAAATATTGGAAGGCAAATAGACGCTGTTAATCTAGCTTTTGCCTTTGAGCTGACTGAGAAATTTCCACCTGTTCCTCTACTGAAATCTTATTTGAACGAGGCAAGCAAGGCTCCTGGAAAATCTGGGAATACACCCACTGTACAGGTTTGTTCTTTTCACCCTAATATTTATAGAGCTAGGTGTACTCTGAAGATTGGGATGAGTGGATAATATATTCTGCTGAAATATGATGCCTTCTGCAATGGGATCAGAAAGTTTTGACACCTTTATCAGTTTATCATAGTATATATTGTTTCCCCTATCTGTTTTTTTTTTTTTTTTTTTTTTTTCGGAAGGAAAGAGGGGAAGGGGGCCAAAGTGTGGCTGTGTGGGAGTCTGAGAACTCTATTTGTATGATGATGAGTTAGTTCTCTGACTCTGGTAAAATGGCTAATTGTTGAATTGACAGAATCACTGACTAGTTCATAAAGCCATTGCAGGCATGAGTTATCAGGGTTTTCACATTGGAGCCTTGGCTGCTAGGCATGCTGAAGCTTTGTAAAAAATTGAATGCCTTTATGGCTTTATTGTCCAAATTTCTAAAAGCTACGGAGTAATATTTTTCTTGTATTCCAGAATGATATAAATGAGAAGGAATTGAATGCACTGAAGGCTGTGATTAAATGCATCGAGGATCATAATCTTGAGGAGCAATATCCTGTGGATCCCCTCCAAAAACGAGTTCTCCAGATGGAGAAAGCCAAGGCAGACAAGAAAAGGGCAACTGAAGTTCCAAAACCTCAACCCAAAAGACCCCGTGCTAATGGTGTTTGCCATGGTTCCCGAGTTGCTAACGTTGCCACTGACAAGAACTTCTACGCTAGAACCACTGACAGGTACCCACCGTGCTTGTACGAGAGACAGTACGCCTACACTGGACCAACCGACACCCATATCCCCTCGTTCATGGCTACTCCTGCTTACAATCTCCCTGGGCATGGCAACTTCTTTGCAAATGGCTACCATTACCAGGCAACTTACCTGCACTAATTACTAGAGCGCTGAACTTGGTTACCTTTCTAGCTGTTAGTCCTTAACCCCCTCTGAGTTTGCTTAATTTGAACCGTATGAGTAATTTTATTACTGAAAATTGCCGACTTGTTAATTTCTAGTCTATTGTAAAAGCTAATGCTGTAATGTTTTAATATGCACCACCGTACATGTTTATATTTCATTTTGGCTCTCTAGTGTTTTCTTTTGTTTTGCTGTTTTACTCATGTCTCATTTTATTTGTCTTACTTACTATCTATTGATCAAATTAACTTTTTATCATTTGTCTACCTTTTTAGTATTTTTTTTTTAAATTTGAATTTTTTTGTGTATAATAGTACTTTTAGGTTTTGGCAAATTATTATGTGGACTATGGTCCATACAGCGTTATGTGGATCATAACAAGAAAAATATACTGTATGTATATTATATAAAATAATGTATTTTTAGTATTCAAATAATGTATTTTTTTGAATTTGAATGTAATATATATTTTTAATATATTAAAAGTATATTATTTATGTATTATTTAAAAATATAATTCGATTGTGTAATTTTTAATATATGAATTTTGTATGTTAAAATTAAACTTAATATTATAAAAAAGTAAATTAAAAATAACTTTGGTGAATCGAAAATGACTAATAGAGCTTCCAAGCTATTTGACAACATTTTTCTTTTCATATTAACTCAAAACAACCAATTTTGATCACCTCATTTCAATTTCCCCTCAAAAATCTTCTACGAGACTACTACAGCCATCTCCATCTTCACTTTCACTGTTTTGTCTCCCGCTTTGATTTCCGGTGAAATTTCCTACAGTAGAACAATGAAAATCGACGAAATTTCCTCGCCGGATCTCCGGCCAATCCCCCACGATGATCCTCACTCTAACATATGCTCTCAAATGGAGTTATCAATCAAGGAAATTGAACGGCATTCCCCGGGAAAGCCCTTGCCTGAGACTCTCTCCGCGGAGCTTAACCGCTGCATTTTTCAACTGACTCCACTTGTACCGCTTCCGAACTCGATCAAGCTCCAGATATGGAAACTCAGCTACCGCCTCTGGAACGCCTGCGTCGACCTCTCTAATGCCGCCGGAGTTAAATCCTCCGCCTACAAACTCAACGAAGAACATGCGAAACTCCGACAAGTCTCCGCTGATCTACTCTTCCTCGCCGGAGATGTCTCCACTGTTCCCTCACCGGCTTTCAAAGCCGCCTCCTTCTTCTACAAGACCGGCCTTATTTGGCACGAGCTCAGGAAGTTCGATCTCGCCAACAATTGCTTTGAGAAAGCCACTGATCTAACTTCAAAGGTCGAAATCAGTTCAGTTTCAGATAACGAAGAAAAAAGGCTTTTATTAGACCTAAATATTGCTCGATCACGAACAGCTTGGGAAGTTGCGGATCGAAATTTATGTATCACATTATTGAATCGATCAAAGAACCTACTGTTTGGAAATGCAGAGAATTACAAAGCTGTAGCAAATCAGTATTTGATGTTTGCAAAGACTATACTGTCTAAAAATGAAGTTTCTGGAGTGAATGAAGAATCAAAATTGATGAATGAAGCACTGGAGTTGTGTGAGAAGGGATTGAGAATTGTGAAAAGGACAGAGGAGACATTAGCCCTCAAGGAGCTGAAGTCAAAGACACTTAGATTTATGGCAGCATCTCATTTGCAGAGAGATGAATTTGAGAGTGCATTGAAGTGTGTGAAGTTTCTGAGAAGTGGTGAGAGGGACCAGCATCCTAGTTTGAGTGTGTTGGCCATGAAGGCATGGTTGGGGTTGAGCAGGTTCGGAGAGGCAGAGCAGGAGCTGAGGTCCATGGTGTTGGATAAGGGAATTCCAGAGGGAGTTTGGGTGTCAGCAGTAGAGTCATATTTTCAAGCTGTGGGGACTGCAGGGGCTGAAACTGCAAAGGGGGTGTTTTTGGGACTTGTTGGAAGGTGTCATGTCAGTGCTGGTGCAGCAATAAGGATTGTGAATAAGGTGATAGGATCTGGTGGATGTGATGGAAAGGAGGCAAGAGTGAGAGCAAAGGTGGTAGCTGATGTGGTATCTGATGACAGAGTGGTGGAACTCTTTGCTGGAGAGGCAGCTGCCAATGAGAGAACAGCCATGCATGCTATTCTCTGGAACTGGTAAATTCATGGATATTGACATTCCTGCTTAATTGTTTAAATGTTTAGCTTTCTTTGCATTGTTATTGTGCTGATCAATTTTCCGCCTCAGAAAACACTAAATGTTGCACTCTATGGTAACTTAGCTTTAAGTAACTTACATATATTTGTAAAATGAGTTATTAACAACTTGCCATTTCACTATAGCTTTTCACAGAAATGATGGTAGAATTATGTTATCTCATGAATTCTTTAATGATAATTCTAACTTCAGTAGCCGAGTGGCATATATTAAGATAAAAATATCCATTTTTCTTCAATCCTTGCATCACAGCACTAGTGTTTCCAGAATTACGTTAATAAGGCAAGATTTTAGCACTGCTTTGTCTTTTGCTGGGAAACATGGTAATATGCTATTCCAATCAGAGAATTGTATCAAGCATATTCCTTTCATATCTTTTATTAGTGCATAGTGAAGATAAAAAGAACCACTTTTCTTCAATGTTTGCATCAGAGCATCAGTGCTTCCAGGATTATGTGAATAAGGTAAGTTTTCAGCACTGCTTTGTCTTTTGATGGGAAACATGGTAATAGGCTATTCCAATCAGAGTATTGATTGGATCATGAGCATAATCCTTTCATATCTTTTACAAATGCATAATAATACGAGGTCCCATTGGTAGAGATGCTGACTAGTTTGTAAGAGTCTTTTTTGCTTCCATAACTAGTGAAATACCCTAACAATATTACTAGAATTATGAGACATTTTAGATTCAACAGTTTTAATTGTTTAAATTATTGATTCTGCAGTGCTGCCGAACATTTCCGTTCGAAAGATTTCCAGACCAGTGCAGAGATATTTGAAAAATCTATGCTTTATGTTCCATATGACATAGAGAATAGAACTCTCAGGGCAAAGGGCTATAGAGTTTTGTGTCTCTGTCATCTAGGCCTCGCACAGCTAGATAGAGCTGAAGAATACATTAATGAGGCTGAAAAGGTATATTTAAAATGACTAAAGCAAACCTTTTTGCTCTCTTCAACTTTGATCTAATACTTTATACTTTTGCAGCTTGAACCAAATATAGCTAGTGCCTTCCTGAAGGTGATATTCTCTCTCCTCTCACTTGCCCAGAAACACCCACACATCCCTGGAAATTACTTGAATAAAGGATTGCCTGGTTGAAAATTTGTAATGGAAGTTTACACTTATGCTGAATGTTGCAGTTTAAGGTCTACCTACAGAAGAAAAACGACAGTGCTGCTACTACCCAGGTCCAAACAATGTCAAGTTGCCTAGATTTCACCACAGACTTTCTCTTGCTCTCAGCTCATGAAGCTATTGCTTGCCATTCTCTTCCAGTGGCTGTTGCTTCTCTGTCACACATCTTAGACCTCTATTCTGCAGGGAAACCAATGCCAACTACTGAGGTCATAATTTTCCGGACCTTAGTCACGGTTCTATCTCAAGATCACATCAATGATTCTGATATCCTTAAACAGATGAAACGAGCTCATGCTAGAATGTCTGAACTTGGGCCAAAAGCTTTTTTTGGGAAAGGTGAGGTTGGAAAACGAGAACGAAATTGGTTTTCGGTGAATGCTTGGAATTCTGGGGTAAGAACTGGGAAGGAGAAAAATTATGATTTATGTGCAGAGTTCTTTAGATTAGCATCAGAATTTTATAGTGCTGTGACTGATGAAGAAACAGAAGGGAACAACGAAATGGTTTGCCATTCATTGATATTGGCTGTATCTGCCATTATTGCTGATGAGAAGCAAAGAAAGGGTACACTAATGGAAACTGAAGTCAAACAGGCCATTGCATTGCTTGATAGAGTGCAGAAGGTAAATTACCCATTGAGTAACTAACTTCCCAACCCTTATAGTTTTGTTTGACAGATAAATTCCTTCAGTCCTTAATGTGTACTTTTATACTTTGATCTGAAGTTATTAATGCTTGGATGCAGATATTGTTGTCGAGCACAAGTGGCTCAGGTGAAAATGACAATCTACTAGCCAGTATTGCACCCGGCTTATTCTTTACATATATTTGGAGTGCTTATGATCTCTATGGGAGGCTCAGTGGAATGGGGCCACAACAGCTTGTCCTAATAAAACAGTTTGCAAACTCAAAAAGCTGCAATATAGAACATCTTCTCCAGATAGGCCTTGAGGCCTCACAAGGGGCGCAATCCAATCATGAAGTAGCTGCATTTGCATTAAACACATGCCTCTCTAACCTCCTGGCTTCACCCTTTCCCGATTACTCCAAAGTGGCACTCATCCTCAGAAAACTAATCTCTTCGGGAACCATCCTTAAAGGCGATACATGTGATGACGCCATAATGGAAACGTATAAGCAAGCATACAGGATTATGGTGGGACTGAAGGAGGGGGAATATCCAGTTGAAGAAGCAAAATGGCTGTCTATGACAGCATGGAACCGTGCAGCTGTACCGGTCAGGCTGGGGCATATAGATACAGCCAAGAAGTGGATGGGCATGGGGTTGGAGTTGGCTAGGACAGTTCCGGGGATGCAAACATATAGATCGTGCATGGAAGATTTTGTTGTAGGCTTTGAAGAAAAAATCCATGGGCAGAACGATAGTAAAAGCAATGCTACATTAGTGACGTGAGACCTATCCTGCCTTGTGTATATAGAAGATGATGATACATATAATATCACAGATTGTGTATGTTCAACTTAAGTCTGATCTATACAGGAGCTAGGGTGATTATGGTTTTTTTTGGGTGTAAATCACAAGGTGTTTCAGAATTTTTTTCGTCCAGTCTTACAGTCTGGGTTCACCTGACTAATCCCGCTCGTTCCGGAAAGCAGGGATGGTGATTATGGTTGCTAGGTATGTAACTCGCACTAATTCTCTTCCCATATTCACCATTCTATTCCCCACACACGAGTCACGAGGCTTTTTTTCTTGCATTCTATAGTTCTATATAGACATTATTTTCGTATTATCCTAGCTTGTAATGTAGGTGGTTATTTAGTAGAGATAATTCATCCATGCAATCATTAAGCATATGGGAAGACTGTGATGGAGAATATAAATATATAGAAATGATCTTACTTTTTTTTTTTTTTTAATATCTTAAATAGTGCTAATTAACATCTCAATTAAGTCAATCTACTTTGCTATGAATGTTACTTTTTGGGAATTTATCATTACTTTTAAATATAATAAGGAAATTATATACTCCCTAAGTCCCTATTATTATTATTGTTGTTGTTGTTGTTGTTGTTATATAACACAACACTAAATTATTAAATAAAAATTATTATTTTATAGATTTCAAAATGTAACTAAAGGTCTGTTTGAAAAGGAGGAAAATGACTTCTGAAAAATATTTTTTGGAAAACGAGTCATTTTTTAGACAATATTTTTGCCCATATTTGGTTGCAATCCAGAATACTGTTTTATTATGTTTGGTTCATTTCGAGAAACCACAACAAAATCAAAACAAAATAACCAAGAACCAAAGATCACAAAATCACCCTCAAAAACCAATCGGCCAGACTAGTGTCACATTGGAAATCAGTCGGACAGACTAGTTTTCGATGACTGGTTTTCGATAGCTTGATTTGGTAGAGCAGCAGAGGCATGGTAGAGAGACTTGAAATGACTTCCCCCAAAGGGCAAATTATTGTGTGGATCATGGTCCACATAGCTGTGTGGACCATGAATATAAGGTACATTTTTATTATACTTTATACTAAAAATACATTATTTCATAGTATATATAAAATAAGGGAAAATGGTCAAATAAGCCTTCAAACTTTACCCCAAAGTGCAATTAAGCCCTCAAACATTAAAAATGTTCAATTGAACACTCAAACTTGTCATTTTGGTACATTTAAACCCAAATGACCGATTGTTTCAGGTAAACAACTGGTCATTAATTTTCCGGCCAAAATTCCGACGGTCGACGGTCAGAATTTTTTTTTCGACAAACAAATGGTGAAGACGGACATGTCTTCTCCACGGCCATGTCTTCTGACGAACAAACGACCAACATTCCAATTCGTCTTCTCATTGGAGAAGACGAACAGTCATCTCCAGTTGGAGAAGACGAACTGGAGTTCATCTTCACGAACTGGAGAAGACGACTCCAGTTCGTCTTCTCCGATGGAGAGAAGACGAACTCCAGTTCGTCTTCTCTAGTTGCCCAGTTGGAAAAGACGAATAGTCGTTTCCAGTTAGAAATGTACTTTTTATTTATGATTCCCACAACTGTGTGGACCATGGTCCATTCAATAATGATTGCCTAAAGAAAGGGAAGTCGTTTAGAACACATTCTCGATTTGTTAATCTTATTTTGAGTCTAATAAAAAGAAAATAAAAATGATGTGGTAGGTATATGCAATCTAACTCTATTAGAATGCAGTATCTGTTCATAACTACAGGCTCGAACCCACCACCTCCCGTATAAAGGGAAGGGTTTGATGCCACTAGACTACAAGGTCCTTGGCAAAAGCTGTTGTATGGTTTTATACTACTGACTCTATTACAATGCAATAAGCTCGAACCCACCACCTCCCGTATAAAGGGAAATGTTTGATGCCACTGGACCACAAGGTCCTTGGCAAGGCAAAGTATTGGGTGGACCATGGTGCACACAGTGATGTGTGGACCATAACAAAATGTACATTTTTAATGTACTAAATGTACATTATTTTTGTTCTGAATGTACATTATTTTTGTACTGAGTTATTTTTGTACTGAGTGTACATTATACAAAATAATGTACATTCAGTACACAAATAATGTACATCCCCTGGATATAATGTACATTATTTTTATACTAAATGTACATTATTTTTATATTGAATGTGCATTATTTGATAGTATGGTCCACACAATAATGATTGCCCTAGCAACACTACAATCTTTTGACATTAAAACTTTCTTTTGAAAATTAATCAATTATAACACATGTCAAGCAATGAATAATACTACAAATTTTGTTGTTTGCTTTTTATATATATATATATATATATTATTGATATGACATACTTTGATTGATTTATATAATAAAAAAACTCACAATTTTATTCTTTTTATAGGGATATATTTCTTAAAAGTAAGTTTATAATTTTTATCCGTGATTATATCTATAACTTTTCTAAGCCTTATGCCGAGTAAATTTGAGTAATGCTACTCACTATTCTAAAATTCTCCTTCTAATTTTTCCATTGTTGCATAGCATTTTGAATTACAATTAACTTTCTTTTTAAGTAAGGAAAAATTACAATGTTAGTCTCTCAATTGTTTCTCAACTGTCAATATAGTTCATAGTTTTAATTTTCAACAAATTTGATCTTCGAATTGTTTAAAATTTTGTCAACTAAACCATTTCGATGGATCAAAATGGTGATTTTTTCATTTTTAAAATTCCGTTAATTTGATCCTTAGCTCGAAAGGTTTAATTGGCTAAATTTTAAACAATTTGAATATCAAATTAGTTGAAATTGACAACTAAAAATTACATTAACAATTGAGATCAAAACGGTAATTTCCTCTTTAACTAATGATAAGATCACCTAATTCATGAACATTCAATAATTATAAATCGTCATATCATGTGAAGAAATATTAGGGGAAAGATTTGGAGGGTAACATAACATTTTCTTATTTGTTTATTTGTTAAACTTACCGCTATAGTTTTTAAGGTAGATGCGGAATACTCCCGTACCCCACTTTATTAGATTTGAAAAAATATTTTTGTTTGACTTTCAAAAAAAAAAAAAATTTTGTTTGTGATCCATAGTGGATAAGAGATAAGATATGAAGTCCAATGAAAAGGCCACACGTACGAGACATCACCCCTGAGAACCACGCATTTCTGAGCATGAAAGATTCAGTTGCCCAGTCATCATGAGTTACAAGATACCCTTTTCTTGTAGTGGTTGTGTTATATCCCCTGTTATCTATCTGATCAACCCAAATTAAAATTATTCATTCCCAGAATGGCAACAGTTGCTTCCACCATGGCTAGCCAGCTCAAAGCTGCTTCTTTAACCAGAGGGTTTGGCGTTCCCAAGGGCATTTCTGGAGCCCCCTTCAAAGTTTTGCCTTCAAGAAGGCCTTCTTGCTTCACCGTCAAGGCTGTCCAAAGTGAAAAGGTAACATACAACTAACCCTCTAGCTAGCTTCTCCATTCATAAATTCTTAGATTCATGTTCTGAAGTTGCCCCTGTTCTTCATTAGATCTGCATATAGATTTAAAAGAAAAAAGAAAACAAAAATGTTGAATTTGGGCAAATTTTAAGTTCATATATGAATCATTCATCAAGACACATACAAATAGTCAAATAGTGAACCTAAATTTACTTCATATCAAATTTTTAAGTAAAAGGGTGAGATGTGTTAAATAAGTTCAACTATGCTCTACAAGATAAATGAGCCTACTAGAATATTTTTGTCTAAACAATTAACCCTCAATCAGCTCGTACATGTTCAAATAATGAATTCTATGTACACAAATATCCAATCAGATCATATATATTCAAATAATGAACCCTCAAAATATTTTCATATATACTATTTTTTACACATTCAAGCAGAGTTAATATCATCTGATGTTCTCCGAGTATAGTAATTTTGTCACGTTTAATTCCAAACTTTCAAATTGACACTCCGGTCATTCGACTTTCAAATTGTTACCATACATGATCCAAGCTAACCACCATGGTTATTCAATTATCAAATTTTAACCAAACTGTGACCATTCTAGGAAGACTATGGCTAATTAAAATTTAAAAGTTGAATGACTATGAGGGACTAATTTAAATCACGAATAATAACAATTTAAAAGTCAAAAAACAGGTGTTCAAATTAAAAATTTAGGACTAAACACTCCATCCAAATAATTATGAACCTTATAAATTTACATTAGTGATATTCTCCATTAGATGAATAAAAAATTAATTGTTACGTTGAATTTGGGTGCAGCCAACTTTTCAAGTGATTCAGCCGCTGAACGGAGACCCATTCATCGGAAGCCTGGAAACGCCCGTAACGTCAAGCCCACTCATCGCCTGGTACCTCTCCAACTTGCCGGCCTACAGGACCGCCGTGAACCCACTTCTCCGGGGGATTGAAGTAGGGCTGGCCCACGGATTCCTCCTGGTGGGCCCATTCGTGAAGGCGGGCCCACTGAGAAACACGGTTTACGCCGGGAGCGCAGGGTCGTTGGCCGCCGGAGGGCTGGTTGTGATCCTCAGCATATGCATGACCATGTACGGTATCGCATCCTTCAAGGAGGGCGACGCGTCGACGGCGCCGGGGTTGACGTTGACCGGGAGGAAGAAGGTTCCTGACCCGCTGCAGACGGCGGATGGATGGGGCAAGTTCACCGGAGGGTTTTTCTTTGGCGGAATTTCGGGCGTCATCTGGGCTTACTTCCTCCTCTATGTCCTCGACCTCCCTTACTTTGTTAAGTAGATTCGTTTTAACTCTGTACTGTGTATTCATCTATTTCAATTCTGCATGTAAACATGATCGAGAAACGTACTACTGGATATTATATATTGCTTCAAATATATATATGCTTTGCATGCATTCAATAGTCTCTGTGTTTATTGGAATTTACCCAATAAGCTGGGGATATTAAGTCATTCTAACAAACTTTGGTCACAAATCATATCACTCCAGGCCAAATTATACTATGGATCAGGGTCTACTTTACATTCTAGATTATCTTAGTCAAAAATAATCTTTTTGTATCTGTAGTTGACAGCCTTTGTATATGTAACTATTATATTATGTGTCAGCAATTATCAAGTTATTTGTTTAAATGTATTTAACTGTAGGTACAGAATGTATACAAAATTTTTGTACCATGGTTCACAATGCAATATGAACCCTGGTCCTTAGTATAACAATTGTCATTATAGCATATAGGCTATTAGGTCTACAGTCGTTATATCGTGGATCATGGTCCAAAAACGGCACCGGTTCTTTAAGTAAAGAAACGGTTGCCGTTACAACTTAACGGAGCTCCGTAAATGAAACTACAATTTATCTCAAATCATGCTGCCTCACATTTGTTTTTATATTATCAAATGAAACGGTAGTTATATCGAAATGAAACTGTAGTTGTGTTGAAAGGAAACTGCAGCGTATATAAAATGAAACTGAATATCAGTTTCACATATTTGAGTGTATATTGTCCAATGAAACTGTAGTTATATCGAAATGATACTGTAGTTGTGTTGTAATAAAACTATAGTGTATATAAAATGAAATTGAATAACAGTTTCACATATTTGAGTGTATAATGTTCAATGAAATTGTAGTTATATCGAAATGAAACTGCAGTGTATATAAAATGAAATTGAATATCTTACACAAATAGAGCTATACTATACACATAACGGCGTGGACATGTGCCGTTTCTTTTCATTACACAATGCTTTGTGGACCATGGTCCACAGTATAATTTGTGTTAGGTTTATTACTAGGCCTGGTTCTATTATTTTAAAGGCTCAACAAAAATGAGCCCTATATTAAATTCATATATATTTTTATAACTAAAATTTAAACTAAATAAGGGAAAAAAATACTATTGTCGAATAACTTGAAATAAGATTCAAAAGTTTTTAACAATTATACATACACATCAAAACAATTCTAGATACATTCAAAAATAATCACTGCATCCGTGCTTTCATAAATAAAGAATTATAGTTTATAAAAATAAATAAATAATTTAAATCCAAATGAGCCCATAGAGAATCACATTATTATTATAATAAATAATAAATTAATTTTTAATAAAAATTTATATAACAAAGCTAGTTTTATAAAAAGCATAGCATAAAATCTTAATTAATTATTGGGAATAATAAATCAAAATAATCTAAACGTGATAAATGATATTCATAATAAAATATAAAATATGAAACATAATTAATTGGATAAAATAGTTTGAATAAAAAGCACATAATAAATCACACATCTTCTATATTGATATAATATTTATAAATATTATTTCTTTTAGTTAGATCAATTTCAAGTTTTTTCTAGATTAATTTGAATACCATGATACACAATAGGACTTCGACTAGATAATTTATAAAAAAACTAAACTATCTTTTAAAATATTTTTCATAACTAAATCACAAAAATATATTACATATGCATAACTCATTATAAAGTTCACAAAATAACACATATTTTAAATATAAGTACTAAATTACTTGAATAAAAATATATTCAAAATTAGATGTGAATCACAAATCAATCTATATTATAAATCTCACTATAATTATAGAAATGTAAAAATAAAAACGACAAAGTTACAAATTAAATTTAAAAATACAAATTAAAAATATAAATAAATCTCATAAGTTACACTTTTAATACTATATAATAACATCCCTAAATTCATCTACTAAAGAGTATAAATAAATTTCATAAGCTACAATTTTAATATTATATAATAATATCTCAAAATTCATCTACTAAAGAGTAGGTTGGAAAAATTTGATGTAAAGGTACATGACTTTGAGCATCCAAACCACAAAACTTACCAACTCAACTAATTACTTTCAATTCGATAATATAAATTTATATTAAATTATTATAAAAAACATCTATAGTATATATAAAAGGTGGTGGACGGACCCCTTCCAAGCTTGGGCTTGGCCCTTGCCTAGGGTCATGCCTGTCTATTACAAGTTGAGATACTCTCATCCATTTGATAATGTTGATAAGTACTTAATTGGGCTCATTTAAAGACAAATTAGTCCGTTGTCATATATTTCAAGACAATTTGTTACAACTTTCATCCAAAGTTACTGCCATTTATTCACTAAGGGGGTGTATTCAATCATGACTTCCATAGAATTTTAAAGATTTTTATGAACTTTAAAAGTTTGAGGTATTCAATTCAAACTTTTAGAGAGTATTTAAAAGTCATGCGGTATTCAATCAAGATTTTTAAAGAGTTTTTAAAAGTCATGTGGTATTCAATTAAAACTTTTAAAGAATCTTTAAAAGTCATGTGGTATTCAAAAAGTTATGAATTTGTAAGGACTTTTTAATTTTAGAACTTCGGTAGACTTTTATATACTTTTCCTTCTCAAATATAAATAGTTGAAATCCAACCCCCAACTTCAAGATTTCAAAATTTTCTTTCAGAAGGTTTTTTTTTTCTCTCTCTCTATTTAAACTCTATTGTTTTCTCCTTATTTAAAATTTTAAACTTTATAAACCTTATACCTAAATTCAATAAATTATTTTTTCTTCATTATCCTATATTTTCTACATACCTAAACTCTACCAATTTTTTTCTCTCCTAAACTTTACAATCTTCCTCTAAAAATTCAAAATAATATTATTTTTATTTCATTGTTGCTTGTATATTTTGATTTTTTTTTCTATGAACTTTTTATCCCTAACTTCTAAACATTTTCTCCTAAATACATGAACAGAGTAAATTTTTTATCTATTACCGTCAACTTTTACTATATGTTTCATAATATTCATATGTTTATTCGTAATATATTTTTTCTTTTTTCTTTTTAACAACATGCTATTACGAATAGTGAACTATTGTTCGCAATAGCAATTTGAGGCTACAAAGAGAAACACATTGTTGTTGTTAGCAGTCCCATATTGTTATTGCAAATAATAGATCTTTTCTTGATACCTAGTAGTATATCAAATATAATTTTTATATATATTATTAATTTTTTGTATTTTATGCGACTAGTAATTATATATTTTTTTAAAATATTAATTTCTCAAGAAAAAGTAATTATATTTTTAAATATTTTATTTGAACAATTCTATAACTATAAATTTTAGTGTTTAATATTGTTATGAATTGCTTATTAAAGTTTGTAAGGATGTATTCAATTTAGAATTTTAATGCCTTTTGTAGACTTTTTAAAATAAAAAAGTTGATAAAAGTTTATGCTAAGTTTTTTATACAGACTTTTATAGAGTTTTACAAAATTTTAAAAAATTTAGAACGACTCTATGAAAGTCAATAAAAGTTTATTAAAATCTATCATTTTAAAAGTTTTTAAAAATCTACAAAAGTCATGATTGAATACACCCCTAAGTGAAGAGAAAAAAAATACACTCAGAAGGCAACTTAGTGCAATTGAAAAAACAGGTGGCAACTAGGTTACTTCAGGACTAGGACCTCCTTGAAAGAAGTATGAAAAAAAAAGGTTTCCAATAGATGATGGTGTGGCAACTCTAGCGGAGAATGGCAGCGAAGTTGAGGTGGGAACTGAGCCGGGAACATAAAGGTTGAGAGGTGCTCCCAAACTATCATACAAGGTGGTGTTGTTTGGAGTGATAGAGAGGCAGCGTGGGGATTTTAAAAACGGGGAGGGGAGGGTGAATAGACTTTAATACCTTAAGGTGTACAGCTTTAATCTTTAAGGTGCATGCATTTAAATCTTAAGGTGCATTACTTTGAATCTTGATTGCTTTACATTAAAAAGTTAAGAGTTACTACTTCCTAGTCGAAGATGCATAACTTTAAACTTAGGTGCACAATTTTCCTCTTTAAGATGCATTACTTTGAATCTTGATTGTCTAACATTAAACTAGAAAATTTTATATCATGAAAGAGTCAACCTCGGTTGGGGTACATTTTCTTCAGAAGCCATTAATCCTCTGTATTACTTCGCGTTGAAGGTATTAACGTTGTTCTCGCTTTTGAGTGATCGGATATGGAGAAGATACAAAGACAGCAACCAACAATGGAAGAGATCACTTCGCCTAACGTATTTATCTTCTTCTCACCTGTGAGTGATCACAAATAGTTCGAAGACACACACAGAGCATGCAACAATGGAGACTGAGTGGGAAAAGACAATGTACTGGAGAAGATTGCTTAGTTTTTCATTCTTTGGTTGTTTTTACTTTTTTTTACCCCTCAGTGCGCAAAATACCTTTGAAGCAATTACCCCTTCAAGTTCACAATCAACTACTGAAATTCGTTGATGACCATTGGACGCTGGGATTAAACTTATGTGTTTCATAAACATTATTAAATTAACACAAACGAGTCTATTCACGAGGTCTTAACAAACGGGCCTACATATGTTCAAGCTCTGTTTGTTTATAAACCGAGCTTTAAAATTTGTTTATTTATGTTCGTTTACCTTAATAAATGAACTCTTACCGAACACGAACACGAGTAGTTTATCGAAACTCTGTTCGCTAACACCCCTAGTCAGAAAATGAAACTTTATTGTATTACAATTATTATTATCATTATTAAAATAATTAATATTTTATAAAAATATGTGTAATAGATTTTTGTTATTTTTTTGAAAACAAACCAAAAAGTGACTGCTTTAATTTATTATATCTAAAACTAAAAGAGTGTTGACAAGAATTGAATTCGTGACCTTCTAGTATCAAAATTTTGCTCCGCCCACTCGGTTACTTCAAGGTAGAGCTGTCAAAACGAGTCGGCAGGGCTAGGCGGGGTGGACCAAAGAAAGCCGCTCTTTGACTGGCCTAGGTTTTGCTTGTCCACACTTGGCCCGCGAGCTAGGCAGTCCCCACCTACCCAACATTGTTTTTTTTTTTCCTTATTGTTAAGTTGTTAGTTTGTTACTTAAGTTTTACCATTTGTACACTAAAAATATAATAATTAAAATAATTTGTGACATAAGTACTAATTTAAATTTTAAAACATTAAATAATGATTCTAAAGTTCATCAAATATTTTACACACATGCACGCGCACACGCACACACATATATGAGGTTGTTCATGTGAGAATGGGTTGCCCATGAAAGAACTAAGAACCACTCACAGTCATCCACGTGTCCAGCTCTAACGGATCAAAAACACTTATTTAAAAAAACGCGGTAGCATTTTCGTAAATAATTGCAAATTAAAGTGCAAGTTAATTATGCTAAAAGTGCAACAGTTTCATATAGTGTACTTAAATGCAAGTAAAATGTATTAAAAGTGAAACAAATAATGTACATTGAGCATCAAAATTAAGTGCACATGACATTATCATTAGTTGCATCAAACGATATCATTAAGTGCACCAATGTGAAAGATGTTATTATTAGGTGCACCAATATTAACAAGGTAATGACTTGCATTATTTAGTGAAAACGGTTTCACTTTTAAGTGATTTTGCTTGCACTTTTTACTTACAAACTTGCACTAGTTACTTATACTTTTAACACATTTTACTTGCAACAAAGTTCAAGTTATTTACAAAAACACCAATGCGTCATTTTTTAAAATTATATCTAATTCGTTAAATTTGGACACGTGAACGGTTACAATTGATTCTTAATTCTTTCATAGGAACTCGTTTTCACATGAGCCCGCCCACACACACACACACACACATGACATTGGCAAGCTCACGGGCCAGGCCGCGACCCGCAAGCCTAAGCGGGATGGGTCAAAAAAGCCTGCTCTTTGACAGGCCACTATTTTCAAAACCTACCTCTTACCTAAGTAGGGGCGGGACAGGCCGGTCCGAAGGGCAAAACCTATTTTGACACCTCTATTTCAAGGTCTTCTTATATCATATTTAGTGATACCGAATACAATTATCATTGGTGTTAATAATATTTAGTATAACCAATTGCTTTCAAAAAAAAAAAAGTATAACCAATTATATTATATTTATCTATTTATATTTGGTAAGGTAGAAAAATCCCTAAATTCTTAAATCACAACACAATTGCTGAACTTCCAATACCATGTGTGCTTCAAAACATGTGATAGATGAGAACCAGATACACCCTATCCCCATTTCCCACTTTAACGTTTCCTTGATCGAATCCCAAAAGTTCGTTCTTTAACTAAATCCAACCAACGCCCGAACGGATTGTTTTTCCCTCCGGCGCCAAGAGGCCTTTTCATATCCATGGCCGCCATTCATACCTCCTTCTCCTCCCTTCACTCCCAGTGCCACTCTCTGTGCACCATTGCTTCCCAGTTTCCCCCTCACCAATTCTCTCTCAAGCAAACCTCTCGAAACTACCAAAGTTGGAAACTTTCCCGGTTCCTTTGCCGATCAAGTAGCGATGGCAACGAGGTATAGTAATGCTTCTTTCGATCTTCCTTCAGTTTTTCTTTTATTTATATTTTTCATGGATATTTTATTGTTCTTCTATGTTGGATGTTCAGGATTATTTTTTGGATGCTCCCGTTTCTGTTGGTGATGGGTTTTCTTTCAGTGGAGGTTGTATTTATTTTCTTTTTACTTGATATTTTTCCTCTTGAAATTTCAAGAAAATTCACTCTTTTTGTTGGGTGGGGGCTAGTAAAGGGCGAAGTCCATCAATTGATGATTATAGAATTATTGGGCAGAGGCTGGTGAGGGCCAAGTTCAGCACCTACCTCTACAGCGGTCTACAAGAAAAAAGAAATTTGTCGTTTCGATATTAACTATAGCTTTGGTGTAGTTGTACGCACTTGATCCTAACAAGTGGTATTGGGAGGAGAATTGTTGGGCCATAGGCCAGACCAAGTGCATCAATTGGTGGTTAGCTAGGGAATTGTTGGGCGGAGGCCGGTGAAGGGCCAAGTCCAGCACCTTGCCTCTCGAAAATGTGAAAATGTGATGGCGGTGGAAATAAAGTTGTGCTTCGCTACTAGCTATAGTTTTTGGGTAATGGTAAGCACTTGATCCTAACACTTATAATTATGGATTCAGTTGTTGAAACCAAGTGTTTTCTGCTTTGATATAGGAAAGTATTCTGACGAGCCCAGTCCCGCAGATGAATGGTTCAAGCAGGGGAGAATTGTAAGCCCCCTACCTGTGCTTTTAGTGTAATTAGGATTTTATTGATCTTACATTTGAAAGTTGTTGGAAATCTCTTGGCATTTTAGGTAAAAGCTCATCCAGTCAATGGAAGTGGTGAGAAGGCAAAAGACCCAATTTTTGGTCTTACAATGGGAGCTGGTTCACAGTCATCATCTGATCTTTTCAGGTAATTGTGGTTGCATTTTCGCAGAAATTTTAGTCACTGAAAGGTTAGAATGTGCTTATAACTAACATTCAAGGGAATAAGAAATTGTTGTTATGCAGAAATTGAGGATGTATTGTTTGCAGGGATTACCAATTGAATGCTCTCTGTATATGATTTTGTGCAATATATAGATGGTTTTGCGTTGAAAGTGGAACTGCTTACGATTCTTGCATTGTATTAATCCATGGGTTTCCCTCACAGGTTAGGCCATGTTGAACTAATCGAATTGGCACAAAATTTTGTATTCTTCATTTAAATGTTTGTTATTTTTATAGAGAATGAAACATCTAATATAATTAAGCTTGAAGCTTTAAACTTAACATTGGTGGTGTTCCAGGCATATTCTTATCGCAAAGTTCTCCCCATACTTTCAAAGAGCCACCATGCCATTGCATTTGATTGGCTAGGTAAGCTCCTATTTATTGTTTTATTAGAAATTATAATGTTTTAAGCATACTGAATAAGTGAATATATCCAGGCCAGATTTGAATTTTCTAGCCTACTTTTATCAATGCTCATTTTACAGTAATTAACTAAACTCTCTAGTTACCAAGCACCGTGTGCTCATATGACACTTCTGTAGCTCTCCTTGACTCTTTGGTCAACAACAGATAGAGAAAGTATAGAACAGATACTACCTTGTAATAGAGTCAATAGTGCTCAGAAAGAAAAAGAAAAAAAAAACACTAAACTCTCTAGCTTTCTCCCTTTTATGCAGGATTTGGATTTTCAGATAAGCCCCAGCCAAAATATGGATTTGACTACACATTGGATGGTATGATGCTTATTAATAAAAGATGCAAGATATAGAAACAAGAGTGTTTAGTATTATACTTAAACTAAAAGGAAAACGAAAATAAAAGTAGTAAAAATTTACCTTCAGATTTTCACCACTCTGACTTCTTGGTTGCAGAATATGTATCATCCTTGGAATCTGTAATTAACGCACTGACGACTAACAAAAAGGTTACCCTTGTAGTCCAGGTAGTTATCCTTGTCCCGAATGCGATGTGCTTGCATTTATCAATCGCAAGTGCTAACCTAGTATGATCGAACTGAAGTGATCAAGTATCGTCTAATTATACTGCTCTTTTGCAGGGATATTTTTCGCCTATTGTTATCAAATACGCCAGCACTCATCAGGAAAAGGTGAACAGTGTCATACTTCTCAATCCTCCGGTAGGGATTTCTCACTGTGTTATTATGGTTTATGTTTTTTCCCTTCACTCTTTAGTATGATGCTGTTTAGATTCCCTCATCAGTGTGTGGTCAAACAATTGACACATTATGTCACTGAATTCCGTCATATGTATAATGATTGTTTTGTATGTGCTTTCATCTATGCCCCCGGAGTCCTCTGTGCCTGCGTAACTTCTGATTCCAGTTATTTGCAGCAATAGTCTCGTTATATGGTTCTTCTGGGGTCGAGCTTATAGTAGTTTAAACACCTTATTCCAAGAAACTAGAGGAAATTAAATATACAAATGCACATTCATGTTTCATACTATATCATTGTGGCTCTCATGCCGCTTGTTAGGTCAAGCGCTTACCACTACGCCAAAAGCAATAGCTAGTAGCAAAGGCGCAAATTTGTATCTTTATACATCCACATATTTTCGAGACACTGGGTGCTGGACTTGGCCTTTTAAGCCTTTATCCGGCCTCCGCCCAACAATCATGTACTGATGTACACAGAATAGCATTTTTTTTTTGGTTTATTTTATTTTATTTTTTTTAATTTTGGCTCTTCCAAAAACATTGTTTTCTTTGCTCACTGTAGTTGACAGTCAAGCATGCAAACCTGCCTTCAACCTTATCCATATTCAGCAATTTCTTGCTGGGGGAAATTTTTTCTCAGGTAGGATAACCTTAACTTTCATCCCGGCCTTCACAAAAATTTTCCGTTTTTGGCCTGACACTTCGTTTAATTTTGCTCATGAAGGATCCACTAAGGGCGAGTGACAAGGCATTGTTGAGCTGTGGTCCTTACCAAATAAAAGAAGAGGTAGCCATGGTATATAGGAGACCATATCTTACATCTGGATCTTCAGGGTTTGCGTTGAACGCACTAAGTAGGGCAATGAAGAAGCAGCTTAAGGTGCAATTCTTACCTTCATTTCTTTCCACTTGTTGCTTTCTTTTGTTTATTCAACTCGTCTTAGTTGGCTTACTTACTGAAATGTTTATAAATTAAAACTAGCTCCATAAGCCACAGATCGACTTTATGGCATTGGTTCTTTGTTTCTTACCATTATCATTCATAATCATAAATCACTAGACTCGGTTGTTGAATGCTCAACTAGCACGCAAATTCTAAGTCTCCTTTCATGGACTAATATATACCAATCCCCTCTAATATTTAGGGGTACGTTGAGGAAGCACGAGGGATACTCACGGGCAAAAATTGGGAAGTCCCAACAACAGTATGTTGGGGGCAAAGAGACCGTTGGCTAAGTTTTGATGGTGTAGAAGATTTCTGCAAAGAATCAAAGCTCCGACTAGTTGAGCTTCCCATGGTAATATACTGTCACAGCTGCCTTGCACTTGAACCTCAATGTCATTTTCTTTCATATGCTAATTTCAGCTAATACTATTATCTGGCCAAACCAGCTAACACAATCAGCTATCAACTACTCTGTATCAGCTAACAGCTAATTGCCAAACACCCGATAGGCTAATTTGTTGGTTGGTTTGTGCAGGCTGGTCATCATGTTCAAGAAGATAGCGGGGAAGAAGTAGGACAGGTGATTGCAGGAATTGTTGGCAAAAAAAGCAGATTCTGAAGAAATTCAGTGTTGCCTCAGCTCACAAAGAGAAATCAGTATGAATATATTCTTGTTATACCATAAACTATAGGATTAGTGTGATTGATAGTGAAGAGTAAAATAAGGAAGAATGTTACGTTGTAATGGATTAGACATATACTATACAGTGTTTGTAATATGAGTGTTATTGGAAGAATGTTACGTTGTTGAGAGAAATTAAGCAGCTGGAATTTGTGCTCATTTTCAGCGCTCATCATATTAACACCGCCGCGAATCAATGGCGTGAGGATGATGACTGGACAATCTTATCGTTTCATATTACTATGCTTCATGATGCGATCTCACATTGTTAGGAATAATTGTATTTATTAAATTTTGATGAGTCAAGTGTATTTTATTTTGAATTATTAAAAATCCTAAAATTTCGTTGTATAAATGTATTGTTAGTGTCTATGAGAAAAAGAAGAAGTAGAGTTGATCCAAGCATTTAATTAAGAGGGGAGATGAAATTTATTTTATGAAGTAGTAATGGAGACAATTTATTCAAGTTGGTAGAAAACTTGATAGCAAAGCTTAAAGTAGAATGAACAAGTTTCGAATCTCAACTTAATAGCATGGTAGCACAAGCTTGTAGAAGTTGACGAAGGAGAAGAGGGAAGGAAAAGATGAGAACAAGAAGAAGTTGACGGGAAAATTATGCATCCTTAGTTTTAATGAAAATTATTTTTTGTCAAAAAAAGAAGTTAATGTAGAAGAGATGAGAGATCACAAGAAGGAGAAGAGAGAACAATAGAAGAGGAAGGAAAATAGGAGTTGAAGATGAGAGAAAAAGAAGGAGAAGATAGAGAACGAGAAGGAAAAGAGGGTTGAAGATGGGAGAACAAGAAGGAGAAGATAGAGAACGAGAACGATAGGAAGGAAAAAAAAAGTTGAATATCAATTTCACGATCAAAATCAGTGAGAGATTACGTTCTTGGAAATCAACTATGTTGAAGCATATATGGGGCACAAGTCACAAAAGCACATACTAGAAGTACAAGTACGGTAAGAAAAACTAGAGCAACCGAAAGTGAAGATCAAATTGTCAACTCAACAGATAGAAGAGGAAGGAAAAGAGGAGTTGAAGATCAATTTCACAATCAAAATCAGTGAGAGATTGCATTCTTGGAAATCAACTATGTCGAAGCATAAATGGGGCCCAAGTCACAAAAGCACATACTAGAAGTACAAGTAACGTAAGAAAAACTAAAGCAGTCGAAAGTGAAGATCAAATTGTCAACTCAACAGAGAGAGTATAATATCTAGTGTGCATATTCTAAGCTCCAAAAAAAAAAAAACAAAAACAAAAACAAAAACAAAAAAAACAAAAAAAAAAAAACAAAATCACGTTGATTCTTTTGAAATTCCAGCACTCAACAACACCATGTTTCAAGGAAGTTGGTAGCAGTTTGCAAGGGGACTTGGTGATAGATCCTTGGCAAGTTCCAATCAGACAGTGAAGGATAGGGTATCATTGTAATTTGATCCTTGTCTCAAGGGATGTCAAATACGGTAGAAGCGGGGTGTTTTTGTCTGCACTTTGTTTTGGAGAAAATACTTAGTGAAATTCCTCTTTGGAGTGAAAGGGGAAGAGTGAACGTAAGCTGGGTTTGTCGAACCACTTAAAAATTCTTTCTTGCATTTTACTTTTACTGCTATTATTATTACTGTGCAACTAACCTCATAACTGTTATTCACATGAGCACAATATTTACAAAACAGTACAAGCACAGATTTTAAGCAAGCTTGAGACTTCCCCGGTAAGGAAATTTATTTCTTAACTTTGTTATACTAGAGCTACGATACAAAATTTGAAAAAGCCTATTCAACCCTTTTCTAGACATTTTAGCTTGCTCGGGACCAACACACATCGATTTCATAAAAGATTATAGAGTGATACTTAAGCTGGAACTGATTTTCAAAAAAAAAAAAGCTGGAACTTATGAATAGAAATTTGACTTCAGGTTAAGTATCACTTCACAATATCTTGTGGAGTTGACTTGAAAATTGAAATCGTATTAATGGAGCTTATGGTGCCACTGATGGCAATGAGATCAGAAGGTGAGAGGCTAGGACTTAATTGTAGTTTTAGTCTGCATTATGTACTATTTTTCATATTTAATCCTTTTTAAATTTGACCACATTATATCTCTAACTTCAATTTTTTTTTTTTTTGGGTAGTATCTTTTAAATTTTTGTTATCTGATTTAATCAGTTAAACAAAATTACATAAACTTTTTTAAAACAAAATTAATTCTGAAAATAGTATTGAGGGACTAAAATTGGAATTAACAAATATGTTCTAATAGGAAAGTAATACCTTGGACTCCCAATTTAAACTCTTATTATTGGAACACTCAAAATTAAGAAATCCCTTTAATATACTATTTTATTTTATTTTGATAAATTTAGTTTTTTATAATTTTGAAATTGATAAAATTAAAGATAAAAAATTATGTGTTAATTTTAATAGTTAACTACAATAATGTTCATTAACGTTACAAAATTTATTGTCACCGTGATAACATCTCTATATATTTAAATTTAATACTTATAAAAAATATATTACTATTACTAGTAAACTACCTGTGCGATGCACGGATAAAATTTATTTATTATATATTTATAAAATAAAATTAAAAATAAAATTATAAACCATTCTAATATTTGAAGGTACATTTATTTGATTTTAAAATTAGTGCAAAAGTATTACTCAATTAATTGAATAATATATGACTCGTTTGTCTACAATTATCTTAGAAAATCGATATGTAATATGATTTTCAAGGAATATTTTCAAATATTACGTAAAATTGTATCCATTATTTTCACAACAGTTTATTACGCGGAATTAGTATTCAAAATACTATTATTATTACGAAAATTTTCAAGAAATATTACCAATTATTACGCAAAATTGATTTCATTATTTTCACAATTCATTATTATGCAGATTTGGTAACCATTTTTCCTTTTTAATTACATATATTGAGTTTAATTTGTGGTAACAATTTAATAGATATTACTCCCTCTGTCACATTTTACCTGTCCTATTTATATTCATTGGTCAAACCAATTCTTCCTTCTTTGCTTATTTTCTTTAGTAATTTTTTATTATTTTTAAATTTAATTTTTTGTGTTTAATAGTACTTTTAATGTAGTTTCTAAATATATAAATTATATATATTAATGCTAAACTTAATAATATGAAAAATTGGATTAAAAATTACTTCAGTCAAGCCTCTTTAAACGAACCAGACAACCATTTTGGGACGGAGGTAGTAGTTAATTTTCATATACATTTTGGTACCAATTAAGCTTTATTAATTCTTTTACCAATTAATTAATATTAAGAAAAGGTTGAACGGAAAAATTGAATAGGATGATTTTACTTTTATTAATAGTATAAATTATTATCAAATAATAAATGTTACTTAAAAAGATATGTATAGTGACGTTTCATTACTAGAATTTAATTTCACTCTTTAATGTAGTCACCCCCCTTCATTACACTAGGCAAAAAAAAAAAATAAAAAATAATGGAATTTAATTGATTGCGTTCCTAATCAATAATTTAATTGTTCCTCACTCTTTGGAGTCGAACCCGAATTTTCTTGAAATTCTTTTCTAAAAAAGAATTCAGTTGCCACTTAACTAATTATTGTGTTGATTTTTTTGCTTTAATATACCACAGAAAAGAAGTAAAGTAAATTTCAGGCTCGTTTGGTTCGCGGAAAATATTTGAAGGGAAGTGGAAGTGAAATTACGTGGAAAAGTAGTTACAAGGAAGATAAATTCTGTTGTTTGGTTGGTGGAAAAGAAGTTGCTGCGACGATAAATTTTGTTGTTTGGTTGGAGGTAAAAGAGTATGGGAATAATGACTATAAAGACCTATATGTCCTTGTGTATTAATAATGATAATAAAATTAATATTTCTTAATAATATTGTTTAATTTGGGAACATATTTTTGGGCCTTTTTTGGGCCAATTTTTATTTTTATTTTTATTTTTTACAATATTTTGGGCCTTTGATTAAGCAAAATTTGGGGTAATTTTTAGGTTTTATTTCTCATCTCAGCCCCAAATCCCCAATCCTCATCCTGTGTGCCGTTTGCGTGTGTGAGCTGCGTCGAAATCTCGCAGAGCCGGAGAGGCGGCGACCGGCGAGGGGAGGCGGTGAGGCGGAGCGGCGAAGGCGGTGACCAACGAGGGCAGAGGCGGCGAGGGCAGTTGCGGCGACCGGCAAGCTTTCCAGTTTTCAGTTTCCAGTTTCCCACATCGGTGGGAAAAGTGGCATGGGAGCCTTGAGGCTCCTATAAAAGGGGCCTCAAGGCTCAAACTTAAACACAAAGCTCCATCCGTTGATGGGNAAATAAAATTAAAAATAAAATTATAAACCATTCTAATATTTGAAGGTACATTTATTTGATTTTAAAATTAGTGCAAAAGTATTACTCAATTAATTGAATAATATATGACTCGTTTGTCTACAATTATCTTAGAAAATCGATATGTAATATGATTTTCAAGGAATATTTTCAAATATTACGTAAAATTGTATCCATTATTTTCACAACAGTTTATTACGCGGAATTAGTATTCAAAATACTATTATTATTACGAAAATTTTCAAGAAATATTACCAATTATTACGCAAAATTGATTTCATTATTTTCACAATTCATTATTATGCAGATTTGGTAACCATTTTTCCTTTTTAATTACATATATTGAGTTTAATTTGTGGTAACAATTTAATAGATATTACTCCCTCTGTCACATTTTACCTGTCCTATTTATATTCATTGGTCAAACCAATTCTTCCTTCTTTGCTTATTTTCTTTAGTAATTTTTTATTATTTTTAAATTTAATTTTTTGTGTTTAATAGTACTTTTAATGTAGTTTCTAAATATATAAATTATATATATTAATGCTAAACTTAATAATATGAAAAATTGGATTAAAAATTACTTCAGTCAAGCCTCTTTAAACGAACCAGACAACCATTTTGGGACGGAGGTAGTAGTTAATTTTCATATACATTTTGGTACCAATTAAGCTTTATTAATTCTTTTACCAATTAATTAATATTAAGAAAAGGTTGAACGGAAAAATTGAATAGGATGATTTTACTTTTATTAATAGTATAAATTATTATCAAATAATAAATGTTACTTAAAAAGATATGTATAGTGACGTTTCATTACTAGAATTTAATTTCACTCTTTAATGTAGTCACCCCCCTTCATTACACTAGGCAAAAAAAAAAAATAAAAAATAATGGAATTTAATTGATTGCGTTCCTAATCAATAATTTAATTGTTCCTCACTCTTTGGAGTCGAACCCGAATTTTCTTGAAATTCTTTTCTAAAAAAGAATTCAGTTGCCACTTAACTAATTATTGTGTTGATTTTTTTGCTTTAATATACCACAGAAAAGAAGTAAAGTAAATTTCAGGCTCGTTTGGTTCGCGGAAAATATTTGAAGGGAAGTGGAAGTGAAATTACGTGGAAAAGTAGTTACAAGGAAGATAAATTCTGTTGTTTGGTTGGTGGAAAAGAAGTTGCTGCGACGATAAATTTTGTTGTTTGGTTGGAGGTAAAAGAGTATGGGAATAATGACTATAAAGACCTATATGTCCTTGTGTATTAATAATGATAATAAAATTAATATTTCTTAATAATATTGTTTAATTTGGGAACATATTTTTGGGCCTTTTTTGGGCCAATTTTTATTTTTATTTTTATTTTTTACAATATTTTGGGCCTTTGATTAAGCAAAATTTGGGGTAATTTTTAGGTTTTATTTCTCATCTCAGCCCCAAATCCCCAATCCTCATCCTGTGTGCCGTTTGCGTGTGTGAGCTGCGTCGAAATCTCGCAGAGCCGGAGAGGCGGCGACCGGCGAGGGGAGGCGGTGAGGCGGAGCGGCGAAGGCGGTGACCAACGAGGGCAGAGGCGGCGAGGGCAGTTGCGGCGACCGGCAAGCTTTCCAGTTTTCAGTTTCCAGTTTCCCACATCGGTGGGAAAAGTGGCATGGGAGCCTTGAGGCTCCTATAAAAGGGGCCTCAAGGCTCAAACTTAAACACAAAGCTCCATCCGTTGATGCCTCAAGGCTCAAACTTAAACACAAAGCTCCATCCGTTGATGGGCGAACAGGGAACCAGCCAAACTGGCTCTCGCATACGCGGAGCCGGAAATGGCTCGGTTCAAACTGGCTCTCGCATACGCGGAGCCGGAAATGGCTCGGTTCCACAGTTGTAATATTTTTTGAATTACTGTCTCGTAATCCCCCCCCCTCCCTCCCTCTGCGATGACGATGGCTGATTATTCTCTTCAGGTTCCCTCTACTGCTCTTTCTTTCTTTCTTGCTCTTTCTGTTAGAATATGATAATTTGGGTGGCTCAAATTTGCTTGGACCATTTCTCCGTTTTTGTCGAGCGCCTGTACACATTCCTACACTATGTTCCGTGTTCATCTCTCCACCATGAAATGCCGTTTTTGTCTCCTATTTTGATTGTATAAATAGGTATAGGCATTTGCTTTGTAATTTGCATCAATACAATTCATTATCAATTTAATTTGAATTCATTTCCTTTCTTTTGTCAGCTTCACGTACGTATATATATATTTCCTTGTTATTCTCTATTAAGATATTAATATATATATATATATATATATATATATATATATATATATATATATATTTTATAATTTCCCAATTTAGCAATTTCCTTATTTGTCATTATTATATTGTCCCTATTATTTAACTTCTATAATTCTCAATTTTCGATTATTCCTTCCGCATTATTCCGCTATATTCCTAACAAGTGGTATCAGAGCGGTTTAATTGAGAATTATTTTCAAAGATGTCGACTGTTACCAAGTTCGATATCGAGAAGTTCGACGGGAAAATTAGCTTTTCTATCTGGAAGGTTCAGATGGAAGCCGTTCTGACCCAGAACGGTTTGAAGAAAGCGCTAGCTGGGAAGAAGAAGAAACCGGCTACAATGACAGATGAAGATTGGGAAGATTTAGATGACAAGGCACGTTCAACCATTCAATTGTGCCTGTCTAAATCGGTTCTACGTGAGGTGATAGGTGAGACGACTACGTCAGGTTTATGGTCCGAGCTGGATTCGCGCTACATGGACAATGTTAGGAACATCATGTAATAGGTTTTGATGATACCAACTGTTAAGTAAGAATCCCCAAGTCTCGATAAATAGGCAAAACAATGTAAGTTCGATAAGTAAACTAAGAGCGAAAATACAACCGGGTAATTTGAGCTCAACTCGGGAAATATTTAAGCTTAAGGTAAACTTGTTTGAACAACTTAGAAGTTTTCGTGTTGTAAGCAAACAGATAGATCAGAAGCAGGCACGAGACAACTCTGGAGGAATAAGGGTCTACGAGACATCAACTAAGTCTCGAGACACAAGCCAAGTTCGAGAGGTAAGGACCTCTCGATATACCTATCGAGTTCGAGACGTAAAGAATATTCGAGAGATAGACCTCTCGATACATGGGATTGAAACATCAAGTGGTCGAGACATCCTTTATGGTCTCGATAAACTGGCACTTCTCCAAGAGGCTGAATGTTAGTCAACATGTGCAGATAAAATACTTTAAGTTTGGAGAAGAAGAATATCATGGAGATAAAATATTGAAGAGGTGCTGAGCGGGAGGTTTCAAAATGGACGGAAGTGGATGACACGTCAGACCTCCACCACAAACGGTCAAGAAGTGCACCAATCCTGAAGTGGTCAGATTCCCCAAACAAGGAATGATGGGAACATAAAAAGAGTAACTTTATCCAAAAGAAGCAAGTGAAGCATGAACTCAAGAAAGTGGAATATGGAATATTCACTACAAAACAAAAGGCTCAAGTTACAAGACCACTACTCCATGAAAAATGCTGAAATTGTGCAAAGACCCATGTTCGGCGTGGGAGACCAATTTCAAACGGAATAGTTTTCCCTCCAACGGAACTATTCTTCTACTCTCATATATAAGGACGTAAAGACACAGAAGACAAAAAAAAAGGGGTTAAAAAAAAAAAAAGGAGGTCAAGAGGTTAACAAGAGGTGTCTGATAAAAACGTTCCAGTGCAAAGTGCTTAACTTGGAATATCATCCTGATATTCAATACAGCGAGAGAACACATCTTAGTGTTCGAAGAGAGTTACAAAGCTAAACTGTCATACATCCAGAAGGTGACCAAAGCTGCTCTACATCAAAGTTGATTCAACGATAGCTTGTGGTCAGATTGGAGATTGTTACATTCAACTGTGACTATCAACAACGTCTTGCTTTGGATTAAGCAAGGGAGGTGGAGTATCCTGGCTGCTGTCCGAGCGAAAGAAACCTGAGGCTTGACGCGGGCTTGGTGATCAAAGGTCAAGTGCTCGAGAGGTGGAGTAACTGGAAGCGGGAGAAAACCTGAGGAGAGGCGGAGTAACCCTGGCTGCTGTCCGAGCGAAAGAAACCTGAGGCTTGACGCGGGCTTGGTGATCAAAGGTCAAGTGCTCGAGAGGTGGAGTAACAAGAAGCGGGGTGAAAAACCTGAGGCTTGAGGCGGGGCTTCGTGATCAAAGCTCAAGCGCTCAATATTGTACTAAATAAAGGAAGTTTTTAGTGCAATCCTTCCAGGGAGTTTCTGGAAGAAGAGTGGACGTAGGCGGGTTGGCCGAACCACTTAAAAATCTCTCTTGCATTTACTTACAGTTTTTTTATCTCTCGCTAACTTCTCGATTGCACTGCATATAAACGCACCTCTCGAACTAACTACTCGTGCTAACTAAAAGGGGATAACATTTCCGCTGCGCATAAAACTTTGTCTTCACCTCGTGAGGTATCGAACCTAAACATCCTAAGTTCAATACACACGAGAGGTCGAAAAGATTTGCAAAATCTTATACAAGTCTATTCACCCCCCCCTCTAGACTTGTACCCCATCCCCTTGGGACCAACAGACAAATCTCTGGCGAACAAGCTGCGCCTGAAGGAGCGGCTGTACACAATCCGTATGACGGAAGGTACTTCAATTCAGTCTCATTTGGATGAATTCAATTCTATTTTATTGGACTTGGAAAATATTGATGTCGTAATTGATGATGAGGATCGTGCTATTTTATTGCTTGTTTCTCTCCCTGAATCATACAAGCATTTCAAAGAAATTATGCTGTATGGTAATTCTCTTGGAGTCCTAACTTTCGAAANTGAGGCTTGACGCGGGCTTGGTGATCAAAGGTCAAGTGCTCGAGAGGTGGAGTAACAAGAAGCGGGGTGAAAAACCTGAGGCTTGAGGCGGGCTTCGTGATCAAAGCTCAAGCGCTCAATATTGTACTAAATAAAGGAAGTTTTTAGTGCAATCCTTCCAGGGAGTTTCTGGAAGAAGAGTGGACGTAGGCGGGTTGGCCGAACCACTTAAAAATCTCTCTTGCATTTACTTACAGTTTTTTTATCTCTCGCTAACTTCTCGATTGCACTGCATATAAACGCACCTCTCGAACTAACTACTCGTGCTAACTAAAAGGGGATAACATTTCCGCTGCGCATAAAACTTTGTCTTCACCTCGTGAGGTATCGAACCTAAACATCCTAAGTTCAATACACACGAGAGGTCGAAAAGATTTGCAAAATCTTATACAAGTCTATTCACCCCCCCCTCTAGACTTGTACCCCATCCCCTTGGGACCAACAGACAAATCTCTGGCGAACAAGCTGCGCCTGAAGGAGCGGCTGTACACAATCCGTATGACGGAAGGTACTTCAATTCAGTCTCATTTGGATGAATTCAATTCTATTTTATTGGACTTGGAAAATATTGATGTCGTAATTGATGATGAGGATCGTGCTATTTTATTGCTTGTTTCTCTCCCTGAATCATACAAGCATTTCAAAGAAATTATGCTGTATGGTAATTCTCTTGGAGTCCTAATCAAAGAAATTATGCTGTATGGTAATTCTCTTGGAGTCCTAACTAAAGAAATTATGCTGTATGGTAATTCTCTTGGAGTCCTAACTTTAGAAATTATGCTGTATGGTAATTCTCTTGGAGTCCTAACTTTCGAAATTATGCTGTATGGTAATTCTCTTGGAGTCCTAACTTTCGAAAGTGTTAAGTCGAACTTACTGTCCAAAGAAAAATTTGACTTAGAAACTAAGTCTGGGGACAAAGGTGAAGGCTTGACTGTTAGGGGTCGTTCAGTTGAAACGGATAGTAGCAATAAAAAATCTAGATCCAAGTCCAAAGGGCGTAAGTCCAACAAATCCTGTAAGTACTGCAAAAAGCATGGTCATGATGTGACTGAATGCTTCAAACTGAAGAACAAGCAAGAGAGAGAGAAGAAGTCCGCTGAAGCTAGTGTTGTTGAAAGTGATTCAGAAGGCGATGTGATGTTATCTGTTAGCTCCGGTGACAAACGAAGCGAAACTGAGTGGATTCTGGACTCTGGTTGTACATTCCACATGTGTCCACACAAAGACTGGTTCGTCTCTCTAGAACCAGTTGATGGTGGAGTTGTCTTGCTGGGTAATGATACCCAATGCAAGGTTAGTGGAATTGGAAGTGTTCAAATTAAAACTCATGATAACGTTATCAGGACTCTTACCAATGTTCGGTATATTCCTGATTTGAAACGCAATCTGATTTCATTGGGCACCTTGGAATCTTTAGGGTGCAAGTACACAGCTGAAGGTGGAGTTCTGAAGGTTATAAAAGGCTCTCTCGTTCTCATGAAAGCTTCTCGTTCTGGAAGCTTGTACGTGTTGCATGGCAGTACTGTGACAGGTTCAGTTGCGGTATCCTCATCGGTGTCTGATGCTGATCTCACTCAACTATGGCATATGCGTCTGGGGCATATGAGTGAGAAAGGCATGCATATCCTGAGCAAGAAAGGCCTCCTCGGTTTAGATACGGGTAAATTACAATTTTGTGAGCATTGTGTTTTTGGGAAACAAAAGAGGGTTAGTTTCTCTACTGCTACACACCGTACCAAAGATGTATTGGAATATATACATTCTGATTTATGGGGACCGACTAAAGTCCAGTCTATGGGAGGCTGTAGATATTTTATGTCTATTATTGATGACTTTTCTCGTAAAGTCTGGGTCTATTTCCTGAAACATAAAAATCAGGCATTTTCTATTTTCAAAAAGTGGAAAATTCTCATTGAAACTCAGACAGGAAAAAAGGTCAAGAAGCTCAGGACAGACAATGGCTTGGAGTTCTGTGAGACAGATTTCACTGAGTTCTGTGCAGCACAAGGAATTGCCAGGCACAAGACCTTGCCTGGAAAACCCTAGCAGAATGGTGTTGTCGAACGTATGAACAGGACTCTGTTAGAGAGAGCTCGTTGTATGCTCTCTAATGCTGGGTTATGGAAACGGCGTGACTTTTGGGCCGAGGCCGTTTCTACTGCATCCTATTTGGTAAATAGGTCTCCACATTCATCCCTCGATTTCAAAATTCCAGAAGAAGTTTGGTCAGGTAATCCTGTTGACTACTCTATGTTACGAGTTTTTGGATGTCCTGCTTATGTTCATTCCAGTACGGGTAAATTAAACCCTAGAGCTGTCAAATGCATTTTTCTTGGTTATGCCTCTGAGTCAAAAGGGTATCGTCTATGGTCTCCTGATTCTCATAAGATCATTTTAAGTCAAGATATCACTTTTGATGAAAATGCACTACGTTCTTCTGGAAAGGATCGTGTTATTCCCAGTACAGGTGATACGCAGATTACTGGTGAGAAGGTGGAGTTTGAGTTCAAGCCTATGAATAGTATTACTACCATTGATGGTAATACTAACGATGATGCATCTACTAGTACTGCGCCTCTCGTCGAGCAACAACGAGAGTACTCTATTGCCCAAGACCGGCCTAGGAGGACAATTAAAAAACCTGCTAGATATGCTAGTGATGATGAAACCCACTTGGTTGCTTATGCTCTTTCAGTTGCACAGGAGTTTGATGGTGATCCATCTTGCTGTTCTGAGGCTCTTTCCTATGTCAACTCGTCCAAGTGGTTGGTTGCTTACCAAGCCTCTTCCAATTGTTAAGTTCAAACAATGTTTGAATTTAGTTAGCTGTTCCAGCTGTTAATTCTCATAGTGAATTTGATCCAAGGTGGAGATTGTTAGAATATGATAATTTGGGTGGCTCAAATTTGCTTGGACCATTTCTCCGTTTTTGTCGAGCGCCTGTACACATTCCTACACTATGTTCCGTGTTCATCTCTCCACCATGAAATGCCGTTTTTGTCTCCTATTTTGATTGTATAAATAGGTATAAGCATTTGCTTTGTAATTTGCATCAATACAATTCATTATCAATTTAATTTGAATTCATTTCCTTTCTTTTGTCAGCTTCACGTACGTATATATATATATTTCCTTGTTATTCTCTATTAAGAGATTAATATATATATATATATATTTTTTATAATTTCCCAATTTAGCAATTTCCTTATTTGTCATTATTATATTGTCCTTATTATTTAACTTCTATAATTCTCAATTTTCGATTATTCCTTCCGCATTATTCCGCTATATTCCTAACACTTTCTTTACTGCTCTTTCTTTCTTTCCTGTTCTTTCTGTCAGCCTTCTACTCCATTATTGCTACACACCCCTCCCCCTTTATATATATAATATATATTCTTGATCATTTCGAATGGAGCGTTATACTTTGTAGTGGGTTTTGAATTCAAAAATTATGTTTTTGGTTTTGGATTTATGTTTTACTAAATTCTGTTCATAATTCAATTGTATATATCTTTTTTGTGTATGGATTTTGTCTCTGGCAGTGTTGATTTATATAGGGTTCTGATAATTCGTATTTAATTATTTGTGGGTTTCGGAGTTCCTGACTCAATCGGGTAATTGACAGTCTGCTTTCAGTATAAGGATAGAGGGTTCTGATAATTTGTATTAACTGTTCGTGGGTTTTGATTTCCTGTGTCAATCGGTAATATTTTGACAGTCTGCTTTCAATTCGTTATTTCATCATTTTTGAATTCAAAAATTCTGTTTGAAAAGTTGTTTTTTGATGTAGTGAATTTGGTTAGTTTGATACATTCTGCTGTAACTTGTGAATTCTTGATTGAGGCCTGTGTGCTTGATCATTGTATTTGATGTAGTGAATTTGGTTATTTTGATACATTTTGCTGTAATTTAAGGTAGATTCTTATTGATTCTTTATAATGGGTTGTGTTCTTTTATCATTATTTGTTCAATTTGTTTTTGATATATATATTGAATTGGGATATTTGTTCATTATTTGACTTTTGGTGGTTTTAAGTGTAATTTTTACTTTTGAAATGATAATGACTTTTAGTTATTTGAAGTGGTTCACTGTTATCATGTATACTTTATTGTTTTTGTTTTTGTTTTTTAAATATAAATTTATCTTCTTTTCAAGTATTTTAGTTCAAATGAACTGTATCGATTATTGGACCTATGAATTCTTGATTCTGTTTTCTTGGGCTTTCTTTAAATATTGTTTGGTAAATTCAATTGTGTATCTTTTAGTGTATGTGTTTTGTTTGTGGTATTGATTTATAGGGTTTTGTTAATTCGTAGTAATTTTTTTGTGGGTTATGGAGTTCCTTTATTTATTTATTTTTAAATATTTAATATAGTGAATGGAGTTGTTTTGACAGTATAGAATTTTTTGGTAAGGCCTTGTGTGCTTTGAATATCTTTTATTTTTGGATATATTTAATTGTTTTATTTTGACAAATTGTGCTGTAACATAAGGGGAGCTGTATGGATTCCTTCCTGATTGATTGAGGTCTGTGTGTTCTGTTATTAACTTCAGTTATATTTGATGTAGTATATTGGGTTATTTTGACACATTCTACGGTGAATTCTTATTGATTCTTCTTGTTGGGGCTTTGAGTTCTTTAATCATTATTTGTTCTATTTGTTTTTGATATATTGAATTGGGTTTATTTTGACACACCCCAGTTATTGTAGTGAATTGTGTATGGTTTTCAGTGGTTTCAATTGTTTCTAATTTTTGAAATGATTTTCAGCATTTTAAGTATTCTTTTTAGTTCTTGAAATGATGTTATTTAAGTGTTCTTTTTAGTTTTTGAAATGCTGTTCAGCATTTTTAAGTGTTTTGAATTGCTCTTTTTATTTTTTTAAAGTGATTTTTTGTAGTAAGTCTTTTGAATTCAAGATTTTGTTTTCTTGAGTTCTTTTACTAAATACTGTTGGATTCAATTGTATATATTTTTGTGTATGGGTTTTGTCTATGTTGTGGAAGTGTTGATTTCTAGTGTTCTGTTTATTGTTTATTCGTATGGGTTTTGTCTCTGTTGTGGAAGTGTTGATTTCTAGTGTTCTGTTTATTGTTTATTCGTAGTAATTATTAGGGGGGTTTTGGATTCCCTTTGTTGTTTTTTTTAATATGTATTTGTATAAAGTGAATTTGGTTATATTGATAGTGCGTTAAAATATGATGTGAATCCATATTCATTCTTTTTTGTGGGGCTTTTGTGCTTTTTGATAATTAAGTATTTCTTTTTTGGATATTTAATTGCTTTATTTTTGATGGACTCTGTTTTAATATTAGGTGAATTGTTATGGATTTTTTCTGATCTAGACCTGTGAGCTTAGATCATTAATTGTTCTAGTTGTTTTTGATGTTATTTTGACATATTCTGCCTTAATTTAAGGTGAATTCTTGATTCTTCTTGATGGATCTTTGGGTTCTTTATCATCATTTGCCGCATTTGTTTTTTTTTATTATATATAAATTGGGTTATTTTGACACCATGTTGTGAATAAAGTAAATTTTTCTTTATTTTTCTTCTTTATGGAGGCTTGGTATTACATTGTTTCACCCGCATTTAATTGTCTAGTAAGATGGCTACTCTGTACCTTAATTACTTAAGACATTTAACATAGCATTGCTTATATAGTATATAATCCATGTATGCATGTGGTATTCTCTGGTTTGCCATTTTTTCTTTCATGTACCAGGAATGAGTATGAGAGTATCCATAGTTCACTGAAATCTTTTTTTTTACTAGTTAGACTGTTCGGTTTTTGCGTTAAAATATGTCTTTGTTTATTGTTTACATTTTATTTTCATTCAATTGGTTATGTTAAAATATGTCTTTGTTTATTTTTTACATTTTATTTTCATTCAATTGGTTATGTTGGTCTGCCGAGTGATTAACCTTGGCCTTGAAACCAACGAGAAGAAAATAAAAAAATAGTTTGCCATTGAACTGAAGTAATATTATTATACCTACTCAGTTTCTTATTCATTTTTATTTTGCCATTGACATAAGTGGCATATATGTTTGTTGCTCTCTTAGCCTTTTCTTCAATTAATTAATAATAAAAACACAATGCAGGTTACTCCCTTCGAAATAAGCAAAATCATGTGCAACTGATTCCATAAAAACTCAGATATGCAATGCTATGATCTTAGTGATAACTGGTATGTGGGAGAATAATTGAGCAGTGGACATTGGGAAGTCAACCGACTTTGAACCTAAAAGTCTCTAATTTCATACATACATGCATTTGATCAGACCTTCCATCTATTTATAGCAAATGGAAAGTTTAGTCTACAACTTTAATTTATGTAAGTGAAGTAATAGAACGCTTTGGAAAGTCACAAGTCTACAAGCTAAACATGATAATATCCTTATACAGACCTAGATTATATATATTCTAAGCTTATTCTGGTTGTCTAGCTTACTAGTTGTGTACACTATTCCATTAACTAAGTATCAGGCTATAGAGATTAACCAAAATTAGAGATCATATATGCATTTGACCGTTGCAAACTTATATTTCTAATAGCACGGTGGTGGTGCCCCAAAATCAAGTTGTCAGGCACCGGATTAAAATAACACTATATTATCTATATTGATGAGATGCATTTTTTTTTTCTGCTTACTCATTCACAATGAGGAGGTGGTAGTACTCCAAAATCAAGTTGTCATGCATATTATATTATCTATATAGGTGATAAGTGTTTTTTTTTTGTTTTTTTTTTTAAAAATTGGGTGAGCTCATATTCTGACGGTGGTGGTGTCCCATTATAACTATATATATTGGTGAGTTGTGATAAGTATTGCCACCGCTTTCAACATTACCAGAAAGAGTAGTGTAAGTTTTATGGGAGTTTCTCTAAAATTGGTAAACTTAGACTATAATAATTATGGTGTGTTGCTTTACAATCTAAGCGGGGAATTAGCAGAGATTAATTCCCTTGTATATATGTGTTTGATACAAATTAAACTTTACCTTATTATTAAAAGCCAACAATGAATTGAATCACTTTGGAAGACAATAATAAGAAGGCTTTATCCAATAACACATCCATCCATCCATGATAGATATCTCAAACTTTAGCCATAAAACTGGTTATTATTACTTCTCTGATCCTCAATGCAAAACCATCACTTACCCACTCTCCCAAACTATTCTTCAAAACTCCAGAACTCCCACAAAAAAAGGCTTTGCAAAATTTTTCACTCTTCTTATTTAACCTATTTATTTTACTTTCAGTTGAGGCTTATTTGCAAATTAAAGAAATAAATCCTTAAACCGTTAATTTGTGGGCAGGTCAAGGTAGGATTAGTCGAGGTGAGGGTACTTGTTCAAGTTAGGTGTAACATAAACATCTGACTCGGGGCGGTGATCAACAACGTTGACGCTCATCTGAGTGGATGATATATGTATCCCCCTCTAAATTGCATCGATCCTATATCCAACTGTCGTGGCTCGATTCTGAATCTCTTTTGGCGTGAGTTGGCGGTGGTGGCCATCACCAACCAGGCAATCCGGGAAGTTAAGCTTGGCTCCCGGGCCACGCAAGTAAAAGAGGGCCACGTCGTAGGCCCGAGCAGCAGCCACCGGGGTATAGTAGGAGCAGAGCCAGAGCCTTGTATTCGTATCGCGAATCTCAGCTACCCACTTTCCCCACTTTCTCATACGAATCCCTTTGCATGGATTCTTTTGCTTAGGCCCTCGCTTCTTCTTTTCCGCTCCTCCACCTCTACTAGCTCCAACACCATCTCTGCTACCGGCAGCCATCAAACCAAAACCACAACTCTAATTTTCTTTTAATTTTCTCTCTTAATGTGTATAGAAGGGAAGGGGAAGCGCTTATATACTCTGAAGGGAAGCTGAAATCCAATTATATTGAATGGGAAGAAAATTCTTTTAAAATTTTTATTAGATTGAGAGTATTATCTTTATGTGCAGCGTTATCATGTGAAGATGCGTTAAAAATTTTTCATTAGATTGATGTTATTATCTTTTATATGTAGTGTCATCATCTGAAGTTGTTTTTTAAATATTTTCATTAACTTGACACTATTATCTTTTATGTGCGGTGCCATTATGTGAAGGTGCCTCCTAAGAATAAAACTAATATAGATTTATATGTAGTGACGCACATAATATTTTATATACAAACTTCTAGCTAGTTTCTTAGTATTCATGTTTTACTCACCCTATATATGGTATGTTTTAGTTCATCCATAAAAAAAAAAAAAAAAAAAAAAAAAAAAAAAAGGTGGAAATCAAGTTATATAGGATGAGATTAGAAAATTGTAATGAGATTGAAATATTATCTTTCATATATGTGCCATCGTGTGAAGGTGCCTCGTAAGAATAAAAACGGTATAGATTTATACATAGGGAGGTACGTAATATTATACACGCTACTAGTTTCTTATTATTCATTTTTCACTCACAGCATATGTGGTTGTTTTAGTTCATCAAAAAAAAAAAAAAAAAGAGTGGAAATCAAGTTGATGAGAAAATTTCCATGAAATTGAAATATTATCTTTCATGTGTCATCATGTGAAGGTGGCTTGTAAGGATGAAAATGGTATACATTTATATGAAGTGACGTAGGTAATATTATACACACTTCTAGTTTCATATTATTCATTTTTTTTACTCACGCATATATAGTATGTTTTAGTTCATTCCAAAAAAAAAAAAAAAAGAGTGGAAATCAGGTTATATAGGATGAGAAAAAAATATTNTCAGGTTATATAGGATGAGAAAAAAATATTTCTATTAGTTTGACATGTTATCTGATCTCTCATGCATGTGTCATCATGTAAAGGCGCCTCGTAAGGAAAAAAACAGTATATATACATTTATATGAAGTGACGTACGTAATATTATACACCCTTCTAGATTCTTATTATTCATTTTTTTATTCACCGCATATATGGTATGTTTTAGTTCATTCAAAAAAAAAAAAAGAGTGAAAATTAAGTTATATAGTATGAGAAAAAAAAATTCAGTAGATTGATACCCATATTATCTTTCATGTATCATCATGTGAAGGTGCCTTGTAAGGATAAAAACGATATACATTTTTTTGAACGTACATAATATTATACACACTTCTAGTTTCTTATTATTCATGTTGTACTCACCGCATATATGGGGTCATATAGGACGATGAGAAAAAAAATTCCATGACATATTATCTTTCATGTGTTATCATGTGAATGTGCCTAGTGATTAGTTCAGGGATCAATTATCCAAGTGATCGAGGATAGTTGTTTAGTGTAATGTAAACATCTGAGTTACAATCAATCATGTTTTTATTAACATGTAATCAGCTAGATACCACTTATCATACACTTATTTTGCACTTAATCCGCACTAACTTATCTTTCACATTTACCTTCCAAACAAATCAAAACAAAATTAATATACTTTAAAAGGCAGCCTTCCTCGCGCTATTCGATCATATGTACGTATGCATGGCTTCTTTTGTTTGCCCTAGCTAACGCTTCTTCTTCTCCACTCCTTCGGCTCAGCTCTAACTCCATTTTCTGCACCTACATCCATTAAAGCAAAACTCGCAATTTTTTGGTTCTCTTAATTGTTTGTGTTGATTTTAGTATATTGTGTGTGTGTGTGTGTGTGTGTATATATATATATATATATATATATATATATATATATATATAGAAGGGAAGTGGCCGGAAAGAGAAGAAAAGTAAAAGGAATGTTTTTTCATGAGATTGAGGTAATCATCTTACGTGTGCATTCTGTGAAAGTAGTAGTTCGTGCAAATAAAAATGACTGAATTTTATATACTGAGATTTTTTAAAAATGTAGATAATGACAAATGATTATTGGATGATAGAATTTATTTTCCCAGCGTTCTCAAAGAACCTTATGAAGACAAATATACTGGTATGGAAACAGGAAAATAAAGTTGTACATTCACTAATTAGATAGATAATTCTATTGACTAATTAAGCATCAGGCTATGAAAATTAAAGCAAAATAAACATACATAAAGATGATTAAAAAAAAGAGGATGATTCCAATGCCACCGTGGTGATGCCCCACTTTCATGTTGTCATGCATGTAGATTAAAATAATATTATAATTATGTGATCTTGGTGAGACAGCGAGTTGTAGTGTATTTATTTTTCTTTTTTTTAGCAAACTCGTTTTTCCAATGATTAATGACATAACGTGGTGCCCCACAACCAAAATTTCATGCATAAAAAAAGCTACAAAAATCCATTTATTGCCACGCCCACAACATTATATTAATTAGCAAAAAGCCAAAAAGAGTGTGTTTTAGTTTTCTAGAGATTTCTAAAAAACTTGTAAACGTAGACGGTAATAAGAATTACGCTGTTCTTATTAGCAAAAAGGGTGGTTTTAGTTTTTTAGGGATTTTTAAAAAACTTGTAAACTTAGACCATAATAAGAATTACGGTGTGTTTTTTTTCAATCTATACAGAGATTAGCTTATTAAAAAAAAAAAAAAAAACCTCCCCTTCATCATCTCCACTAATGTCACATTAGGCTATGGATATTAAAGTGAAATAGCAATTGCAATGACAGTTATAAACTCATAGTTCTAGTAACACATTGGTGGTGCATTATAGCCCAGAGAAGCTGAAGTCCTTGCGGTTCGGGAAGCTTTAAGTTGGTTTAAGACTAATTATTTGGATGATGTCATTGTGAAGACTAATGCTGAAGTTTTGATTACAAATCTCAACATGCCGAATCTTTCTCTGATCCTTTCGGTCTGGTTTTAGAGGATATTAATTCTTTACTGTCAAATTTTTAAGATATTGTGTTTCGTTTTGTGCGTATACGGTTGCTCATCTTTTAGCTAAGTTTGCTACTTTTTTTTTAAAGTTAAATTGCATTAATAAACATTAAGAACAAATACAACAAGGTTCAATGGAATGAAAAGTCATTACATACAATCTGACATAGAATTCAATGGAATGAAAAGTCATTACATACAATCTGACATAGAATCAAATTTCCTGAAAAGTCATTACATACAATCTGACATAGAATCAAATTTCCCAGCTAAGTTAATGAAATTTGAATTCGCAGACTGTGTTACATAAAGAGATCAGAGTTTTGATCCTCAAGGAACCTTAAGGCTTCTATCAAATATTTGTTGGTCTTGCCGAGTGTAAACAAGTCTATCTCTGGATAGAAAGTCTTGCATACCACCTGAGTCTTTATCTTTATACTGACGTCCATTGACACATTGTCATCTACTTCGCTCAGGATGAGTTTCACATCAGCCATGACCAATACTTGTCTTATTGCAAAAGAACGAAAGAGAAACCCGTCAAAGAAACGAGAGGGATAAACTCGTCCATTCATCTTTAACCATACCAAATTAAAGAAATTAGGAAAAACTTAACTTTTGTAATTAAAAAATTAGGCTATAAGCTATATGTGGCCTAAATATTTATTATTTGGCCTAGCGTTAGTCAACCAAATTAATAAAGAAATTGAAAAAGATTTAAAACTTGTTGAAAAAATTTGATGTGCAGAGCTTATATTTTTGTCATTGGGATGGACCTATTCATGGTTGAATAAATTTAAAAAATTAAGCAAAATAAAAATGAGTATTTCATAAAAAAATGTTGGGCTATGAAAAATTTTAAAATAACACGAAGTAAATTTTAAGAACTCTTTAACAGATTAAATTTAATCGGTTAAGTTAGCGATAAGTCGACTATTTAGGCGCCATACTTTCTCTCCACCACTCTCACCTGGATCTCTTTCTAGCCTTGTTTGGCAATCACTTATCAAATAGCAGATTATATTAGCGTGTTTGACCAACGCATTGTATCAATGATTATTAAAATAGATATTTAAGTTAACGATTAATATGTAAAATAACTCTAAAGGTACACATATATTTCATATTTATTATTATTATTATTATTATTATTATTCAATACCAAAATAAAATAAAAAGAATTATAAAAAAAAAAAAAGAAAAAGAAAAAGAAAAAAGGTGGAGCCGGTTAAATCTTGGTCTTGCATGCAATTCCAAGGATGAGTGCAAAAATTGGGTTGTTTTCGTGTCCCTCACTCACTCTCATTAGAATCCTAAACCCACGAAAAAAAAAAAAGCTAAAGTTTAAAGCGAAAAGCTGAAAAGGCTTGCTGCTGTTTTCCATTTTCTATACCTAAACTAGTAGCCTTTCCCTTTAAAATGCAGGTAAATGGGAGCTGAGCATAATAATCTCCAAGCTAAGCATAAATAACGTACCAATTCAACTCAACTCAACTCATCAAGGAGAGGTCACCATCAAGAATCCAACTTGGATGGTATCATGGAAGAGTAATGCTCCGATCCACTGCCCTTTTCTTCAATTCATTCTGAATTTCATTTCGACCTGTTTCTTCTTTTTCAACAAAAATCTCATACATATTTACTTTTGGCAGATCTGAGACATATTTTCCCAGAAGAGTCTCCTCCTCCTCGGCCCCGCCGTCGTTCGGGTCGGACACCACCACTAGCGTCCACGTGACGGCGCTGGACGGGCTGGTGAACGTGAACTCGCTCTTCACAGTCGCCGTCTTCGTGGGCCTATCTCTCACCGTTCCTGGGCAGAGAAGCCTGGAGGATCGGACGGCCTGCGACGCCGGCATCGACGTGGTGAAGAAGCTTCTAGTCTTTGAGGTCGTCTCTTTTAGCTTCTTCCTTTTCTCGTCCCTCGTGGCCCAGGGCCTCAAACTCGCCATTAATCTTTTGAACAGCAAAGATGTGGATGAGGCCTTCAGGGCCCATGTCAACTCCAAGGTCTTGAGGCTTGGGATGATGGCTTCTGCTGCGGGCTCTGTTATGGGGTGCTTGTTCATGATGCTTTCTATGGCGAATGTGATCGAGATCAGGCTGGGGATGTTGTCTTGTGGAAGTAAATCTGCGGTTCATTCTGTCTCGGTTTTGGTCGTTTTGGCCACTTCTGGGCTCCTTCTTTATATTTCCACTGCTGTGTATGCTTTTCTGCAATGAATTTGGGACTCTGTATTCTACCACGCACTAGAATTCATTCTCCCTTTCCTGTATCATTCGAATATATTATCATTTATCAAACTCTTTTGTACTCTTTGTATTTCAGAACTATTGTTCTCATGTGGTACACTGTTACAAAACAAAAATACTAGATGTACTCTCAAAATTATACTCCCAACTTTTACTCTCAATTGTGTTCAAATTTGATTGGATGATGAAAAAAAGGAATTGACAAATATTATGGCCCCTTATTAAACTGATCAATCAAAGTATGTCAACTCATATGGAGTAGAAAATGAGAGTGTGAATTGGGAGTATATGTAAAATTACTCGTTACAAAAACACCCGCCTAGGGACTAGGGCCCCTAGACCGAGCCAAATTGCTCCCTAGACATCCGTCTAGGTGCCCGGCCGCCTAGCACCTAACTCGACCAAATGGACTGAGTTAGCGGCAGACTCGGCTGACTAGGTCGACTGGACCGAGTTGACGGTAGACTCGACCGAATTTGGTCAAGTTAACTCGCCCTACTCGGCAGAGTAGCCGAATTAACTCGAGAGAGTTAGCCTTGTTAATTTTTTATTATATTTACTATATTTAAATTTATTTATTTATATAAGTAAGAGAGGTAAGATATATATATATATAAAATATAGTATATGACATACACACGCGCACATGCATTATTTTTTTGTTTTTATAGGTCACCGCTTAGGCACCGTCTAGACTGCTTAGGCGCAAGGCTAGTCTACCGCTCGACTAGCGCCTACGACAACCATGGTATTACACCAAACGATCAATAGCTACAAATCCAAAAATTAAAAAAAAAAAAAAAACCTTTGCCAACCACCACCAATCCCGCCGCCGTTCCGCCTCTACATCTTCTTAGCTTCTCGCACCATTTCCAATATTACTTATCCAATCACAGTCCCGATAAATACCGTACAAATTAAAAGTCCATCACTTTATCTCTATTAAACATACTTTCTCAAACTAAAGTTTTGAAATGAAGTTAGAAACTATATATGATTATTAGCTAATTAGCTAAACCTTAGCTTGTGGAAAATGGAAATCATTTGACCTTGCAGACAGAGTGGTACTCAAATTTGCTTTGTTCATTTGTTATATATACTAGCTGGTGTCCTAATAACATAATTATATGTAAGTATACTCAATAGCTTAGGAAGAATTTTCTTTCGATCTAGTGACTTAGCTTTCATGGTCTAATTAAGCAGTACGTAATGCTTATTTGCCAAAGTGTGTTGAGACTAGAGGAAGATGGATTGGAGGTTGTGCAATCTTGAGAAGCTAATTGAGGTGGTCTGCTTTTCTGCTGGTTTCCCAATTAGTGTTGTCCCTTTAATTTTTCTCAGTCTTCTAAGACAATTTATATCATGAAACAAGGTCCACATGATACAAAAAACTACTAACACAAGATATATACACATAATGTTATATATTTATTTATTTATTTTTCAAATCTGATTTAGGTGCAAATTTTGTGTTCATTGACAAAGAATTTCACAATATAAAATACAAAAATTTATAATATAAGACACTACTAATTTGTTTCAAGTACAGAGTTCATACTTTTAAAGTACAGAATTTCATAACAAAAAACACAAAAACTCACAACAACAGGATTCACATTGCGTTGTGATGTGAACCTTAGTTGATGATATAAGAATTGCTCTTTTAGTATAGTCTAGCCTTTTGCTTGTTGCACTTAGATTAATATTTTTTTTAGGAAATCTAAGGTGTCAATCCAAATTGGTAGGATGAGCGCAAAGCAAATATGGGCCAGTACGGTGAATCCGTATTCGATAAGTTCAATAAAAATTTAAAAATTTTCATCTGTATTACATCTACTAGGAAAAAACTAAGAATAATCCCAGTTGCATGTCCTTCTAAAAAAAAATTAATGGATCTAATGCAATTTGAGAACCAAAAAAAAAAAGAAAGGCAATATGATATTACATATCCTCCAATTTTTTAGAAGTGTAATTTATAAAGTGCATCTCTGAATAAAACTTAAAATCTAAACCAAAAAACGAAATAAAAAAACCTAAACTATAAATATACTAAATCCTAAGCAAGAAAAAGTGAACCGATCAACTAAACTAAAAAGTGAAATCTAACGTGTCAATCCATATTGGTAAGGTGAGTACAACGTGAATATGGGAAGAATCCGCATCCAATTAGTTAAAGACATATTTAAAAAATTTCATCCGCATTACATTCTTTAGGTGTGAAGATCCAAATCTGATATCCAATGGTGGAATTGGGCGGATCAGATAGTGAATTCTAAATTTTAAAAATAAAATAAATTATAATATAAGAATTTAACCATTCAAAAATCAAAAGAAAAATAAGTTTCCAAATTCAAAAAAAAAAAAAAAAAAAAAAAAAAAAAAAAACCAAA
>NC_044922.1:22615036-22622720 GCF_003576645.1 Ipomoea triloba
AAAAAAAAAAAAAAAAAAAAAAAAAGAGGGGGAGGGGGGGAGGGGGCTTTAGAAGTGTAATTCTTAACACTATAGAGTTCGGCTCTGTTTGACAGAGCTTATTTAGGAGCTTATAGCTTATTTTAAGCTACTAATAAGTTATAAGCTCTGTTTGGTATTGTTTTCAAAATAAGCTAGTAGCTTAAAATAAGAGCTTATTTTGAAACGCTACTTGGGGTAGCTTTTCAAAATAAGCTAGTAGCTTTTTAACTTTTTTTCATCTTTATCCTTATTATTTTAAATAAATGACATCATTTACCCCTCTCAATTAAAACCCTTTTTGACATTTTTTTTTTCATTATGTTTGGTTGTAATTTTAGTTTGATATTTATGTTTGAACATTAATTTTTGTATGAACTAATCTTATGAATTATATTTTTTTTACTTTATATATTTTCAAATATATGTTCTTACTTTATATTTTATTTAAATATATTGATTTTATTTTATTTTAATATATAAACAAACCTATTTAAATTTAAAATTATTTAAATTGTATGAAGATGTCCTTTTTAGTCTTTTTACATTTATCAACTTATCAAAAAGCTAATTATACCAAACACTTTTAAGCATACCAGCTCTTCAGATTTCAGCTTCGAGCTTATAGCTTTTCTGTTTTTAGCTACTTTTCAGCTTTCAACTACCTTTTCAGCTAGGTTTGCCAAACATAGCCTTCATCTCTGGATAAAACTTAAAGTCTAAATCAAAAAACTAAATAAACCTAAACCACAAACTCTAAAAAGTGTTCATAAGTGCCCTGTATTTTTTAACTAGTCAAAATGCACGGTATGATGTTAAAAAGTGCATCATATAGTGTTGAAAAGTGCACTTTTGAAGTTTGAAACAATTATCAAAATACCACCATGATTGTTTTCCTCATTGTTCTATAATCATTAGATTCGGGCATATGGACGGTTGAGATTAGTTCTTAATTTTTCTCATGTGAATAAGTTTGATATGATCATTTTCACACACACACACACACATATATATATAGTGACGGGTTCAAGCATAGAAGATGTCCGAGGTGCGGTCATGCGGTTAGATCTGAGCCGTTAATTAAATCTAAATCAATAGCTCAAATCAATGAAAATTATAAATAATAAAAAAAAAAAAACGCGCCTGGAAGGAAGAAACATAAGCTAAAAATGACGCACCTTAAGTCTTAACATCGTACACTTTCAGTTTATAACAATGGCACACCTTAATCACATAACTTACGCACTTTAAATTCTCAACTGTACACACCTTAAAGCACAGAAACCACGCACCTTAAGCACAAGACATACGCACCTTAGACACAAACCCTACGCACCTTAAGCACAAAACTTACGCACCTTAAGTTCATAATTGCATGCACGCACCTAAAGCACAAACACCACGCACCTTAATCACAAAATATACGCACCTTAGGCACAAAATCCTACGCACCTTAAGTTTGCCCCATATGAAAAATGACCAAATTGTCACCGCATTCTTTTTTAAATGTTGTTAATCCTGGACATTGATCTTGACAAGATAAATGGCTCTCATTTAACTGCACAATCGCACTTGAAAATGCCTCGCGCACGCAATAAGTCATATCCGCATTCAATCAAGTAATAGTAAATTTTCGTTAAGTTGATTTGCATCCAATCCACTTTTAGGCTGATGCAAATTGGATAAGTGAATTTGACAGACCCATATACACTTACTCCTGAACATTGGTGTTTATTAAACAATAAGCAATGTAAAACCAGAAGTGAATGCAAACAGTTTTAAAATTTATATCCGAATGCCCACAATGTACTCGTTGCAATTTATACAATTTGCTAGACTTTTTGGGTTGTATCTAGTGCAAGAGCAAAGATAGAGGTTAATTGGCACCATAGATTTTTTAGTTCTTAAATATTAATTTGTCCAAATATAATGGTTGTTTTTTTTTTTTTTGTTTTTTTTTTTTTAAATAAACTCAACTATTTATAAATAGAGAGAATTAGGATCACATGAAAATAATAGTTTCTGTACAACATGTAGGATAATTTTTATCTGTCCATCTATGTTGATTAAGGATTGAAAATAAGGTAAAATGAAAAGTAATTACAAGTTACTGGAAGGTTATAATAAGGATAATTGAATCTCAATCTCTTAAAATTAATTAACTCCTACTAACATTTAGAGTTATTAATAAATTGGAATAACAACAGTACTGAGAACAAATAAGTATATAATGGTTGTCTTTGAGGGAATGTCACATGATTAAACCCTAGATGTGTGGCCTCCCTTCTCTCTCTAAAACAAAAAGCTTTTCTCTGCTGCTCAACTTCGACTTCTACCGCCGGCCTCCGGCCGGAGTTCTAATGGAGCTTTGAGCCGACGGTTTTGGTCACTTTCTACGTTTACTCTCGCTCTTCTTCCGCCCCGACCTCCGTTGCAGCTCTGTCCGCCTCCGGCCACCGCCACAGATCTTCTTCTTCCGTTTTCTTTCCCTTTGAATAAAATAATAGTAGGTAGATATTGGGGTTTGTGTTGGTAGTCTTTGAACTCCCAACCCTACTTTAGCTTTACCACTTTTTATTTTCTCTATTATTGTGTTTTCCTCTCGTTACTTATTGTGTTTTCCTTTCGTTACTTTCACGGGCTTTTTCCTCTCGTTACTTTCACGAGCTTTTCATTATCATTAGCATAAATCGTTTAGTTTGGTTTCGGCAAGTGTTGATCTTATCATGGGCGAGCAAAAAAGAATGATGATGAAGACCCAGATCTTTGATGAAGTTTTAAGTTCCTTGAAGGAACATAACTTCCTAGTTATAAAACAGTCTGCGATTCAAGTTTTCTATAGCATAGTTAGAAAAGTTGTTTCTATATCTGACTGTAAGGAATGGTTTACCATTTCATTGATTGTTGATGTAAACGTTTTATGTTATGAATTAATGGAATAGCTATGTTTACCTTCCAAAAAAAAAAAAAAAAAAAAACCCTAAATGTGGAATATTGAATTTTTAATTTGCAACAAATAAAAAAAGTATAAAACATATATTACTTCTACCAGTTCTACTTGTAATAGAGTTAATAGTACAAAAAATATATATGAAGTGGGAGAAGAAATAAGTATATATATTGGGGGAAGAATTAATAAGTCCATATATTAGGGGAAGAAATAAGTATATACATAATATATATATAACTCAACCTAATAAATCTTCCGCCTTTTGCTTCTCCCGAGTAGTAAAGCCGCGTTAGAGGGAACAATACGGCGTCGTTTGTCTCTCTCTTGAGCTATCTGCATTTCAGCTCCGCAATTCGTAATTCCGTATCTCAAACCCTAACCCCACCTCATCCAAATCCCCCTATTCCTATCCCTCGTTGATCTCCAATGGATTCCTTGCTCGCGACCTATGCCTCTTCAGATGAAGAAGAAGAAGAAGAAGAAGAATCATCGCAACAGCAGAATCACCGACCCTCATATTCCGCACCTTTACAAAACTCCGACCACGACGATATTTTATCTGTTGCCAATAAGCCTTCCTCCGTGTTTTCTCTTCCGCCACCAAAATCATCTTCCTCTCTACTTTCTTCACTTCCTGCTCCCAAGGCATTGAGAGCAGACCCCTTTAACCTCCCCACTCCCTTGGCTTCCTCGGAACCTAAACCCAAAAAGGTTGTTCAATTTAAGCCGCCACTCATTTCTTCCGGGATTAAGGATAGTATTGTTGATGATGATGAGGATGAGGAGGATGAGAAAGAAAAACGAAGAAAAGGATCCGAATCTGCGTCACAGACTCCATCTGTGAAGAGTTTCTTATCTAGCTTGCCCGTGCCGAAGAGCTCGGGTACATTGGGAGCTTTGTCTCTTGGTTCTGGCACTAGTAGAAGGTCCATTCTTGAAGCCAATGTGCCTGCTTCTGATTCTAATGAAGCTCAATCCGTTCAAGGATCAACAGTGAGCTCCTCTGGAGCTGTTGAAGGATCCGAATATGTAGATCCTGTTGGTGGATATCAGCAATGGGGTCCAGAGGGTGAGAGTTATCCCAACTACCCAGGTTATACTGGATATGGTAATGGTGATGGCCAGTATTCTAATTGGGTTGGACCCAACGGGGAACAATATTCAAACTATGCTTCCAGTTATGGTGATTATGGACAGTCTGAACATAATTGGGTTGATGGCTCTAATGCTTCTTCACAAGAACTCCCGGAATCAGCTGAAAGTGCATTGAGGGTGACGGGAAAGCGTGGAAGGAATGATGCTACACTGCAAATAGTTGAGGTGAAGCAGGATGAGTTGATGAAGAATCGCCCGAGGGAAGATCAGGTCAAACTGACCGGTATTGCTTTTGGGCCAGCATACAAGGTAGGTGTTTCCTATGCAAATAAACTTCTTGATTTCCGTAATGCGTAGAACTGATTTTGATTTCTATTGCAAATATAATGATCATTGTTGTTAAGATATTCAAATCTTTGGTTCTTGATTGAGATTGCTTTCTATGTTTTAGTAATTTTTCAATAAAATTTAAAACTAAGAAGATGGTTTGCTTCCTAATATCATGGCAATAAAAGAGATTGATGCAAGAAACATATGTGTGATATATATCACTAGCATATGGATGCTTATATTATTACTGAAATGATAAAACCTCAATCATATCTAGATTATTAATACCTAGAAAAATAGGAATGTATTTTAGCAAAGGTGTAGTAATCTCTGCGGAAAGTCATACTCTAAGATTCTTGTAGAATTAGATTAACAGGTTTGTAGCAAAGCTGCTAATAATACCTTTGTAGTCTGCTCAGTAGTAACCTCATAGAATTCTCTCTCTCATCATTATGGATCCGTATTCTGTCTTGCTTGCGTTTTATTAATTTCTTCCCTTCTTTTTCTTCTTTTGCTTTTGCATCTCTTAGCTGCTTGCTGCTTAACTATTTTAGATATTAATTGAGCTATGGTTTTCCCAAAACATAAAATGAAGTAGAAATTATGGGAAGTTAACTGCACCTTTGGAGAGTCGTTCTTACGTAAAAATGGTCCATATAGGTCTAATGCCTGAACACTAAAATTGGAGAATGGTAAGATGTGAAAACTATTGTAGATAACTGAAGTTCAGAGTATACAAGCAGAATATACTGAATGCATGAGGAAGTGAAAAATTGAAAGTTGAATATCCATCAAACAGTTTTTAGGTTTATTTATTGAGTTCTACTACATGATACTCCCAAACCTTACTCCCTAATGTGGCGGGCACTGATAGGCTATTTTCTTCATTTGGGCCCCTATAAATGTGTTTACATCAAAATTTGAAGGGTGGGAGTAGAGAATGGGAGTATATAGTATTTTCCTTATTTTTTGGTCATCTTCATTTCTTAAGGCCCGCTACGGCTGCTAGAGACCACAAGAATTGGCTAATATCGCTACATACTTTTTAGTGAATATGAGATTTCTTAGTAATTTCCCATTATGCACATTATGTTTTTTTGCAGCCTGCTTCAACGAAGGGTAAGCCCACGAAACTGCACAAGAGGAAGCATCAAATTGGTTCCTTATATTTTGATATGAGACAAAAGGAGACGGAACTTGCAGAGCGGCGTGCTAGAGGGATGCTTACCAAAGCTCAAACACAGGGGAAGTATGGATGGTGAAAATTTGAAATTGTCTTCTTCATCGTAAACGACTTCCATGTTGCATATGTGGCTACCTTTATTTTCCCCTTCTCTGTAACTAGATCGTTGTTGAATTTTAAAGTGATTTCACTTTGTGTTAGTTTTCCCCTGTATACAGAAGTGTGTGGTGAAACCTCTGCGCTCTCTATAGAACTTGTTTATTTTAAGGCTTCTCTTTGCCAAAGCTGTATGCTTTTTATTTGCATCCAAGTTTGTTATGCCTACTGTATTACTCTTTAGCAAGCAACACTATACTGATTTTCCAATCTCATGGTCATTAGGAAAATACTACTTGTACTCCCAAATTCTACTCTCAACTTTTACTTCCTTTTACAAATTTTGAATGTAGACAACTTTTTTTAGACTCACAAGATGAAAATATCCTATCCATGCTTGCCACATCAGGGAATATAATTGGAGTAGAATTTGGGTGTTCCCATAAACCATAGTAGAACTCTAGGGAATATAATTGATGGAGTAGAATTTGGAAGTCCCCATAAACCATAGTAGAACTCTGGTCATTTTAACCATTATTATTAAAGACCATAGTAGAACTCTGGTCATTTTAAGGTGAGGTGTCACATATCGCTTAGCATTTTAGCATATAAAAGCATATAATATTCTCAAATCTCAACAATAGCATTTTCAATATGAGACTTTAGATTTAGCCTTCTTTTTTTTTTTGAGATTGATCATAATTGATTAATTGGAGTTATTTTCATTCTTAGTCATAACTTGAAAAAAGTAAACGGCTAAGGTGAGATTGGGAGAAGGGAGTCAGTGTCTCAGGCTCTCAGTTACATATTAGTAATGTTTTGTTTTGTTTTGTTTTTTTGTTTTGTTTTTTTTTTGTTTCTAAGGCTAGACAAGCTCATTAGGTGACTAGTCCCCACCAACCGGACGCCTAGGCCACTCCTTAACAAGGACTCAGACACATTTTGCTTTTTCATATGTTCCAAGCTACAACCTACATGTGTACAAGGAAACACAAGAAAACATTTATATGAATGGGATTGGAATGAAGCCAAAACGAATCCAAAAGGTCCTTTTAAATATATCACTATTACCAGGGCATTACAGTTTTATATCTAAAGAAATGAGTCCCAACAGCCTGTATTGTTCCCACAAAACTCAAATAAATTCAGTACCAGAACAAATGAAAAGATGGTCTCAGCGAGTCTTGGTCTTTGTCTGGTCTTGTATCTGGACTGCAGAACTAATTCTCTTCCAGCAATGGACGACTATGATTGTTGGTATCCAGACCCAGAAGGAATTTGCAAACACATAGTACCAGTAGTAATAATAGGGGCTTACAGCAAAATTATCACCCTCCAAGACAGCTGTGATGAAATATACAGCAGTACCATAGAGCTGGCCCAATGAAATAGCCACCTGTAGTATATACCTATACGACTTCCTTGTAGCTATAGCATACCTGCCAGATTAGAAGAGATCACAAGTCCAGAAATGGATTAAAGACAACTAAACTGATTAGCCCGCATGATACTCTGTAATTTAAGTAACTCTTTGAGGTATTTACACTGCAAGAAGACATGCTGGTCCCTCTAGAACAGCTGTGATTCCTTCAACTGAAATAACAGCAGAATCACGTGCTGCATACCGAGAATCTCCCTTGCTGTACTCTTTCCCTGGCCATTTTTATTTATAGGTGAAATTGATACTAATGAAATGAATGTTGCCACAATAAATTTTGGTGGGTTAAGAATGACATCAAATTGAGAACTTACAAACTTCTGCAAGGTAAAAGGGAGTCTTTTCCTTGTAGAAATTAGGAGAGAAAACAAAGTAACCCTCAAGGACCATGTGCGTAAGGCCAGTGAATATCCACCAGCACATGAGCAACCTGTCGCCCTTTGATATTTTAGGGAACCGCCCTAGCACAAGGCAAACAAATGACCATCAAGATTTCAATCTGAGAATGCATGAAATTAATATGACCTTTCACATTTTATTATACAGTTCCCTTTTTTTTTTTTTTTTTTTTTTT
>NC_044922.1:22623936-22635776 GCF_003576645.1 Ipomoea triloba
TTTTTTTTTTTTTTTTTTTTTGAGTACGCAGTTTGTCATTTGTGCCTGGGTGAATAATACAGTACTGGAATCTAGCAACATAATGTCAAGGCAAACACCATGGGTCAATCATGACTTTCTTGAACAACAATGGGATTGTCACATACCATGCCTAGGGCTTTTGCCATGGAAAAGATGCAATGCAATTCTAACTCTAAAAAGATGGAACACCATAGTCATTATGGTGTTCCACAGCTTTGTGTGGCTACTTTCCTTGAAAAGATAGTTGTAGTAAGAGACTCGGCAACTACCGCACTGTATATGCTCTTGTAAATATAAAGCTAGCCAGTCATTAAAATATATAGATCATGATTTATATAAGGAAAAATAGGCAGAAGCACTATTATGGGAAAGAACCAATGAATTGTGATTGAAAGATTACCAGAGAAGATCCACATGAATGCAAAAACCAGTGTAGAAGCAACTCCATACACACTAACAATGTCCAATTGTGTGAGGAAACAAGGCACAAACCCAGGCAATTTAAGGTCTCTAGGAACGTATGGGTGGTCTCCTCCCTGCACTTCCATTGGTGTCAAACTCCACCTGTAGCTGCCTTGATATCTGCAATTACAAGTGATTAAGTGTTAGAGTAAAGAGCCAATGAGGAAGAAGCAATGGAGAAATGATAGGATTAAAATGAAAAGGGTCAAACAAGGATACTACAATGTAAACTCCAACAAGAATGGATTCTTGCCCAGCTACAATTGCTAATGTTTTCTAACCAATATTCGATGCAGGCTCCTTATACAATGAATAAATTAAGTAAATAGCCTAAATTATGTGATTTGTCTTCCCCAGATTTTCTACTCCAATCCCATGAATTATGCTCCATTTATGATATGCAAATCTAATGCTTGATTGATTGGTTAGTTTCCATTTTCATTTGTATCTTGACTTAGTGCCTTATCATACAGTCAAAATGAACAAACCACTAATATATACAGATACAAGTTTACAATTTATCCCAAAAAAAAAAAAAAAAATAGTATGGAAAAAACTCAAACTTTTGTAACACCATGCAGTGACCTACAACAGAAGAAGAAAATACCCTATTCTCAACATACATAACTAACAGAGCTATCAGACCGCTGTGGAGGTACGTCAAATAGGTACTAGATTTTTTTGGGCACACAGAATGATGGTAACCATTTTCAGGTACAATAAACTTCATACAAGGTATTTTTGACCATGTGAGAGTGACAAACCAATTCCATCTCAAAAATCATGCATCCTGTCCCTCATCCAAAGATAAGGGCGAGCGACAATTAAATTGAACAATTACAGAATGAAATAGGAAAATGCATATGTGAAACTATTCTTAGTTTTGTAGATTTACCAGAAACACATTCTAAAGAAACTACTATTAGTTATAAAGCAATTCTGAATGACTGATGTGGCCTTCTACATCCTTGTACAGAGTATATTTTATGAATACCTGGAACTCTTCTATTGGGCATTTGAGTTCATGGAATCTAAAGACTTTTCTTTTGAAAATTCACTCTTTCATTTTACATCCAGTACTAGAATCTCAACCAATTCAAATTCTACTTATCTCTACAGGATTAATTAATCTATATTACTACATGTCTACATATCAGGAACGAAACAGAACTCCAACAACTGATGTGAACACATTTGCTAGGAAAATCAAATATTCAATCGAGAATGCACTGAAAATCTGACAATAAACCCTTCATATTCACCTCTAGAATTGTTCGAAATTGATTAATTTCTGAAGAATCAACCACACACAGACCAAAATTTGCAGTACGATAAGTAAAAGCAGCAAGAAAATTAATGGAATCTACAACTGAACTCACAAAATGAGAAGGGGTACACAATAATCTGAAGTACAGCAAAATGGATGGATGAAAAATCATTGAAATTGCAAAGAGTAGACTTACATATGAGCAGAAACAGGTTGAGCAGAAGCTAGCAGAGGCGAGTAACGTTTATATAACGAAGGGAAAAAGCAAAGCGGATTACTGAGGAGTGAGGAGTGCGATGGACTGAGATCTGAAATCTGAAACCTGCAATGGACTCAAGTTTGAAATCTGAGACAGTGAGAAGAGGGAAATAGGCTCTCTAGCCCAACAAATAGCTGTACTATGTACTAACATGCCGTGTTCACACCTATTTGAAAATCTTTAATTAATAGCCTACAATAACTATAATTAATTAATAGCCCACAATAGTTAAAATTAGTCTCATTTCCATTTTTTGTCCTACTGTTATTTGGGCATTATCAATTTTAGTGCACTTCATTAATTTTTGTCATATTGCGGCCAGTCTTATTTAGTCCTGACCACTTTTAGTTCACTGTTAAAATTTTTGTCAAATAACCGTCCAAAACAGGAGTATTTTGACTTTTTCATGCTTTGATCATCCCATTTACCCTTTGCAGTGGTTTTCTTTACACATTTTATCCAATGAAGAGGTCCGGCGAAAGCTATGTGAGCCACATTACAAAGCCATGGCTTTCGCCGGACCTCTTCATTGGATGAAAATGTGTAAGGAAACCCACTGCAAAGGTTCAATGAGATGACCAAAGCATGAAAAGACTAAAAATACCCCTGTTTTGGACGACCATTTGACGAAAATTTTAACGGTGGACTAAAAGTGGCAATAACTAAATAAGACTGGTCGCATTGTGGCAAAAATTAATGAAATGAACTAAAATTGACAATGCCCAATAACAGTATGACCAAAAATGGAAATGACTCTTAAAATTAATTAATAGCAATCTTTAATAAAGAGCATCCACACCAATGTGTTTTTTATGGTTTTTAGAATAATAAATAGTGATGTGGAAGAAAGAGAAGAAGGAGAGAGAATGACTTTTGATTTCCTGCAAAAATGGTTTTAGGAACAATGCAATACATCAAAGAAATATCATTTGTTGTGTGCGTTGTTCAAATTTGCTAAATATTATTATTTTTTAATATTAATATATTTAATTTACATAAATTTTGAATAATATTGATATTATCTAATTTGTTAATTAGATAATATCAAAAGAGTTGGAACTTATCAAACTCTTTTATCCTACAGCTATAAATAAGACTTTTTATTTCTATGTATTCATCCTAGGAAAAATCATAGAATCAACTTCAATAAAATGATTCTAAATGTAAAAGCCCATCAATGAAGATTATGTCAAATGTTGATCTAAATCTCCTATTAAAGATCAAGACATTTGAAACCGAATGCCCTTCAAAAGAACAAACATATAAGTTCTTCCTTAAAAGAACAAACATATAAGTTCTTCCTTGAAGATCAAGCCACTTGAAACCCGGAAGTCCTTCAACAAACATATAAGTTCTTCCTTGAAGATCAAGCCACTTGAAACCCGGAAGTCCTTCAATTGAGCGTTCAAGACATCAACTGAAAAATCAGAGGATCATATATCCAGAGCTTGTACTCACATACCCATATTGATATACTACGTGTAATGAGAAATTTGAATTCAATATATATTCAAAATTTCTTTGTTCATATGCGTTTCGTGCACTGCAAGTGCCCACACGGGCACATTAACAGGCCTAGGTTTTTTGTTCCTGTTTTTGTCAGATCCAATGTTTTTTTTTTGCTTTTTCTTTTTCTACCATGTAAAAACTTAAATTGATATTGATGCTTAGCCTATGAAGAAAGAGAAAATAGAGAGAGAATGGGAATGACTCTCTTGCAAAATAGGGTGTTTGGACAGTGCAAACCTGCAGAGTGGGAAGAAAAATTATCTGTGTTGCGCGAAAGTGGGAAGAAAAATGATCTACGTTGTGCTGCGCGTTTCGCGCACAACAGGCACCCAACGGGCGTGTAGGCGTCCAACGGGCGCGGACACGTATGACATTTGCTTTTTCAATTTTATTTTTATTTTTTTAAAATCAAATTTTTTTTATTTTTTTCCTCCCCTCCCATTTTCTCTTTCTTTATCACACTTACAAAAACTCCTCAAAACCCATAAAAAGACCTCACTATTAATTAAGGACCAACTATTGCCAAAATTTTAATGAGAAATAATTTTTTCAACAATAGTTAGCTGAAAATACTCTTTTAATTAGAACATATTATTATTTTCGTTGAAATTTAGATAATAGTTTGCCAGAAACTTAGCTAGGTAATTGAATGACAGGATCAAATGTGATACAAATACATAGTCATGCACCTAATTTGAAAATATTAACAGTTAAAGATAAATGCGATATAAATTATATAGTCATGCACCTAACTTCAAAATATTAATAGTCAATGACTAAATTTGATACATATACAATAGTCGAAGGACGAAAAGTGAATTTTATTTTTAATAATTATACTCCGTAATTAATTAATAGCCTACAATAATTATAACTAAGTAATAGCCTACAACTAAGTAATAGCCTACAATAATTATAATTAATTAATAGCCTCCAAAATTATAATTAATTAATAGCCTACCATAATTATAATTAATTAATAGCCTCAAAAAATTATAATTAATTAATACCCGCCAATAAATATATCGACTTTGATTGGTAAATAGTTGTTAGGTGATTGGATTAGAAGGTATAACTAGTTGATAACATTAGGAGATTATAGAAAAGTGTTTGGTAAATTAGCTGTTTAGTATAATTTTTTTTCTCAAAAAGCTAATTGAAAAAGTTGCTTTGAATTTTAGCATTCTGGAGTTACAAAAAAATTGATTAACCAACACTTATATCATTTTTTAAACCAAGTCAAACAACTAATAGTGGTCAAATAAGTCAAAATTGACTAATAGACTAACTATTTTACCAAATAGGTCATCAACAAATTAGCTCAAATCCTCACAGATTGGTAAGAAAAGGGCATTCCTGCATATCTGACTGTAAAGATGTGATTAGGATTGAGTTTTTCTTCCCAAACTATGCTAACTTTGCTGTAATTATATGTCCGTTGACTGTTAGCTCCTAATCGATGAACATTTACATGATAGGAGATATTGTAAAGAGAAAGAGGGAAAATGGTGATAGATAATAGTGTAGGGGGAATCATCCAGATTTCGTTCACTAACCGCTAATTGTACGTAATATATAGTATATATATATATAAAATTATAAACCATAACGGAAAATATAAATGGAGACAGAAATATGTTTGTTACATAATAATGTCCACTAATGATAATATTTATAACAATGACAATTGAAAGTAGAATGAGAGGATTACCTAAAAATTAATTTTTCATAAAAATTGTGCATGTAATAACTGAAGTGGTTCTTTGACTATAGTGAAATTACCAATTTGGTTCCGATTTAACGGATATCTAACGATAAAATAAACAAAAGACCAAAATGGTTAAAATTTTCAAAGTCGAAGACTTAATTAGGCACGAAAAATTGTCGATGACCAAATTGATAATTTTGCAATAGTCGAGGGACCATTTCAGTAATAAACTCAGTTGGAAAAGAAGCAAAGTTAAAATTAGACATTTCTAGAGAGAAGTTAGAGCTCATTCTTAGATTGTTGAGAGAAGAACAAGACACAAAAATGGCATGTTATATTTACTTTATTTCAGGTCCAAAATCTATACGCTTATAGGTACAAAATTGCATAATATGACTATATGAGACACAAAAACGTATAACACAAGACACATATGCATGCTTTACAGTTATAAAAAAAAAAAAAAAAAAAAAAAAACTATAACGTGAAAGAACTAAACAACAAACAATCGCGGTCAAAATTAAAATTAAAAACGACGTCATATAAAACCAAGGTCCACAGTGCACTATGGACCCTGGTCCATGGTACAACAATTGAGGAAATAGCAATTTCGCGAAATTACAATACCCATGAATTGCAATTCAATGGTTGTGGGAAAGGAAAAAAAATATGGATGAAATGACAGTAATACCCTTGGTTGTTGTTATTATTATTATTATTACACATGGACATTTTAGTCTTTCTATCACTTCTTTCCTTCTCAATCCCAATAATTCTATTCCTCCCTACTAAACAAAGTAATTTGAATTCCAACTTTATTCCTACCTTATTCTTTTCCCACCGAATTACAATTCCTTGCCTTGCTAAATCCTTCCTTCAAACCAAATGTCCCTGTAAAAATTGTCAACCAAACAATGTGTATGATTTTCATTCTCATTTCTTGTGTCTAACCCGTAAACCAAACACACCCTTAGTTGTTATGTTTAAAAGACAATCAATCCTTCTCTATTCACCTGTATATGAATTATGATAACAAGGCCTCAGTGTTGGTCACTAGGGAAGAGCTGCCATTTAAGCAGTTGAAATCGTAATCCACTATAGACTTCAGCAGCTGACATACACCCTCATAGCATCATTCATTCTAGAATGCTAACTATCAGAATAAACTTGATAAACTATACTGTTTTCTACACAAAAGACCTGAGTTAAAACCTACTATCCGTCTAGTGTACCACCACATTTTTGGACTAATGACTCACCAAAACTAGTAACCCCTAGCCAATTGTCCAAGCAAACTCAATAAACCAATTGCACCATAATCAGTAAACAACATAATCAAATTCTGTAACATCCAATTGCCCTGGCATAGCCTATCAGGCTTCGCCAACATGAGAAGCAGTTTCGGTATTTTACCTATTAAACAAGGCAATCTTATAATGAGAATCAAAATGATAGCACACAATAATGAAGAGAAACTAGGCAGCTTAAGTTATTTGTTGTGGCAAAAACAACCACTCCTCAATAAGTACTCAAAGACTGGAATACCATTATAGCCAAGAGTGACATTTGAAGAAGCCATGACTAAATTAAAATAATAGTCTAGTAGTCTACAAAAGAGACACCGCATTCAAATAATCAAGACAAATGGTCTACAAAGACCATAACTAAGGCAGAGACATAGATAGCAACTGGAAAATGCATGTCTATAATAGCACCATTTACCTCAAGAAACTTGTGCTTACTTGGGCAATTGTGCCCAAGATTAAGTCACCACGAAGAAGTTAGAAGAGGCCAACAAGGAAACTTACAATAGGGTATGAAAGCAAATCCAACTGGGAAACCTTTAGTTGGTCAGCCATTATTAACTGATTGACAACATTCCAACTATTACGTAAATATAATAAATACATACAAAGTAATACCCAAATGTTCAATACCATAAGAACGGTAAGTTGTAAGAAAAAATAAGTAATATTTTAATCCTACTTCCCGGACACAAAATTAAGAATGGCAAAACCATTGATTCATCAATCTGCATATTACAGTGAAGCAGTGTCTTCTATAACAAAAATGTGGTGCAAAGTGGGGGAAAAACCTATACTAAAGTGTAAAACACAAGGAAGCACCGAAGCAAGGTCCACATATATTAAGAATAACATTATTCTGCAACAGAATTTCTACTACACTTTCCAGGACCAATTAAATCTAATTCTCCAAGGTTCAACTTCCTAAAACAAAAAGGCATCAAACTCGGGAGTGTTTGCTTCCTAACATGCTATCATTATATCTTTAGAATAGCATTATTCTGCAACAGAATTTCTACTACACTTTCCAGGACCAATCCAATCTCACTTCTCCAAGGTTCAATTTCCTAAAACAAAAAAGGCATCAAACTTGGGAGTGTTTGCTTCCTAACATGCTATCATTATGTTATCCAGAGAGACATTACTAATTTAATACTGGTTTTATTCTGAATAAGAAACAGCATACAATCTTAACAATGGTTAGCATTAAAACTAGTGAGGGGCAGAAGGCTAATTGCCCTTTCTACTTGTTTTATGAGGTTTCATTTGTAGAAGCAGTGAGATGAATCCAGAAGCAATACCAATCAAACTCATTTCATCCACTTACAGTTTCATATTAGAGTAACAGAAAAAAACAATATGCACCTCAAACTAGTATCCAAAACAAATTAGCTTTCCTGAACAAAGGAAAATGAGTTCCAGACATTTCTCAATGAAAGAGAAGTTTTCAGGTACCTTACACGGTTTACATATTATTCAATTTAAAAACCTCAAAAACAATAAAATTCCAGTTGACCAACCTTGCAGAAATTCACTCCTTTACGGAATATCCCAGGGCTTTGGCTCAGGGACAGCGACAACCATACCCTGAAGCTCCGGAGTGAGGACGACCTGGCATCCCAGTCTGGAGTGCTTGTTCAAAACCCTAGCCCTAGAGTTCCTCTTGAGCACGTATTGTTCATCGTAGGTAGGTGGGGGGAGCTTCTCAAGCCACTCCTGAGCAATGTGGACCTCGCACTCAGCAGAACAAGCATCGATCTCTTCGAGGCGGTGGGAAGCCGGGTCAATCAATCCATGATTGGTCAGCGCCTTAAGAAGAGTCTGGCCGGAGAGGCCGATCACGCCGCGCTTATGGCCATCGGGATCAATGGCGAAGAGGTTCACGATCCGATCGGACACCTTAGCGGAGGAGGTAGGGGTTGAGGAAGTGACAGAGGATGCAGAGGATCGAGCGATGGTTGCTCGAAAGGAGTGGGAGAGGGAGGGATTCCGGGAGATTTGGGAGGCGAGTCTTCGCAAATTCACGACGGCCATTTTCGAGAGCTTCGAAAGACGGAAAGGGGAAATTCAGTGAATGTTAAATCGTTCGAGTTTACTTTGGGCTCTTATTTCCAGTGGTCCAAAATTCGCTCTCCTTAGACATCAAAGCCCATAAGAGGATTGTAAAGAGAATGGGTTAAGGCCCAATTCATCTCAAACCAATTGTTATGACCAGAGTTCATATTGCATTGTGAAACATGATTTAAAAATTATATGCCTATTGATTTTCTGACCAAAGGACAATCAGCAGGCGGCCAACACTACCGGAAAAGGTCTAAGTTATTGTTGGAAAAATACACTCAAAAATGCCTTTTTTAATTCACTCGTGTCAATTCAAAATATTCTCCCCTTTTACAGTGCCTTAGGATGCCTTTTAAAGTGGTCTGAGTGACCGTTAGACTCATACTCATCATAAATATATTTAATGAGCTAATAATGAACAGTAAATGCCCTAATTATTCTTTAAATATTGTCGGCCACTCCCCTCCTCCATGACATGCCTCATAATGGTCTTTACTCCTTCATTAATCACACGTTAATAGCCTGTCACAACTATTTGTTTAGGCTCTTCAGCTTCCGACCTTCTTCTGCCGAATCCTAATGACCGACTCAGGGAACCTTCCAGCGAGACGACTCGGAGTTGATGATATCAAAATCAACATTAACCATCTTTGGCCTTGGCAAGACGTATCCCTTCTTCTCGATTTAACTCGTCTGATCCTTCCGCTCGATTGACTCCCTCGTCCGGCTCCTCCTAAGTCATCCGACTCACACACTCATTCGACTAATCCATCTGACTCCTCCATTCATTCGGTCACCACTACCGACTTCTCCACTTGCTTGATCAATCACCTCGACTCCTCCACTCATCCTGCCAATATGCCATACGCCCTTACTCGCTTAGTCGTTCATCTTGACTCCTCCACTCATCCGGTCGATATGCCCGACGCCCTTACTCGCTCGCTCGATCATCCCAACTCCTCAATTCATCCAATCGATATGCCCAACTTCACTCGACTATTCTCACCTCCTTGATTGGTCTCACCTCCTTTTTGATCGGCCTGACCACATGAGCTATCCCGCGTCGTTTTGCCCGACATGTCCTCTCGTCCGATTCGGGTTCGTATCCCATCATCAGTCCCTCACTTTCTTGTATACCGCACAACTAAGTACAGGAAAGTATCCATCTCGACCTCCTTCAGATTGACTCCAAGACACCTTATTGCCTCTCAATTTTATGCATTCCTTTCTCAAGGGCGCACAGTTAACCAAGTGTCGACTCCTTTTACAGGCCTCCAGCCGACCGAATCGACTCCTTACGCCTAATGTTTATGCACTCCCTTTACAAGGAGGCACGATTGACTAAGTGCCGACTCCTTTTATAAGCCTCTAACCGACTGAATCGACTCCTTATGCCTACTGTTTACACATTTCTTTTACAAGGAGGCACGGTTAACTGAGTGTCGACTCTTTTTACAAGGCTCCAGCCGACGGAATCGACTTCTTACGCCTACTGTTTACACACTCCCTTTACAATGAGACATGGTTGACTGAGTGCCGACTCCTTTTACAAGCCTCCAGCTGACCGAATCGACTCCTTACGCGTGTTGTTTACACACTCCCTTTACAAGGAGGCACAGTTAACTAAGTGTCGACTCCTTTTATAGGCCTCCAGCCAACTGAATCGACTCCTTACGCCTACTGTTTACACAGTCCTTTTACAAGGAGGCACGGTTGACTGGGTGTCGACTCCTTTTATAGGCCTTCAGCCGACCAAATCGACTCTTTACGCCTACTATTTACACACTCCTTTTACAAGGAATCACAGTTGATTGAGTGTCGACTCCTTTAATGGGTCTTCAGCTAGTCAACTCAACTTCCCATCTAGACCCTATGTGTAATATTCCGTACCCTCAAATCTCGAGAAAGGGACACGCCGCCTTTTATAGTCTTGTCAACGTTATTCGTGCACATCACGCGTGATTTTAAGACAAGTGATTTTAGGGCATGTGATTTCTGGACATTGGATTTGTTCTATAAGTAGGCTCATACCCTAGTAGCTTCTCTCAATTTTAAGACACGTGATTTTAAGACACATGATTTTAAGCAAGAAAGCGCAATTTTTTTATTCCCCTCAATGCCTTAAAATTTTGAAATGTAAAACGGATCCCCAAGTTTTACTCGCGACATTGGATTTCTGGGCATGTGATTTTAAGACACGTGATTTTAAGTAAGAAAGCGCAATTTTGATTCCCCTCAATGCCTTAAAATTTTGAAATGTAAAACGGATCCCCAAGTTTTACTCACGACGCAACACGTGGCAGGCAAGTCAGTTTGAGTGGTGATCTGCATTGGTTCACCGTGGACCGGCATTGTACGAAATCCCAGCTCGGTTAAATGTTTGTTGCTTTTGATCTACAATTGGATTTTATAGTTCGAGCCTCTCGCTGCATTACCTTGACTCGAGACACGAACTAGGGGGGCTATTTGATAGGGAATATACCCGGTATGCCGACTTGTAGGCCCTGAGGATCTGATCGGAACCAACCTCCCATGCAGTGAGGAACATTTCCTAACCTGATCCGACTTCGGGTGAATACTGACCGCCCTGACATGGAGATTGTGACCTATATTGGTTTAGAGAACCTCTTTGTTCTTACTCTTTTGTACTCGATCCCGACCTGAGAGGTTGACCTTGGTCCCGAGCACTACAACCGTTGACAGTAGCTTAAACCAAGCCCGGTGGTTACTAGTCAATAAGATATATCGTGACACGTAGGCATTCCTCCTTCGACCCGAGACCGCTAAGTGCGTGTAAGACACGTGGCAGGCATGCCGGTCCCTAGGTATTGATTTCCCGAGTGATTGTGTTCAAAATTAAATACAAATACGTATAACCGAGTGAATTTACCACATTAGTAATGTTGAAGTATCATTTTAATTACACTTCAGGTTCATTTTGACAATATATATTATGTATGAGTTATGTTTTCTAGTTTCATTTTTCACACATTAGTTTCATTATAGTAACGCTAAAGTATTATTTTAATTACAGTTTAGGTCCATTTAAAAAATATACATTATTGCATGAGCTATGTTTTTAGTTTCATTTTTCACACACACACACATTAGTTTCATTATAGCCACACTGAAGCATTACTTTAATTCTACTATAGTTTCATTTGACTATATATATATATATATATATATATATATATATATATATATATATATATATATATATATATATATATATATATATATATATAA
>NC_044922.1:22637049-22668648 GCF_003576645.1 Ipomoea triloba
TATATATATATATATATATATATATATATATATATATATATATATATATATATATATATATATATATATATATATATATATAACATGTTACGTTATTGATTCACGGCTAAAAAAAGGGCACCATAGTGAAGCATGGTCTACACAACACTTTTTAGACCATGGTCCACTATATAATAACTAGCTTTATTGGGCTTGGGTCTGTTTTGTGATTTGTGTATGATTTGAAATAAAAAGTTTATCGTATTATTAAATCCGTTAAGTGTAACCGTTTTTTTTTTTTTTTAAATCTTTTGTGACAAGAGAAATCAACAGTCACTAATTGATAGTGTCTCTTATTAAATACCGTTGATGTATGATAACTTGCAAAGTACATAGGAGAGGTAAATTATACTAGGAAAACCTTAAGCAACGGGCACAATTGAAAATATATTGGAAAAAAATTTAGACTTTATTTTTAATTAACTCGCTAAAGTAATATATTGTTTTACTTTTAAAATTAAAAATTATTGTTGTTGTTGTTTTTATTGTTGTTATCTTTTAATTCTGATTTTAGCAATGAGTAAACTTTTAGATAGTGGTTGCATATTTTTTTTTTTTTTTGTTGTAAATCAAAGTTATTGTATGAAAATATTAATTATGATTGAATTTAGTACTCTTATAGTACTCAAGAGCCAAGATAGCAATGTAATCCATTTAAAGTAAAATAATAAATTTAAAAGCTTTACTATATTTGAAGGGCAAAAAGCATAAATTAATAACTTAATAAAACAAATACATAAATTGAAATTACTTTTTTATTTTATTTTAAATATAAATCTTCGCATGCACTTGACCGTATTTGATGAAAAAATTAACAAATGATTGAATTTATAGTACTGTTATAATACTCAAAATAGTAATGTAATAAAAATATAAAGTAAAATAATAAATGCAAAAATGATACTATATTTGAAGAGCAAATTAAAAGTAGAAATTTGTTAATAAAAGAAATGCATAAAGTGACAAATCAACATCTAACCTACGATATGATGACAACCCTTTGATCGAGATTACATACGAAATAAATGTGACAACTTGGGTAATTCTCATCATTTTATGCCATCAACATTGTATAAAAGTGAAGAAAAAGTAAAGATTTAGTAGTATAGGTAGGAGTAGTTGGGGTGGCCCCAATTGAGTACACCAAATTAACATTTGTAATTCGAAATTATTCGGAGAAAAGTTATTATTATTCTTATTCTTATAACATATCATGATTTATTAAAGAAAAAAGAGGAAATAAATAAAAATTGTAAGTCAAAAATTTGCGTTAGACCATCTATCAATCATTATTGTATGGACTATACTATTAAATAATATACATTTAGTATATTAAAAATGTATATTGTATTAAGGAAAAGTAAATTATTTGAATTACTAAAAGTACATTATTTTGCATAATATAAATTCATATACAAATAATGTACCTTTAGTATATTAAAAATGTACTTTTTGTTATGGTTTACATATCATGCACTATGTGGATCATGGTCCACTAAATATTTTGCCCTCACAAATCCTTGTCCGTAAGACACGTTATGTCAAGATGAAAATGTAATACTTATACAAGAAAATGCAATACTAATAAATTAATAAAAATTTTATTACTTATAAAAAAAATGATAATGCTTTTGAAGAAAAATATATTATACTTTTACAGTTTGATTTAAAAGTATAAACTATTACATTTTTCTAAGTATCAAATCCTTTATTATTGAGTACATGTAGGACTAGTTGGGGTGGCCCCAATTGAGTACACCAAATTAACATTATAATTGGGAATTATTTGAAGAAAAATTAATTATTATATTATGATTTTATCAAAGAAAACGGAGGAAATAAAAAAAAAATTGTAATATGCTTTCTGTTTTTAATATTAAAATAAAAAGTATAAATACAAATGGTAATACAATTGCATGAGTCAGTTGCAGCTAAGTGGTACGACCTGCTTGTCCATGGAACATATTACAGACACAATCATGATTACCATCACTCCAGCTTTATAATTACCCCACCATCCACATGCCATTTCTCCTAATGCCTTTTTTTTAAAAAAAAATAAAAATTCCTTTCACCCAAAAAAATATTATTTACTTTGACTAGACACACAAATTTTAAAAATGTATTTAATATATTAATTAAGTAATATATTTCTATGCTTTTTATAAAAAAATAGACTGTAAATTAATTTTATTTTTTTCTTATGGGAACAATAGTTTGTATAAGACATCCTAAACTAAGAAGGATAGGAGTAATATTTTTTTATACAGAAGAAATATACATTTTTAAATTTTTCTAACATTATTCTTGAAATATTAAATTATTTAAATTGACCATCTTTTTACTATTCCATGTGCCTCATTTTACTTGTCATGTTTATTATTTATTGATCAAACTAACTTTTTATTCTATATATACCTTTTTAAAGTAATTTTTTAATTTTTTTTGTGGTTAATAATATTTTTAAAGGAAAATTGTAATTTATGCCCTCCATAATATGTCAATTATTAATGTGATTCCTGGGTTATTAGTAGTGTAAATGTTATCCCTCAATTTTCAAAATGGTACATATATTGCTCTAGATCCATTTTAAAACGACACCGTCAAATCCGTGACGGAAGGGGCAATATGTGTACCAACTTGAAAATTGATGGACAACATTTATACCACTAATAATTTAGGAGTCACATTGATAATAGACATATTATGAAGGAACATAAAATACAATTTTTTTCTATTTTTAATATAGCGCCTAAATATTTAAATTTTATACATTAACATTAAACTTAATATTATGAAGAAATTTAAATTGTAAATACTTTCGATCAAGTTTGGCATAATAGACACGTAAAATGGGACGGAGTGACGGAGGCCCCACCACCCGTACCCCACAGGGGCCCACACCACCTATAATTAACCATTCTTCTTCCACTGGGCTCTGTATTTTTGCTGGCAAATGGCAATTGCCAAAGCGAATGCTCTCTTCCATCTAACTACTTCCTCCCTTAAAATCACCTTAAACTAAACCCTAAGCCAAATTCGCTCATTCCCTTTCGACCAAATCAACCCGAAGCTAAGGTACTTAGCCATGCCGCTGCGGTGTTCTCTTTTGTTGGGTTTTGTGTTGGGCATGGCGGTTATTGTATTAGCTCAGCCGCCGTCTATATATGAAGTGCTGAGCGCCAACGGGTTGCCCATGGGGCTGATCCCCAGGGGGGTCACGGACTACACTCTCGACGATTATGGGCGGTTCGAGGTGCATTTAGGGCAGGCCTGCAACGCGAAGTTCGAGGACGAAATCCACTTTGACATGAACGTTTCGGGGGTTCTGAGGTACGGGCAGATGGAGGAGGTGGACGGGATTGCGGCGCAGGATTTGTTCTTGTGGTTCCCTGTTAAGGGAATCCGGGTGGATGTGCCCAGTTCTGGGCTGGTTTACTTCGATGTGGGAGTCGTGTCTAAGGAGTTTTCTTTCTCATCTTTTGACACTCCTAGAGAGTGTACTGCTATTGTTCACCCCGAACATATTCTCCCCATTCGAGTCCCCGATCATCATGATGATGCCCCTCTTCTTTTGCTTGATTCTTAGGTAGGTGGATATATATATATGCATGCATGGTTTCTCAATCTACTCTCATCTTCTTCAATTCTGCTTTCAATTATATTTAATTTATATTCTTTCATCTTTATGAAACACTAAAAACAATATATAACGGGGTTACAATCATATCTTTCCTTAACCTAAGAGTGTGGTTGAGTGAAATAAACTCATCCATTCTTAATTAAATCTCAAGGGTTGGATCATTCATTGATTTTATTAGCTACTGAACAACCTTAAATCTCTGTTGTCTCACCCAATAGAGGTGCTTACAACTCAGTGAGAGAATTAGTCATCCTGTTGGACGGGTGAAAACTTGGATAAATTTTTTTTAAAAAAAAAAAAAAAATCTTTCAATAAATTATACGTGCCCATTATTTTCGCATATCATTGAGTACTAGATAGGGAATTGAAATTGAAATTTAGTATTGATTATAAGGTGTTTATTTATGAGCAGAGTCGTCTATATATGCGGGGCCAATAGAAGCTCGATCAAGATCAGAAGGATATTACAACTAACATGCAGGCCGGGCTGTTTTGTTTTGTAGTAGAATGAATTGAATATACATGCTGTGATGCATCATAGCTAGCTAGCTAAACCGAATTCATCATAAACTTTTTATCGGATATTGTGGGCGTCATTTTGTCAGATTCTTTAAACTTTATTGTTTTTTTTTTATATGGAAAAAACAAAATTAAAAGTCATGGACTTTAAGGTATTCCTTGTACATATACACACATGTGCAGCTATCACGGTCTAGTTTAGCTGCTCCATGTGCTTCATTTCATTGCGCTTGCTTTGCTTGCAGTGTTGTGTATAGTGTGGGTCTCTAAACTGTCACATACATTGTCCACTCTACACCACATAATATGAAGGAAAGATGGAATGATCACCCAATCAAGTGGCTAAGGATACAAGCTTGTAGTCCGTAAGGACAGCGCAGGTGGTAAGAGTGCTTTACCTACCGTCGAGAGGTTGGAGGTCCGATCCTCAAACCCTTGGTTTTGAGCCGATCAGCTATGGGTAACCTAGGCTGGTTTACTTCCGTGTGGTCCTTTGCCGGCTAGGGTCACAGGGCGAGGAGAAAACCTCGTTAAAAGAAGGATACAAGCTTGTAATCGCAAGGTCACAAGTTTGAAACTCAACTCTCTTGGTTTGAGCCGGCCAGCTATGGACAACCTAGGCTGGTTTACTTTTTTGGGGTTCTTTATCCGCTAGGGTTATAAGGAGGGATTTATCGGTGCATGCTCTCTAATAGAATGATGCATGCATTGTCGTGGCCATACGCCCATACAGTGAATTTTGGGGAAAGGGTGTTGGATTTTTTGGTTTATAATAAGGATCCAACGTCGCTGTTAATGAATTCTCATTTTTTTAGTTTAGGAAAATAGTTAAATATGTTGAATAAAGAAATGTCTTCCTCTATTGTCTCGTTGTCTCCATTCTGTTTTGTGAGTTTGCTTTCAAGTTTAAATACGGTTGAGTGTTATTGGGTATTAACTTGCATTGGTTAGGTTGGTGGGAGTAGGAAATGTATAAACCATATTGCATAAGAAAACCAAAAATAATGTACTTTTATACAAGTGTTCCTCACACAGACATAGTGCATGACTTCATGACTCCTTTTTCTGGATTCAACTTTGATTATAATACTTATTCTGTCCCATTTTATTTGTTTTATTTACTATTTAATGGTCAAATCAATTCTTTTTATTTTCTTTAGTATTTTTTTTTACTTATTTTTAAATTTAACTTTTTTTTTTGTGTTTAATAGTACTTTTAGTGTAATTTATAAATATATAATTTTGTATACTAGTTTTAAACTTAAATACTTAATATTATGAAAAATTGAATAAAAAATAATTTCACTTCAGCCTCGTTAACCGAATCAGACACGTAAAATGGGACGGAAAGAGTAATAAATACTAAGGCAAACTTAATTTGTTTCACGCAACATGTTGTCATGCACATACATTCTTTTATAAATGATTGCCACGCAATAATACTTAATGTTGGGTCTCAATTTGGTGGTATCTTCTGAAAAGTATATTACATGATACATGTTTCACATGCCATACAATTTTGTCTAGATCATTAACATAGGGAGCACGATAGAACCAGCCGTACAAAATTGGCTTCTCTTAACAAACAAATCAAATTCTTCATCATTTACAAGTGTTTTTCTTTTCTTTTTTTTGGGTGAAAAATAATCCTCGCTCTGTAATAAATTGCAATCCAAGGCTACACCACTATACATATTCATGCAACCTAGTAATATATGGTTCAAGCTTTTCAAAAAATTGATACCCAAAATAATAAGTGTAAAACAAAAAAAAAAAAAAAAAAAAAAACTGAATCAGAATAGTGTTTAGGCAGATAGATAATGTTGCAAAGGATATGTATGTGTTGTTGTTCTACTCTGAAGACTCTGAGGCAGTATCATCTGCTGTTGAGATTGTCTCAGGCAAGCTATTGATCTCCCCATCTGAAGTACTTGTTCGATCCTCTACAGGTTGTTGTTTCATGTGCCAATACATTATACTTGCTGTCAATGTAAGAATCATCTTCTGGTTTACCTGCCAAATTAAAACATACATTCCCGTTTATATTTTATATTACTGTTAGATATATATAGTACCAAAGTTGTTAGGATATTAAGATTTTAATTTGATTTTCAGAGCAGTTTGTTTAAAGTCTGCCAACTATTATGTAATGTGATGACACATTGTTACCATTTCAAATGAGTAGTCACATGATCGAACCTGTTGGTGGAGCATTGATTTTTTGGGCTCAAATTGATTGAGAAAGTATATAACAAATAATATTTTGTAAACAATTATGAGTGTTTCAAAAAAAAGTCTATTTATCCAAATAGATATATAAATATGGGGTCACACTTGTGTGAGACCGTCTCACGGATCCTTATTCGTGAGACGGGTCGGGTCGGGACAAAACACCAGGCAAATGCCATACTTATATGTGCAAATCTCACACTTATATGATCAAATATAACACTAATCAAAAATACAATTTTTGTTACTTATAAGAGAAAAAGTAATACATTTTTCATAATAAGTAATATTGACAAGTGCCTCTCACTTATAAGGGCAAATATAATACTTTTGAGGAAAAATGTAATACTTTAAAAGCGAAATGTAAAAGTATTGTGTTTTCCCTTAAAAGTATTACATTTATCCTAATAAGTAACAAAAATTTTATTCCTAATTAGTATTACATTTGAGCATATAAGTATGACATTTGTGCATATAAGTGTTACATTTACATCTTGACCCGACCCGACCCGTCTCATGGTGAGACGGTCTCACACAAGTTTTTGCCATAAATATGAGTTTATTTGTACTTTCTTGATCTCATTAATACGAAATATTCTTTCTAATTTCTGCCTTTTGGGTGGATGATAACAGTAGTATTATTAGTCACCTTGTATCGAGAGATACTTGTGTGCTATGCTGTGTCTGCATGATTGAAGTTAAATTCTAGGCAGTGTGATTAATAAGAATTTGTGTTTGTAGAAGAATAGAGGGAAAGGGATATTTAGTAGATAGCATTTGCAGCAATTAATAAGATAAAAATTAAAAGATTGTATATAGTGTCCATACTATCTCAGCATTTATAGATATTCCATTTGCATATTTTCTTGAAGTTTCATATGCACTTATGTTACAGAGTACAAAATTATTGGAAGATAGCTTTCCTATCCCAAAATATATAATCCTTTCTTTCATGGTCTCACGAGTCTCAGTGAGACGATCTGATCAATATAATTTGAATTATAAAAGCCAACCAAAGATCAATTCATAACAGTAACTATGACTCAAATTATATTGACCTGACTTATCTCACATAAAATTTTACCTTCTTTTATTAGGCCATGCAACAGTAGAAAACTATGTATTATAAAAGGTAGTTTAAACTTCTTTTTTTTTTTTTTTGTATGGGGGCGTGCTATTTTATTATTTTATATAAAATGAACATATACCAAATTATCAATGCAAAAACTATAAAGTTATATGAAGTAAGCATTATAATTATTATATGTAAGTATTATTATTATTTACGTATACATTAACAATGATATAATGAATATCACTCAAAGTTTTATATAATTACATGAATAGTAGCAATGATATTTCCAAATTCCAATGTGGCTAGTATCGGGTGGTGATATATCTAATATAAATATATAAATATAATTATATATATATATATATATATATATATATATATATATATATATATATATAAAAGTCAATGATGCAAAGCATGTATTTTTGTGCTAATATTTTTGTATACTAATTTTTTTTATGCTACCCTTCCTTTTTTTTTTCCCTCAAATTATTAATATTAAATAATTACAAATATAACTAATACCTTTAAGCTTTATAAATAATATTTATATCATAAATATAGCACTTTATAACAAAACTATAATAGACAATTCGCAGAAAATAAAATAATAATATAACATACTTGCATATATAATCAATACTTTAAACCTTATATAATATATTAGTTTTACACTCGCATTGCATGTTAATGCCTAACGTTTATATTTAAATAAATATTTGAAAGTATATATCAATGCAAGATTATATATGAGAAGTTTATACATAGGTAATTGAATGTCAAATTTATTTATTTAAATATGTAACTCAAAGTATATGAACCCAAGATAATATAGATTATAATTGTAACTAAAATAAATGTTTGCAACTTTGTAAAATCGATAGTCTAAATATTTGGTCTAAAAATAATAATCTAAATAAAATAATAAATACTATTTTTGATTTGGATTTCTCTAACATTGGTTTGGTCTAATAAATGCTATTTGTCCTCTTTCTTGTTGTTGGTAGTGTATTATTTGCAATTGGGTTACTATTGGTAGCATAGATGACAACGTCATGCAATGAGATTATGATGTAGGAAACTATATATTTTCCTTTATGTGTTCTGCTCGGGGTTCATTTGGTTCAACCATGATTGGCTTCAAAACATTCTTTTTTATTTTTTTCATGGTATTAATAAAATACTTGGTAAATAAATATATAACATTATTTTTTGTGTTATAACTATGATATTTAATTACAAGATAGTATAAAAAGAACATAATGGACAATGTAATGAATATCAATTGATGAATTTGAATGTAAAGAATCTTTGCATTAGAGAAAATAAAGACAATATAACTAATGAAATTATTATTTAATTTATTGATAATGAATACTTCTTTTTTTTTTTTAAATAAAGGCATTGTAGACACATAATTCTAAATTAAAGAAATGCATATGTATCATTTTTGTTGTAACTACTAATTTATTTAATTCAATAAGAGTAAAATAGAGTTATCCCTCTTCAATTTGTTGGGTTATTTGAATACTCTCTTTTGTCAACCAATCCCCAAAGTAGTTAATTATAATATAATTAACTTCAAACTATTGTTTTACAAAAAATTTTTCATGGTAAATAATAAAATATTTGGTAAATAAATATATGACATTATTTTGTATTATAACTTTGATATTTGATTACAACTTACAAGATAGTGTAAAAAGAAGATAATGAACAATGTAATAAAAACCAATTGATGAATTTGAATGTAAAGAATCTTTGCATTGGATCGAAGAAAATAAAGACAATATAACTAATGAAATTATTTCTCTTATTTAATTTAATTTATTGATAAAGAATAATTTTTTTCAAATAAAGGCATCGTAGATACATAATTCTAAATTAAAGAAATACATATGTATCATTTTTTTGTAGCTACTAATTTATTTAATACTTTGTATAATTTAATAAGAGTAAAATAGAGCGAGAAACTTAATTATGCCAAATTTGATTGGGATGAGGTTTGAATCTAAGACCTTTTTATTCAAATCAATGAGTAAGTTAATAATTAAGGATAAAATTAGAAATCTCAAGGAAAAATAAAAATCTAAACAATCTGAACCATCCATTTGATTTAATAATTTGACCGTAATTTTTTCTTCCCGTTATAGGCCTAACTTTTTTTTGGCTCTTTTTAGCATAGTAGATCTTATTATTATAGTAGATATAATGCTTTATAGCATAATTGTAATAGTCATTTTGCCGGGAATAAAGTAATAACTTAACATAATTGCAGATATCATCAATACTTTATAGCAAAAATGTAGTACTTCATAGGAAAATTATAATAGGTAATTTGCAGGAAATAAAATGACATTACATAGCAAAATTGCCAATATAATTAATACTTTAAGCTTTATATTAGTTATATATATATATATATATATATATATATATATATATATATATATATATATATAATATTTTATTATATAAATGTAATACTTTATAACAAAACTGTAATAAATAATTCTTTTTTCTTTCAAAAAAATTGTAATAAACAATTTGTAAAAAAATAATATTATAAAATTCATATACCATAAGACCCAAATTTTCTTGACTCGACATGTCTCACAGATTGAAACATGTTAGAGGACCTCATGGGAGAATTTGCTTAACTTTTATAGTGTGTTTATCTTTTTCTACACTTAAAAGGTACTGAGAGGTGTTTGGTTCATATTATTCCGCATAATCTCAAACTAAAAATATTATAATATTATATTCCCTTAAAATCTAGGGAATTTAAGGTTATCATAAAAATGTGAGCTTTCGATCAAAATATTTATTTTTATAGTTTTTATAATATGATAATCGCATTCTCCACGTTTTTAAGTTAGTTGAGAAAGCCTGAGATTCTTGAAAATGTTATATTATCTTAAAATATTTTTTAAACCAAACACTCTTATAACTTTTTTGCCTGAATTACATATTTTCTTTGTTAATGATGTATTAATTATTTCTATTATTGTCTATTCTTTTTAGTATTATTAACTCCGTTACAATGTACTATCTGTCCATACATATTTTCTCTTTATAGTTTTACTATTTTTCTTATTAAGTATTTATTCAATTAAACTATAAAATATTCCACTAGTATAGCATAATAATAAAGGGCAAACTGATCAGAAAGTATTACCTCAATTAAATCTTCAGGCAGTATAAAGATAGAGCATCCGAGCTTCCTTGCCACACTAATGATGTAGGTTGCATTCATTTTTTTCTCTTCCTCTACATCACCCAAAGGTTTTTTTTAAGAAATTAATTTTTTTTTAAAAAAAAAGAAGTAAAAAAGAGGGTCAAATTAAACACTACAACAGAAGAATGCACCCCTAAGTGCGCATACACAAACTAACAGCATTATTTAGAAGACATTTACTCAACAAGGAAGAATGTCTATATTGAAAAGTAGAAAAAGCACTAAGATAAACCAGGAAAAATATTCAAAATAGGCCATTGATCTGATTAAAATTAAAAAGAAACATACCAGTTTCTCCTTTTGTAACCAGACTCCAGTTGACAGCTCGAGGATATACTGCGCTAAGCAGCTCAAGGAAAAAGACACCATCTGATAGCCTTTTATCCTGTAAAATAACCTTAATTAGTCCCTAGGATGAAGCAAATCAGGCAATGTTATGTTAACCATGGTAACTGCAAAAAACTGGATGGAAAACTCATCTGAATACTCATCAGAATAGCTTTTTTCACCTCACAATTTTTCAAGACTTACTAGACTGGGTTAAGGCGTAGTTGCGTATGTTTAATATCTACCAGGTGAATCTAAAATATCTCTTTGGAAAAGATACCTTAAAGCTAGCCATATGGCCATGCCTTCCAGAACTTTTCACTTGGCTGTTAGCCCAGTCTAAAATGTCTGCATCAGTGATTTCCTTTCCAAGGGAATGAGACCTCAAATTCTTTAAAAGCTGAAGCATATTGAACCGCATTAACTGCCACAAGTAAGCTGAAAACAGGAGGTTCAAGAACAAACTTATTCAGGTTAAAATGCTTTATCAATGCTTTTTATACTACAAAAAAAATAAAAAAAAAATGATGGTAGTCATACCTAATGTTAATTTCTTATTTCCTTGTACAATGTCATTCCCAGCAATATTAACTAGGGAAAACTTCAATTGTTTCCCAATCTTGACAACTTGGTTGCAATTTTCCACTTTTCTAAAAGGCATCTTAATTGGAGGCTTAGTTGCAATTTTCCAGTTAACAATTCCTGGGGACACCTTGTCAAGTGTTTGCAGAAGCACCCATCTGCAGAAAATAGAAGTTAATTTTTACTTTAAGTACTTAATTTTCACTGTTTCTGAAACAGTTGGCTCAAGTACAAACATTGGTTCATTGGCATGGTATTTTTTTTTCTTGATATCAATACCACAATTGCACTTACCCATTCCTAAGATCTTCAAAGACATTATCTATCATAAAAGAATTTCCAAGACTGTTGATCCAAAAGCGAAATGCTCTCTCTTCTCTGGACATTTGAGCATCATCAGGAGTCATTTCAAGAAAATCAATCTGCTTTGTTTGTGTTGAAAGTCCGTTCCTACAGAAGAACACTTCACTGTCAGCTTTTTGACAGGAACAAAATCAAATGTTAAAGGTACAAAGAAATAATAAGAATTGTTTACAATTATTATCAGTGTGAAATAACACATAAACTTGCAAATAACAACTCAATTTAATCTTTTATCAGCAAGATTTGGATTGCTCTAATGCTCAGGAGGTGGTGTTTAGAAAATTAGCTTTTAACAAGAAAATGGTATAGTGATAACAGAGATATATTACTAGTGATGAAAATGTATAGAAGAAAAGAGCTGTTAAATTTAGAATATCTAGAAAAAGTTAAACCACAGTTATCTTCCTAGTCCTCAAGTATGTGATTTGCAAAAGCTGAAATGCAAATTTCTTTTTTTGTTTAAGAGTTGCTCAAGCTCTACAGCTGGAGCTTGAAAGCACCTTTCCATATGTTGACTGTTGAGATGGAAATATAAAATGAATCTGACTTATCACACCTGCTTTGAAGCTGTAAGGTTCCAAAAGTGTTTAGTGTTTTCTCACCTATGCTGGAAGATATGTGCCACAAATGCAAGGTTAAGATTAGGAGAACCTTCTACGATATCTTTTGCAGTTAAGTATCTTTTGCAGCCCATTCTATCTGCATGTTCAAGAACCAACTTAGCTCTTTCTAGAAAATCTTTCACAGACAGGGTGGCTGGATTACTGTGCTCAGGGGCTAAAACATTTAAGAGATGAGCATAAGCCTCAGCGTCCTACAGAAAGGTGTCAATATCTCAAAATTAGTGGCATACGACATTAGAAACTGTAAAACACAATGATGGCAGATAGTGCAACTCATCCTCAAGAGAAATCAAGTTTTCATTTATAACTGGAGGAACTTAAAAGAAAAGTTCTTGATACAAACCAATTTAATAAAACAAAAGTACTGAGTTTTTTCCTTTTGGATGTTAAATGAAATTTGAGAGGTTGTAAGTAGAGAAAAGAAGTGATATAACAAGGTTAAGCATTGGTATAAAGGAAAAATTATGAACAACTGCCTAATCAATGAACCAGTCTAGTAAACTTAAAAAAATCTTTGATATATATATATATATATATATATTGTTCAAAAAATCTAGTGTTTGTCTTTGAGGTGGCAATAAATAAGAAAGAAAACCTATACTTCAAAATCATTAGTCACTCCTTAAAGCAATGACTGGACTTCATGTTAATAGTAAATATGGAGCATTAAATACAAACAGATTGGCACAACTTCAGCAACATCAAAGTACTCCACTCTTCTATCATTTTGGTAGAATTTTCATAAACTTTAGAATGGTCATGAACTTACTTTTGAAATTTGTAGAATAAAAGATGGAAAGAACAAAAAATTATACCTTTATGTCAGACGAGAAGTTCGTAACTGTTTTCTTGTATCCACCCTTTTTCAATTGAAAGTTCATCCATCTGAGCAATATCTTTTCTGGTGGTAGGCTCATCAGTTCCTCTATGTCCTGATTTTTGAACATGATAAAACTTATCAGGCTGTCTAATGTATCAGTCTTACTAAAGTGAAACTAGCCGGTGCTTCTTTACCTTACTATCATCAACCAACTCGACCAGTTGAGGTGTTTTCTTCAAATTGAGGTCCGCCAGTAGTTGAATCTGCAACAACATGAATTATGACATCATGTTCTTTTTAGATGCTAAGTATTCAAGTTCACATTCTATATTTGTGGTGCTATCTTTTTCTGTAAGGTTTGAGAAAGTTTTGATGAGTGCTTCAGTACTTCCTATCACTTGTAGTTGAAAAATACTTACACTGTATGTATACAAGTACAATCAGTTTGAAAATTCAACCCATCAAATTACTTAATGAGTGTGTCATACACAGTATCTAAGTAGGACCTATCAGTTTAAGAATTCAAACTTTCAAATTACAAAGTGACTGTCACTCGGAAGCCTTACCTTAATAATTTGAGAAATCACACCAAGAACAAGATGCCTCTGAAAATGGGGGAAGGAAAGTAAGAGTATTAATCCAAGGAGTATAGAAGAACCAAAGAAACCTAAAAGGTAACTACAAAATTCCACAAGCAGATCTAATATTCATAAAGTTGAGAATTGGTTTGAGGGATTTGAACAATAGAATGATAGAACATTTTGATTATGTGGAAAAACATGACAAGATCTTCTTAACACAACCAGGTTAAAGAGTATAAGCTTAATTCATGCAAGCTGTCATGCATGTTAAGTTTAAAAAAAAAAAAAAGTTCAAAACCCTAGTGGATTAACATTTCCTGCCAGCTAAAAAAGACAACTTTTTAAACAATGAGGATGTTCCAAGAAAGGAAGAAACTAATCCAAAACTAAGGAAATCAAATCAAGTAACCAGAAATGAAGAAAGTTTTTTAAAACATATTCAATGAATATGACATGCCTGGAAACAATTTGGGAATTAGTAATGTTACTGGACTCAAAATGTTGTCCTTGAATAAACAAAAATGCCAAAACTGACAACCGAATTTATATAATGTCCTCAATTCACTTCTAGACAAATTAAATTGACCATTGTTTTTCACAAGTATCACCCACTATAACAGGAAATGTTTGCATTTAGTAAGTAATTAAAGACATCAGGTTGCAGCAGTCCTCTTAACCAAAAGCTAATAAAAGAAAGGAGTTACATTCTTAATGCAAGACTGAGGTATTTGCTGTTGGAAAGAAAAAAGTATATACCCATAAGCAGCTCTCAAACTTTTTATAAACATATGTAGATACAAAAGAAACAGCGCCATATTTTCAATGAACAAACCAAATGCAGTTCAGTTACAGATGGAAGACATAAAAGAACCATAGGTAGCTTCAAGCCATACTTTAGCTTTCATCAAGATGAAGTCACAGTGTCACACATACCCTTCCTTCAATGAAGTCTTGAGTTCCAATGTTGACCAAAGTACATCCAATTGCCTTTGCAGAGTTGAGGCCTAGAGTAAGATTCTCATTCCTTTCCCAGGGGTTGAGTATTCTCTTCATATTTATCGCCCTTTCATCAATTGTTCCAGGTACAGCAAGATTTATAAGTTTGCTGCATCAAATAAAGAGAAAAAAATACAGAAATAATATTAGATTACAAAATTTGATTAACCGAAGGGAATAACAAAAAATTAAGAATGAACCAATGATCACCAAATAAGAACTCCATCCTTGGCAACCTCGAAGAGATCATTAGTTGAAGGATCTATTGGAAGGTATCCTTTTAAGAATTCATCTTCAGCAAGATAGTTGTTAATGTGTGCAACATATGCTGTCTTCTCAGATCCACTAATTGTGTGAAGCAAAGTAGAAGTGGGAGACTTGAGAAATGCTGATGGATTTTTTGCATTACTTCCCATTCGAGCTGTTGCATGCGCTTGGAGTTTCAAATATACCTGAAACAGATTTAAAAAGCTGATCACTTTCATTAAGATCATAGTGATTAACTCAATCGAATCCATAGGGTCTTCTTTGATTGAAAGAGTTTCGACAGTTCAAACTTTAGAACCGAATCAAGTTTCTTTCTCTCTTTTTCCGTTTAATTTGTAGTCTACTTGTATTCGCAACCAAACAGAATGCAATTATCTTTCTATAAATCAATCTACAATCCCTGTATCTGAACTGTATGAATCTACGAGTTATACCCTGAGAAACAGCTCAAAATCGACGTCTTCATCCAAATTTGTATACGAATCTCTGAGAAACGCATCTCTATCTTGCTCCGTAAGATTCTCTCCGATATGTTTCAGTGTTGACATCTTTGCCGCCAAGTCGCCCAGCTTCAAACCTCCGCTTTCTTTCCTCATCGTCATGAACTGCACGAATCGTGCACAATGCACATAAACAACAATGAATGAATCCAAAACAGATTTCAACCAGAATAAGCAAAAAAAAGAACTTACCTGAGATTTTAAGCTCCGAAGCTCAACTTGCGTGAACTGGCTCTGTAGCCATGGATCCGATACCAATACTCCTATATAGCCCGCCATTTTTTTGCTGTTCTCTTGATCGCAGTTCCGATTCTTATCGCAGAAAATGAGATGAAAATATCGCAATTCGCAAAGTCTCTCTCTCTCTAGAAGCTGTTATTGTTTTGGATGGATTTCAATTGTTGTTTCTCTCACTAAGATCAGTGGTAAACTTAAGAGAAGAGTGAATCGCACACTGGGGACGGAGTAAAGCTGGCAGTGTTACAGAGATGTTCTAAGGAATTCAAACTATGACCATTTTGTCCCCGATGTTAACCGCTAGTACGGTCAATCACAAGTCACAACTATAAAAATATTAATGAAGAGATGTTAAAAGTGAAGTTCAAAGGAAGTTTATTAAAAGAGATTAGTAACTTCTCTATATCAGGAGTATATTTATCGACATGGCTTAGTTATGAACCAGGTGTCCAGGTTCATTATTATAATATTACAATAGTTATTGTTCACACAATCATATGGACCACGATCCAAAAACGACATTGTCTCGTATAATTTTTCTCTTTTCACGTGACTTTTTGTAACATACATTTTTATAACTTATAATATACATTATTCTAAAGCATACTGCACATTATTCTAATTCCTAAAGTACATTATCATACCACAGAAGTTTCATTATTCTAAACACATAACGTACATTATTCTAACTCATAAAAATCAGCGACATCGTTTTAGAGTGTGGTCTACATAGCTGTGTAGACCACAGTCCACATAATAATTTGCCATAATATTATAGGTTGATTAAAAAATATCATTAATTATTATAATAATATAGTTTCATTATAACAATATTGCAAGTTCATTATGATGACATCAATTTGCATATTATCATTTACACATATTATTCTTTATGTTTTGTGTAAATAAAATTAATGTTATAAAATATATTATTGGCTACTCGATAGTGATAATTTTCGAGTGTCTACTCCGGAACCTATATATCTAAATAACCATGTTGTCAAATCCCTCTTTGTTTGTGGCACTACCTCTTGGGATGTTGAGTTGGTGAGGGACATTTTTTGTGCTAGAGATAGTTCTCTCATTTTGACTTTTGAGTCTTCCTACCTTCTCTTTGCCTATGCTGATGCTTTGTTTTGGACTGGGGAAGAGGATGATCAGTTTTCGGTTCGTAGTGCCTATAGGCTAGCTCGGGGGTTATGCGTGTCCACCGGGAATTGTGAATGGACTAGTATTTGGAATTTGAAGTCCCCGCCGAAAATAAAATGTTTTTTCTGGATCTTGTGTAATGCATGCAAAACTCCCAACTAAAGATACTTTGATTGTTAAACAGGTGTTTTGTGATCCTGTGTGCCCTTTGTGTGGAAATGAGGCTGAGACTGCAGTTCATCTCTTTGCGAACTGCAGTTTTGCTCATCATGAGTGTTGGAGCATTTTAGATAGCGATTGGGGGATTGGCTTAATGGAGTCGGTTCAGAGCTGGGTTAGGGAGATGTGGACAACATTGTTGGGGGAGATGTGTGAGAGAGCGGTGATTATTTGCTGGGCTATTTGGGAAAACAGGAACGATATGGTATGGATAATTAGTGCAAGGACCCTGCATCTTTGGTTCGTCATGCATTTGGTTTCATGTGTAATTGGAAAGCAGTGCATTATGCCGCTACTCGCGATGATCGACCCATAGTGTTCTGCAAAATGAGACTGCGCAGTGGAGCCTTCCTCCTTCTCAGTTTTTTTAAAGTAAACATTGATGTTGCTATGGACTTTGGGAATGACAGGATGGGTTTTGGGTGGGTGGTCCGTGATGATGAAGGAGTCGTTGTTGGGGTAGCTATGCGGTGTGTCGAGGGCTTGTTTTCAGTCCGAGAGGCGGAAGCTATGGGTGCTCGGGAGGCTCTTAGCTAGTTAAAGAGGAGAGGGTGGCAACGGGTGATTGTCGAGACTGACGCTCAGATTGTCACGAAGGCTGTGCAGCAGGAGGGTACTTTTACTCCATTTGGTAGATTGGTAAATGAGATCAGGGCCCTATTGCAGTAGCTTGAGTTAGTTTCTTTCATTTTCGTTTTCGTTTGTAGAAATCTTAATATAAATGCTGGCTCATGTATTGGCCAAGCATTCGCTGTTTTTGACAACTAGTGAGCTGTGTGAATGTTTCGATTATATTCCTTGCTGTTTGTCAGGGCTGGTGTGTACGAACACTGTTATTCATGAATGAAATTTTTTGCGTGTTGTTTTTCAAAACAAAAAAAAAAAGTGATACTCATTAATATTTTCTTAAGAGTTAATTCCTTTTTTGCTCCTAGATTTATAGGTGGTAGTCCACTTTTAGTTTTTCTTTTATTAGAACATCCACATTTGATCCTAGTATTATTATAGCACATTTGATCCTAGTATTATTATAGCATGACCATTTCTAGTCCTCTATCAACAAAATAATTTTAATGCCGTTAAATATAAAATCATTTCGGTCTTCAATTATGAATTTTTCAAAAAAAAATAAACATAAAAATATAACGGGGTCAACTCACTTTGTATAAAATTCATCGAAATGCCTTTGTATTTAACGACATTTCAACGATTTTGTTGACAGAGGACCAAAAATGGTCATGCTACAATAATACTAGGACCAAATGGGGATGTTCTGATATAAAATGATTAAAAATGAATTGTCACCTATAAATCTAGGACAAAAAATAGAATTAAGGGTGTGCTTGGTTCGCACATGGGAATCGGAATCTGTATGGGTATCAAATACTTGGTAAGCGTAATGGGTTTTGGTGAAAGTATTTTGCATGTTTGGTAGTAGGGTGGAATGAGAATGATTATTAATAATTGGAGAAGAAAAGAGGAAAGGAAATGAAACCCTCATTTAATAAGGGTATGGGGTTTTCAATTAATGGGTATTCCAAATCCATAGTAATATTCTAAAAATTTGTCAAACAAACAATAACAATCACTTTGATACTCATACCTTATACCAAAACCCGTCAACCAAACACACCCTAACTCTTTTCTTTAATCTTAGTTGTTTATTGACGAACTTGCAATATTAATAAAATGCATCTTATGTATTGTGAAAATGAACTTCCAATATTCTCTTAATCAACCTATTTTAAGTTCATGAGTATTATGATGTAGTTGCATTATTATTGTAAAGATGAACATTCAGTATTGTAAAATGAACCACCAATATTGTGAAAATAAAGCTACAGCATTCCACTAATGAATCTAATTGAGATCCATCATTATAATGTAGTTGCATTACAACTGTGAAAATGAATATGTGAAATTTTGAAAATGAACTTTTAGTATTGTGAAAATGAGCTTGTTGTATTTGCTTAATGAACTTAGTATCAATATAAGGATGTATTTGCACTAGTATTGTAAAAATGAATTTACAGTATTTTGGAAATAAACCTACAATATTAATATTTTAAAAGTGAACCAAATATAGTGACTTAATATAATCGCATGTTAATTTAAAATATTAAAATAAAAATATTGATATAAATGTCATTTAAAAGATCTTTATTAGAGCTTTTTAATGATATATATTTATTAATATATTAATTTTATTTGTATAAAAACTAAAAAGATAAAAGAAAAATAAACTTAAAGTGAAAAAAAAAAATTAATTTGGTCCACCTGGTGGACCATGGTCCATGGTATAACAATGCGATACTTATGTTTTTTTTTTTTTTAAAAGAGAAAATATACTTTAATTTGTGGTCTAGTGGTTCTCCAATATGGGAGGTCATGGGTTCAAATCTCAGTCAGCACGGTAGCTGATTGTGTTAACTGGTAAATTAGTTGTTTACTAGTTATAAAAAACTGTTTGGTATATTTACTAGTAGCTGTGTAACTTTAACGTTTAAATATAACGAGATGACAAACTCTTATTAATAAATAATTAGTACGGAGCATAAAACTTGAGTATCATCTATACTTTTTTTTAAGGACATAAATTAATTATTTTTATTTATTTAACTCTTATTAAATTATATTCTAAAATAATTTTTATTAATTATTTTCAATTTTAATAATTTAAAATGATTTACTGTAAAAATTATTATTATTATTATTATTATTATTATTATTATAAAATGACAAACCCAACACCCATTTAAAAGCAAATCCTATTAATTCTAAAGGATAAAATAGTCATTATACCAATTGATTCCAACCTGCTAATCAAAAAAGTTACATCAATAAGCTTTTCAATTTTTCGCTAATTGACCCAATTAGACATTTACCGAACACTTCAAAATAGCTTACTGGTAGGTCAAACAGCCAAATTTTGTCAAGTCAGCTAAAATTTGGCTGATCAGCCAATAACCAAACACTCCAATTATTTTCTTTTAGCTAGGCCAATTTTAAGATAGAAACTTTGCGACTATATTGGATAAACAGACAATTCATAAAAAGTTAATTTTTGAAAAAAATATTTTTCATAACTGATAGGGAATAACTCTCGGGAACTAAGACCAGTACGACCGACCAGGCCAAGTGAATGGCAAGACCGAAATTCAGGCTGACCAGAAGGCTGCACTTCCCGACCTCCCTGGGGCCCGACCTCATAATATCCTCACTGGGACAGACTCTATAAAGGTCTTGCTCCCGACGTCAAGAGCTCCTCCCGATCCTTATGCCTCAGCACCCAAGGGGGATGATGAACATCTCGCCCCATGCATGTGTACGGTCCCAATCCCGCTCGACCAAGGCCTGGTGCATGCGCTCCACGTGCCTACCATGCAGACAGCCCGAATTTTGTCCCCTAACTCCGCTATAAATACCGCATTAAATGTATGAGAGAGAGACTTTTGGCTACTTGCTAATAGCGAAAGAAGGTCCCGGAACCTCTAACCTACTGTTACGTTACTCGAGTCAAGTATTTCACCCAACTGGATTCTAGCCCAAGTATTCTAGACCAATCTGACCCGACTGTAGTCTATATTGTATACGATCAGTATTTACTATATCAATAACTAACTAACGTACAAAACATATTCCATATCAACTAAATAATTAATTTAAATACTTCTTATTACAAATGACACATTCTAAATCTTAGAATTGATATAATAAAAAAAAAAGTAAAGAAATATATATATATATGTGTGTGTGTGTGTGTGGAGAGAGAGAGATAAATAATACGTAGTAATATTTTAATACAATTTAATTTTGTTAAAATTATGATTTAGTTAACTTATTTTTTAATTAAGATATATTCAATATAGTCTCTTGTTTTGATGGTCTTAATAAAATATTTCAAATGATATACTTTATATATGTTTAATAATATAAAATTTAAGTAGAAGTGTTTAACAAAGTATATAAATACATAAAAATAAAATAAAGGATATATAAAAGAATTTGTTTTTAAAAAGCATAATATTTTAGTACAATAAATAACATCCTGTCAAAACCCTTATAATAAACAATAGCCATTGTGAAATGAACCCTTTAAATGAAAAGTAGCATTAACTATATATATATATATATATATATATATATATATATATATATATATATATATATATATATATAGGGTTGCACTCCCATGCAAACTGTCGCCCAGGTAAGAAATGAGAACGCTCCATAGCCGTCCACGTGTCCAGATCAACAAATCAGATGCAATTTTAAAAAAATGACGCGGTGGCATTTTCGTAAATAACTGGAACTTTGGTGCACCTAGTTTCACTTATAAGTGCACCTAGTTTCACTTATAAGTGCACCTAGTTTCACTTACAAGTGCACATATTTTCGCACTTATTTTCACTTACAAGTGCAAGTAATTTACCTTGTTAATATTCATGCACCTATTTTCACAAATACTTTCACGTACTTACAAATGCAAGTAATTTACGTTGTTAATATTCATGCACCTGGGTGCAACCTAGGTGCACCTAGTTATAACATTAGGTGCACTTAGTATTAATACTCAATGTACAATTCACTTGCACCTGTAATACATTTTACTTGCACTTGTGCAAGTAATTTACTTTGGTAACATTCATGCATCTAGGTGCAACCAATGTGCACCTAGTTATAACATTAGGTGCACCTAGTTATAATATTAGGTGCACTTAGCATTGATGCTCAGTGTACAATTTACTTGCACTTGTAATACATTTTACTTGCACGTGTGCACCTATTTTCACTTATAAATGCAAGTAATTTACCTTGTTAACATTTATGCATCTGGGTGCACCTAAGTGCATCTAGTTATAACTATACGTGCACCTAATTATAACGTTATGTGCAACTACATTCCGGACACGTGGCGCGCTGTGATTCGTCCGCATTTTTCTCCTGGCGGCTAGTACGCATTTGAACGCGGTCCTATATATATATATATATATATTAGACACCGTGTCTTTTTGACCCCGTAGAATTATATTTTTCTATCAATATATACGAATAAATATAATTGAAGGCCAATTTTGTCATTTCAATTAATGAATCCTAGTCTTCAAATTTAAATTCTTAGGTCCAAGTAAAGCTAGCTTTAAGAAAAGTTTGAATAGATATGTTACCAGCGCTTTATGTAGACACCACTCTAGAAGGATTTTCGAATTAAACCAAACACGGAATATCCCTTTCTAGTTAGTTATCTATCTGTGCATCGAAGCTTTATGAACGTGACCAGTACACTCAGTTTCGCATTGTTGTGTGACACTTTTAAGACATTTCTATGCAGANTATATATATATATATATATATATATATATATATATATATATATATATATATATATATATAGAGGGTTGCACTCCCATGCAAACTGTCGCCCAGGTAAGAAATGAGAACGCTCCATAGCCGTCCACGTGTCCAGATCAACAAATCAGATGCAATTTTAAAAAAATGACGCGGTGGCATTTTCGTAAATAACTGGAACTTTGGTGCACCTAGTTTCACTTATAAGTGCACCTAGTTTCACTTATAAGTGCACCTAGTTTCACTTACAAGTGCACATATTTTCGCACTTATTTTCACTTACAAGTGCAAGTAATTTACCTTGTTAATATTCATGCACCTATTTTCACAAATACTTTCACGTACTTACAAATGCAAGTAATTTACGTTGTTAATATTCATGCACCTGGGTGCAACCTAGGTGCACCTAGTTATAACATTAGGTGCACTTAGTATTAATACTCAATGTACAATTCACTTGCACCTGTAATACATTTTACTTGCACTTGTGCAAGTAATTTACTTTGGTAACATTCATGCATCTAGGTGCAACCAATGTGCACCTAGTTATAACATTAGGTGCACCTAGTTATAATATTAGGTGCACTTAGCATTGATGCTCAGTGTACAATTTACTTGCACTTGTAATACATTTTACTTGCACGTGTGCACCTATTTTCACTTATAAATGCAAGTAATTTACCTTGTTAACATTTATGCATCTGGGTGCACCTAAGTGCATCTAGTTATAACTATACGTGCACCTAATTATAACGTTATGTGCAACTACATTCCGGACACGTGGCGCGCTGTGATTCGTCCGCATTTTTCTCCTGGCGGCTAGTACGCATTTGAACGCGGTCCTATATATATATATATATATATTAGACACCGTGTCTTTTTGACCCCGTAGAATTATATTTTTCTATCAATATATACGAATAAATATAATTGAAGGCCAATTTTGTCATTTCAATTAATGAATCCTAGTCTTCAAATTTAAATTCTTAGGTCCAAGTAAAGCTAGCTTTAAGAAAAGTTTGAATAGATATGTTACCAGCGCTTTATGTAGACACCACTCTAGAAGGATTTTCGAATTAAACCAAACACGGAATATCCCTTTCTAGTTAGTTATCTATCTGTGCATCGAAGCTTTATGAACGTGACCAGTACACTCAGTTTCGCATTGTTGTGTGACACTTTTAAGACATTTCTATGCAGAAAATAAAAGATCAATGTAAGTTCACATGGACAGTTCAATTAATCACAAGGGTCAATGTAAGGGGCGGGGTTACTTTCTTTATGCGCAAGGAAGGTTCTATCGGGCAGCCTAATATGTCTTGTGATTAAAATTATTGTTGCTAGTGCATGTTGCCCTTTGTAAGGTCAATATCAATGAAACAAGTAATGAGGGAAAAAAAAAAAAAAAAGTAATGAGGGAAAAAACTGATTTGATTTAACATATGTTCAACATGCATACACAATACCTTAAAAGATCACTGTTGCAAAAATCGATCGCCTAGGTGCTAGGCGCCCCTAGGTCGAGGCGAATTGCTCCCTAGGCAGCCGCCTAAGTGACCGGCCGCCTAGCGCTTAACTCGGTCCTATCTCGACCGGCTCGGCCGAGTTAACTCGCACAACTCGGTATAGTTAGCCGAGTTAACTCGGGCGAGTCTGACTTGTTAATTTTTTTTATTATATTTATATATATTTAAATTTATTTATTTATATAAATAAGAGAAGTAATATATATATATATATATATATATATATATATATAAAATATAATATAATATAAAATATGACATATACTCACACACATGCACTATTTTTTGTTTTTTATAGGTCGCCGCGTTAGGGCATGTTGCTCTTTGTAAGGTCAATATCAATGAAACGAGTTCAAAAATTGCAATGTAATTGCTTTGCACAAAGCCACAAAGGTACGGAGTATTATAATTGAGAAATTAATTAGGCTATATTTGGGCAATTGTTATAGCATGGATTAGGGTGCATGCAACTTCCATTTTGAACCCTAATCCAAAAGTTATGTGTCTACATTTAATATATTATGTACATGCAATTAATAGATTGTGTTTATAAATAATATGTTAATGACCGATGCGTATGAATTTAACATATTATGTTGTTGTAGTTAATATATTATGTGACTTTAATTTATAACATGCACATAATTAGTTAATTGCAGATATATAATATGTTAAATGCAGACACATAATCTGAATGTCATTTTAGATTATTAGGGTTCAAAATCCAAAAATGATGTGTTTGCAGTTAACATATTATGTGTCCGTAAATAAGTTCAATTGCATATGCGCATGCAATTAACATATTATATATATGTTGCTGTAGTTAATATAATATGTGTCTTTAATTTATTACATGCATATAATTGCTTAGTTGCAGACACATAATTAATATGTTAACTACAGATACATAATTGGAATGTCATTTTGGACTAAGATTCACAATGCAAAGTGAACCTTCGTCCAGATATAATTTGTCATATTTGGAAGAGAGGTAAAATTGGAGCAATGATATGTAGTCACCGTTGGTTTTACGGCTGCGCGACAACCGATTCGGCTGGCCAACACTACCGTAGAACTCATAGAGAATATTAAGGAGAAAATACAAGCACGATTAAAGAACAATTATACCTGCATTAAAACCAGAACCCCTAACAATGTGACCCTATGGGGGTGTTTATACAGGAATAATGAGCTTACACAAGAAAATAAGAGGAATTCTTAACAAATATGAATTTATGAAGGTAATTTGGAGCTACCTAACTGACATAGAAGTTACCAAATTCTGAAATAGGCAAGATTTCCTGAATTCCGCCCAAGATACCAAATTCTGCATAGCCACCACCTTATAGGGTGCATCCGGTCGGACGCCGCCTCCCGATTGCCTTCATGAATTGGGCCACAAGAGCGGATGCAACCCGGGCCACATATCCATTAGACTGGTCAGTCGTAGGGGTGAGTAAAATATCGGTTAACCGCCCGATAACCGAACATACCGAAAAAATCGGTTATCGGTCGGTTACGGTTATTTGGCCAATTTTTTTTTCGATTTTTCGGTTATTCTTCGGTTATGGGGGTTTGGTTATCGCCGACCGATAACTGACATAATATATATATATATATATATATATATATATATATATATATATATATATATATATATATATATATATATAAAATAATATTAATAATAATAATAGTATAATAATAATAATAATAATAATAATAATAATAATAATAATAATAATAATAATAATAATAATAATAACACTAAACAGTATGTATGTAAGTATGTTTATGTAATAATAATAATAATAATAATAATAATAATAATAATAATAATAATATGTATATAAGTATGTTTAGTTTATGTAATTTTTTATTTTGACTTTTGAATTTTGACTTATGTTCGGTTTTGGTAACCGACCGAAATCGACCGAAAATTGACAGTTGGTTTTCGGTCGGTCATAGAACCACATACATTCGGTCGATTTCGGTCGATTACGAAGGTCAAAAATTAAGGTCGGTTATGTAACCGACCGACCGTTTGCTCACTCCTAGTCAGTCGGCGAGCTCCATATACCAGTATTCTTGGGTCGGGTACACCAGTCGGGGTATCTATCAGGTGACAATCACTCCAAACACAATTCATTCAAACTACCATCTTAAGAGCGGTTAAAGATGAATGGTCCTTTCCATTCGAATTTCTCTCACAAATGCATTATAACTAGTATTTTTTTTTGTTATAAAAAAGTAAAAATAAAATATAGTATATGAAAATTCACATCCAATCATCAAAACATGATATGCAAAGTCTAATAGTAGCAATGCTAAAGGACCTACGAAGTGGTCCATTGTCTAAAAGAGGGGTTTTTAAATGCATAAAGATCGAAATAAGGTATGCATGTATACAAAAATTTGTACATAAAATTGAAAATTGATCTTAATTTTTAACAAAAGTACTATATTCAGAAATAAGAATGGTAAAAAGTGGATGGGCACTACTACAAACTTTTGCATACATTTTGTAGTGTTAAATTGGAAGTAAGGTGAGGTGAGGGTGGCATGAGAGGTAGGGTCAAGGTACACATGGGCGGGTTCATTCCATCTGGGTTGATGTAGCAACAGAGACCTATACTTAGTACAATCTGAGGTGTGGTTAAGTGAAAGAGACTCATCCGTCTTTATAATTAAACGTTAATGATTCAATCTTTGGCTTTAGATATCAAATAATCTTAAATTCACATGTCAATTGTCTCACTCAATAGTTATGCATACAATTTAGTCAGGAAATTAGTCACTGTATTTGACGATGGAAATCATAGATGGTATAAATACACCTAAAAGAAAGTAACCTATAGTAGTACCAATGACATCATTTTTTTGGATTAACGAGGCAAATTCCACTCCTAACTATGTAAGTATGTGAGTAACCTCTCGCCATGTAATCCTAGCTGGCAAAGGACCACAAGAAAATAAACCAGTCTAGGTTACCCATAGCTGACCGGCTCAAACAATTTTTTTGAAAGGGAAGAGTCTAATAATTTTCTGTGATGGGACAAAATATCTCTCACCCTCCCCCCCTCGAATAGATTCTTTTTTGTTGTTTCTAAAGAAAGGTCATTATATTGTTTTGAAGGGTGCACTAATCCTCTGAATCCGGTACCTGTGGGTATCACCCCCCCCCCCCCCCCGTTCTCTTTCAAGCCTTTCAACCAATCGATACGCCCCTGGAGAGCTGCTTTTGCTAAAACTTTAGCAGTTTCTTGAAAACTCGCCTCTGATATGAAACTTTGAGTATTGAGAGATGTTTTAAGGGCATGAGGTTTGAATCCACGACCTCTCGGCTGCAGGTGCAACTCTCTTACCACTTGGGCTGTCCTTACGGACATACCAATGACATCATTGCCATTGACTGTCAGTAGCCGCCTACATGCACCCCTCCAGATCTGATAGATTCCACTCTTTTCTCTACTGTTTCCCAATCTGCTTTAATTTAGATCTTCCTAATGCTTCTCCACCAATACAATTGAAGCTTCTGGAAAATGTGCATTATGCATGTCCTTAATTATTCTTTCTTTTTCTTTTCATTCCCAAACGACAGCTCACAGCAATATCACATTTCTTCATCTACGTACTATACTGATGATGATGAAGCTGCTATGCTGCAACAGCTTTAACAAATGTTTGCTTTCTAGGATTGTGTCTGCAGAATGTTTCTTTAATTTTCTCCATTCCAAATTCTTTTTTAAACATAACATGTGTGTAATTCCAGGGCAAATTCTGAAAATTTTTTGAGTGGAAACAAAAGATTAAAACAAAAGAGATGATTTGAAAAATAAAACTGAAACACTTAGAAATATAAACATTTTATGCTTCTAAAGAACAAAAATAAAAATACAATTGAGATTAAACTCTAGCCTTGACCTTACCTACATTAAGAGCATAACTTACCAACTTACCTAGCTCATTTATTTTATTTATATCTAAACATGTACTCCACACACACAAAAGGGATACTATATATATATATTTAGGGACACGCTTAGGTGAGAATGTGTAGTTAGGAGGAAAATAGGAACTAATATAAGCTATCCATTGAAAAGATCAACAGATCAAATGTAATTTAAAAAAAAAAATACAGTGGTATTTTTGTAAATAATGGCTCGAATTTTGAGTGCAAGTAACATGTGTTAAAAGTGTAAATACCATATACAAGTGTGCAAGTAAAATTACTTAATAGTGTAACCATTTACAATTAATAGTGCAAGTAATTTACCTTTTCACATTGGTACAGTTAATGATAATGTTTGTTGCAACTAATAATAACGTTAGGTGCACTTAATATTGTTGTACTTTTAATACATTGTATTTGCACCACGGTGCACTCTATGAAATCGTTACTTGTACTTTTAACACACAATTTACTTGCAATTCTAAGTTCGAATTATTTACAAAAATGTCACAGTGTTTTTTTTTTTTTNAAACAACGTTCTCTTTCAAGCCTTTCAACCAATCGATACGCCCCTGGAGAGCTGCTTTTGCTAAAACTTTAGCAGTTTCTTGAAAACTCGCCTCTGATATGAAACTTTGAGTATTGAGAGATGTTTTAAGGGCATGAGGTTTGAATCCACGACCTCTCGGCTGCAGGTGCAACTCTCTTACCACTTGGGCTGTCCTTACGGACATACCAATGACATCATTGCCATTGACTGTCAGTAGCCGCCTACATGCACCCCTCCAGATCTGATAGATTCCACTCTTTTCTCTACTGTTTCCCAATCTGCTTTAATTTAGATCTTCCTAATGCTTCTCCACCAATACAATTGAAGCTTCTGGAAAATGTGCATTATGCATGTCCTTAATTATTCTTTCTTTTTCTTTTCATTCCCAAACGACAGCTCACAGCAATATCACATTTCTTCATCTACGTACTATACTGATGATGATGAAGCTGCTATGCTGCAACAGCTTTAACAAATGTTTGCTTTCTAGGATTGTGTCTGCAGAATGTTTCTTTAATTTTCTCCATTCCAAATTCTTTTTTAAACATAACATGTGTGTAATTCCAGGGCAAATTCTGAAAATTTTTTGAGTGGAAACAAAAGATTAAAACAAAAGAGATGATTTGAAAAATAAAACTGAAACACTTAGAAATATAAACATTTTATGCTTCTAAAGAACAAAAATAAAAATACAATTGAGATTAAACTCTAGCCTTGACCTTACCTACATTAAGAGCATAACTTACCAACTTACCTAGCTCATTTATTTTATTTATATCTAAACATGTACTCCACACACACAAAAGGGATACTATATATATATATTTAGGGACACGCTTAGGTGAGAATGTGTAGTTAGGAGGAAAATAGGAACTAATATAAGCTATCCATTGAAAAGATCAACAGATCAAATGTAATTTAAAAAAAAAAATACAGTGGTATTTTTGTAAATAATGGCTCGAATTTTGAGTGCAAGTAACATGTGTTAAAAGTGTAAATACCATATACAAGTGTGCAAGTAAAATTACTTAATAGTGTAACCATTTACAATTAATAGTGCAAGTAATTTACCTTTTCACATTGGTACAGTTAATGATAATGTTTGTTGCAACTAATAATAACGTTAGGTGCACTTAATATTGTTGTACTTTTAATACATTGTATTTGCACCACGGTGCACTCTATGAAATCGTTACTTGTACTTTTAACACACAATTTACTTGCAATTCTAAGTTCGAATTATTTACAAAAATGTCACAGTGTTTTTTTTTTTTTCTAAAAAGGTGTTTCTGATCAGTTAGATCTATCCAGATGAACGATTGTGATTGGTTCTTATTTCTCTGGAGGGCGCGCATTCTAATTTGATCAATTCTCTCTCTCTCTCTCTCTCTCTATATATATATATATATATATATATACATACATACTCGTAAGAACATGAGAATCAATTTAGTGAATTAAAAGAGACAAATCTATGGATGATATTAATTAGGGGAATGAAAAACAGGAGTGTGCATATGGAGCTTTATGTTGTGTGCATATTAAGAATTTGTTGTGTGCACATATCCTATGTTGCACACAATACATGATTAATATGCACACATCATAAAGTTAGATATGCACACGCGTATTTTTAATTTCTCCAATTAATCTCATCTATAAATCTGTCTTTCTAGATATGCACACATCATAGTCTGGGATTTCGATTTGCGAAATCATACTCTCAAGAACTAAAGCTTTGCCAAAGACCTTGTGGTTTAGTGGCACCTGGTTGCACCCTCACATGAGAGGGGGTGGGTTCGAGTCTCAGTGGAGGCGATATTGGCTCTTTGTGCTTCATTTGGTTGAGAAAGTCGCTATGAAAACACGAGGAAATCATACGCTCTTACTTTTAAAAGTGAGTCATACTTTTATTAGTTAATGTCATATTGGGTTCTCCGAGTATAGTGATTTTGCCACATTTAGTTATAAACTTTAAAATTTTCCACCCATGATCATTTGACTTTCAAATTGTTACCATCCGTGGTTCAAACTAACCACCCATGGTCCTTAAACTTCAAAATTTAACCAGCAGCGGTCCTCCTGGAAAAGACCATGGTGGTTAAAATTTGATAGTTAAAGGACCATGGGTGGTTAACTTAGACCACTGATGGTAACAATTTAAAAGTCGAATGACCACAAGTGGTCAATTTGAAAGTTTAAAACAAAACGTGGTAAAATCACTATATACTCGGAAAATCCCATATAATATTAATTTTTAAAAAAAGTACAAAAGGCTGCCAGTATTAGTCATTACATGCTTTCTAATTTAAAAGGTTTGCAATCCACTTGATAAACAAAATAAAAGAAAAAAAAATCCACATTAGCATCAATGCGATCTTAGCTTGAAAGTTTCAAAATGAAAATACTATTTCTACTCTAACTTTTACACCGTTTCTCTCAAAGTTTTAATGTTAAAATTACTATATCACAATTAGTTAGGTTAAAGAAGCAGCATCCACGATTGCTGGTGTGTTGACTTCTACTTTGTTAAGCGATCTGCGAATCGTGCTGCCCACATTGTTGCTCGGGGAGTCGTTTCTTTTTTAGCTTGCGGAGAGTGGTTTAACCACCATGTTTTTTCTTTTTTGAGTACTACTGACTCTGTTACAATGTAGTATCTGTTCATAGCTACTTTCTTTCTCAACCTACTGAAACACAAAGAGTCAACAGTCACCTCTACTGAGGCTCTCGTGTAAACCAAGTGCCACTAAACCACAAGATCTTTAACTGAATTAAGTATTTCTTCTCAAAAAAAAAAAAAAAAAAAAAAAAA
>NC_044922.1:22670470-22743745 GCF_003576645.1 Ipomoea triloba
TATATATATATATATATATATATATATATATATATATATATATATAATAACAATAACAATAATCTCTATATATATTAAATAGAAATATAATAATAATAATAATAATAATTAAAAAAAAAAAAAAGAGACGAAGGGGAGCCGGGGGCTCCCCTTTTAACTTCAGATCCCACATCGGCACAATATAAAACAGGGGCATTGAGGCTTCTCTATAAAAGGGCCTCAATGCCCCTTGCTTTTGTTTTCAATACCCATCCGATGTCCCACATCGGATGGGTATTGAAGGGAAGCCTCAAGGCTTCTCTATTTGAGAAGCCTTGAGGCTTCTAGAATTACCAAAAAACAATTTTTTTTTAATAAAGAGGGGCGTTTTGGGGAAAGGTGGCCTTTCCCCAAAACGCCAAACCCCAAACACTGCTAATAGCAGCGTTTGGGGTTTCAGCGGTTTGGAGCCAATCCGTTGCTCCAAACCGCTGATAACCAAACATGGTACTTAGCGTTTTGACCAAGTCTAAACGTTAATTACGGTCAAATCCGCCAAAAAATGGCTTAACCAAACATGGCCTATGTAGTCGTATCAAAATTATAAATCCAACTTAATGGTGATGTGAAATCTCTATTAAATTATGGTATGCAGAAACGTACATTTGCATTCATTCATGTCGGAAACAAAAATCTATCAATTTGATTGTACGCCCAACAGACACAAATATATTGACGCAGGGAGGTCAGAGACCAATAAAATGTAATGCAGCATGCCGCCACCTACCACGTAACAAGGGATCGTTATATCGTGGACCAGGTCCACAAGATCCTGATCCGAAACAATGTCGTTTAACTAAATTATGGGGAGTTGATGCGTGATAGACACCGTTCTGTCTGTTTAATTCCCGTTATGTGTTATTATGTGTATTCTTATATGCAATTCTGTATATTCTATTGAGTGTTTATGTGTACTCTATTATACAGTTCTGTACATTAGTAATTTTAATACCATATCTCATGAAATAGGAATGCTAATACTTAGGGTAGTGATTCTGTGTATTCTATTGAGTGTTTATGTGTATTTTAGTATATAATTCTGTGCGTTATTGATTTCCAATACTGCAATAACATTAAGTATAAAAAATTAGATCATTAATGTACAGAAGTATATAAAAGAATACAAATATCATTCAATAGAATACACACAATCAATAGCCTAAGTTTTAGCATTACTATTTCATGAGGTATGGTACTCGAAATCAATAATGTACATAATTATATACCAGAATATACAGAATGATATACTAGAATGCACAGAATTTATGAATATAATACACAGAATTATTAGCCTAAGTATTATCTCTGTTGTTTCATGAGGTCCGATATTGAAAATCAATAATGTACAGAATTACATAGTAGAATACACAGAATCAATGAAAAGTATACATAGAATATAAGCCTAAGTATTATCTGTTATGTTTCATCAGGTATGGTATTGAAAATTAATAATGTATAGAATTCCATACTTAGAATACACATAATCAATGGCTAGAATATACAGAATGTCACAACAGAATAAACAGAATATCATCACAAAATACACAAAATCCATCTTATAAGTTAAAGTCGAAAGGGAAACGGAAAACCCGTTAATTAAAAGAACCAAAATGGCGTCGTTTTGGATCAAAATGGCGTCCACGATATAAATTGCCCGTAACAAGCACCTGTTAACTGTTACCCACAAGCAAGGCCAAACAATGTTATTGGCTCAAAAATTACCTTAGAGTATCTTCAATAGTTGTAATTTTTGAATAGTTTTTGTAAATGTGAGTAGGAAAGAGAAGATGAGAGGGAAGAGAAAAATGAAAAAAATGTAAGTCCAATAAAAAAGATAATAAAATAAATCTTTTACGCACCCTCTTGCCGTGCAAGCTAAGGTGCAACGGATGCTCCTCTGTTCGCTCCCTCTCTTCCCCACGTGGACTCCACTTGCTCAGTCCAAAAACTTCTCCTCCTGCAAAGACCCTCCACATTTCTTCTCTCTCTCTTCTCCATGTCAATCATACTTTCTCAAAAATGACATCAAGATCTACGGATTGAGATGCTCTTACTAGTTATTACCAATAATGACTTCAAATCACAAGAAATATAAAACTATATTTTAAAAAAAGGGAAAAATCCTCCTTAAGCTTGTTTTCTTAACGTGAAACAAAGAATAAAGCAAAAATTCTTACATTACTAATAAATAACTAGATTCGAAAGTTGGTTGATTACATTACTAATAAATAACTAGATTCGAAAGTTGGTTGATTAAGTCTCATTAACAAAAATTGATGTAAAAGAGATGCATGGTTGCATGATAACATCTCACTCTAATACAATTCCACCAGACTTTTACCAGCTGATTCAAGGAGTTTATTATGCCATTGGAGAATAACATGATAGCTTGACTTTGAATTAACTAATCAACTAACTTGCAGAGTTCAATATATTTATTAGATAAGGAGATTCCTAATTAAAAAACAAAGAGATAAAAAAAAAAAAAAAAAAAAAAGTCAAAGTTACGTTCAACATGAAATTACGAACTTCCAATCATGCAAGTGATGTGACAATACACAAAAACAAGGTAGAAATAGTAAAATTTAGAGAAAAGTAAGTGAAGATAGTATCGGGAATATAATAATTGTTATGTGACAAGTGTTTAATTATATTGTTCATATTTTCGCATTAGATTTAAGTTTAGTTTGCTTGCCTTTTGTTATAATTTTGTCTAAAATATTTATCATTTGATTCATTTGTGTGTTTAGGTGTAATTCTTAATGATTAAGATGATTTGAATAGTTTTTGGAACATTTTTATGCATGTTGAGTCAATGAGAGCTGTTGGAAAAATAGTATAAAATGACAATTTTAGTGGCTATTTTGTGGTACAAATATATGTGAGGTTCACTTCCGATTTGGGTCGGGTCAAAGGGCATTCGGGTTCTTCGTAGTTAGACTAAGAGATCGATATATTGTACGCTCAAAACGGATAATGGGTGAATGAGAAATTTGTTTTCAAAGTTGACCCATTTGAGTTGGAAAAATAGGGGGAAAAACTTTAAGTAAGTCTTTGTCCCACATTGGTTTGGGAAGTGGGTTTGCATAGAGCCTTTCTAAGGCTTAGTGAGTTGTATAGCATAGAGGCTCTCTCTCGCGTGCATAGGGAAGCAAATTAAATCCCAAAATGAGTCTAGAAAGACTTGACTCGTGTGCGCCCGCACCTGCGGGCCATCGGCTCGTGGTACCTTAACGACTTGTGGCTATTAGCACACCTCAGGTTTAACTCCTCGTGTTCTCGTCTCGTCTTATGTACGATTTGGGTTAATTTTGAATTAAATCTTAGGTAATGGTCGGCTGAGTAGAAAGTCATATTTATTTATCAGATTAATGCCATCTTACAACTCCTATATAATTCGTTGGTAGAAGTAGCAGATTTACACACTGAAACACAACGAAATTATTTTCTTTCTCGAAACTCTGCTTCTACTCCTTTCTTTGCCAAACTGTGTTCATCCCTTTGCTCTAGTTAGTTGGGTTCATTAGTTTGTTTGCTCAAACTATGAATCGTAACACGTTTTATCCTGGGAAACCTACGCTACAACGCTCCTAGCACTTTTGGGAGGTAGCAAATAAGGTTTTAAGGAAGAGTGTTTTGCTGACTCATGTTAACCACCTTCCAAATTATCTCTTTCGTTCTTGTGCTTGTTATTATCACAGAAATATTACTTTCGTAGTAATATTTCGTAACAAGAGCAAATGAGAAGCTTAGGAGATGGATGTAACACCTGTTGGGGAGCGAAAGGATGGTGTTTTCAATGTTTTTTTATCACACATGAACAAACCAAGGCAAAAGTAGAGCAAAAGATCAAGGAGTTGCAATTTTTGCACAACGTGTCCATTGCTTAGTATTTCGATCATATTTTAGCTTAGGAATTTCCAAATGAAGTGATTATATTCTTGAGCCATTGAAACTTTCATAAAAATCATAAATCCTAATTTGAATGCTAGAGAGAAAGAAAAAAATAGCAAGGAACTAGTTCTGTCCCTAATGCATGACCTGTTTCACCATAATTTGTGTGATTGTAATTTGTAAGAATGTGGAAGAGACAATTATAAAATGTTAGAAAATTCTTTGCAATCCCTTGCTTATGAGGTAAAAGAAGAGAGGGTGAGACCAACTTTGTAGGAGTGGAGTTTGAATTACTTCCAAATCTATAACTAAATCTATGACGAGGTATTCAAATATCTAAGGAGAAGCTCTAGAAATTGCTAAAAAAGTTAAGAGAGAAAAAAATTCACGAACTTGTGCAAAAGATAGGCTTATGCTACACACTGTTGTTATCTCTAATAAAAGATTAAGACCTTGGGAATGTGAATGCTGGCTATTTGCGACTTGTACATACTCTTGTTTTTATCACTTTGGCATTTTGTTTTTCCCATTTCATCTCATAAATGCCTTCAACCTTAAGTCATTTGAACCATCTTTCAGGTCTAGGTTTTGTGTGGAGAGAAATTTCATTTGCAGCATTTGAGTGTTGGAGTGCATTCTTTTTGAAGTTGTGTTGGTTTACAACGAGTTTTTACTTAAAGAGCTTCTTAACATTTTACTTGACTCATTAGCTACCACAAGAAGATATTGGAATTTTCATTTGATTCTTTTCATGAACACTTGTTACTTTTAGAATTTCCTTAGATAATATTTTTGGCATTTGTTTGTTAGCTTGTCTTTGATTTGAATGACTTTATTTGCCTGAGGACAAACAAATGTTTAAGTGTTGGAGAATAAGTGCCTAATTATTTATACTTTCACACTGCATTTAATCTTATTTTGCTTGTCATTTGTTATAATCGCCCAAAGTGTTCCTCATTTGATTCATTTGTGTACGTGTTTAGGTGCAATGTGAAAGTATAAATAATTAGGCACTTATTCATAGAGTAAATGGGAGTCAATGAGAAGCCAAGGAGATGGATGAAGCACCTCTTAGAGAGTCAAAGAATGGTGTTTGCAATGGTTGTAATCACATGGGCAAACCAAGTCAAAAGTGGAGCAAAGGATCAAGGAGTTGCAATTCTCGCACAATGTGTCCACTACTTAGTATTTTGATCATATCTCAGTGTAAGAATGTCCAAATGAAGTGATTCATGCACCATTAGAAAGGGCTACAACACTCATGAAGACTATCAAGCTTAATTCCGATACTAACAAGGTTAAATAAAACAAGGAGTTTTGTCCTTGATGTAGGGCTTGATGCACAACCATTCTTACCGTTGTTCCTCACCACTCTATTTCTTTAAGAAAATTTTCATTCTATATAGGCATGAACGGGCTGATGCACGACGATTCCTAAGTATGTACTATGTTCACTATTTAAGTACGATTTGAGACATTTCTACTCAATTCTAATCCAAACACAAACCCTGGCCTTAACTATTTTTCCACTTATCCTTTAATATTTTTAGGTTATATTAGGTTTTGATTTTTTATTTTTTTTCATTTTGGAAGCTTGTAATATATGAATTGAAGCTTGTATGTATTTCACCATTTCACTTTCATTTTAATATATAAGTTCCATTTGCCGAAAACCTTGTGGTCTAGTTGCACTCGGTGTCTCGGTTTACACTCCCACATGGATGATGGGAGTGGGTTCGAGCCTCAGTGGAGGTAATTGTTGACTATTTGTGCTTTAGTAGGATGAGAAAGTAGTTATGACTTTTTATCTCTTCATTTGCAATATTTATGCTTATTACTTGTGATTTTGCTTCGCTTATGCTTAATATATATGTGTGAGTAATTAGTTTATGAACTTGGTTTAGGGTTGTATTATGTACCTTATGTTATATTCTTGACTATTGCATAATGAAATTTTTTGTCTACCTAGGGTTATTGAGTTTATGAAGAATTTGTGATTGTGTCTTGTTAATGTTTGGTGTAGAACATTCATTAGCATGCTTTTTAAGAATTATTGGCTACAACGAGAGTTGGGTCAAGATTTTAAGTTACTCAGCTCATTGCATAAAGCCAATTTCTTTGTATGAAAATAAGAGAAATTGAGGGCGTTTTTATGCTTTGTGTGCTTGATAGACTTGGAATTGATACGTCACAAGAGTGTGGGGCAATTCCTTGTTTTAATCATTGTCTATTGGTCACATGAGTGGTTTATTGACTAAGATTCTTATGTACAACCGCTCATCAATTCTTTGGTAGTGTGATTTTTCCGCAATTGTTAAGTTGTGCTATGCATCTAGATGATAATGCTCCCTATTTTAAGTCACATCTCTTTATTTTGTATTTATATTTTGTTTATATATCTTTGTTTTATCTTGTTTGATATTGCTTAGCTTCTCCTATATTTGCATTGAATATATTATATACTGTCAACAAATATGAAAATTACAATGTGTAATTATACTATAGGATACATATGCTGCCAGGGCTGGTCCTGAACATGTATAACCTATTATTTGCTAACCTTAGTAAACCAATTTTCAAATATGACCGGATACACATAAGTACAAAATAAAAAATATAGTAGTTTGGCCTATTACCTTAGTTGGTTGGAGTAGTGTTGTGCTAATAATGACGTGAAAAAAGAAACAAAAAAATTGAATGGTAACATTTGGCAAGAATTTAATCAATATATTGTACCAAAATTTGACAATCTAATGCAATCTCAAATGGATTTTATTAAACCCTATATAACCAAAAAATAAACACAAGCAGGTAAACTAGTATTCAATAGACAACTTACAAAATTAAATGTTTGACCAACTTAACTTAATTTTTTTTGATGTTGAAACGGAAGAAGCCATTAATATAATTATAGTTAAGAGGGAGTGATGACCCTTGCCAAAAATCAACTTTTACCGGAAATCCCTCATTGTAACTGGCAAAGGAAAATGAAGAGTTAACATCCTTAGTCCATTTTCTTATACCCATCTTGTTCATTTTATCTGTCTTATTTATTATTCATCAATCAAATAAACTATTTTTTATTTGCTTATGTTCTTTGTAATTTATAAATATATAATTTTTTTACACTAATAATAAGCTCAATATTATGAAAATTTGTATTGAATTAAAAACAAATTTAGTTGTTTTCAAAAAAAAAATAATAACTTTAATTTAGTCAAGTCTCATCAACTGAACTATACATATAAAATGAGACGGAGTGAGTACTTAATTTATTAAAGCAATTACATTAAATGTTTATTCAGCTTGATTGTTTCAAAATGTGTAACAAAAATAAAAATAAAAAAATAAAAAATCAATTAAAAGCAAACTATGAAGTATGATAGAACAAACTAGTATTTAATTATTTTGAATTTTATTTATTTATTTATTTTTATAAGAAGCTTGTTTTAAATGAGTTTGGGTTATCCTGCTAGCTGTATGTACAATCATTATATCGTGGACCAGGGTCTACACTACACTGTAGACTCTGATCCAATACACATAATTTGACTTCATAATATACAGAATTTATGTTCATAATGTACATAATTCATGTTCATAATGTACAAATACATAAACACGATATAATGAACATGAATTCTGTGCATTATAAACATGAATTTTGTGTATAATGTTAAGTGTTTAATTCATTTTCATTATACTGTGTTTATGTGTATGTGTATTATGAACATGAATTTTGTACATTATGAACATGAATTCTGTACATTATGGTAGTCCAACTACTTGAGTCACAAGCTCAACCTTGTTCGTGAAACACAAGGTCACCCCGACTAGTGAAATGGCTAGCTAATTCCTAAGAGGTCACAACAACAAGCGAAATATAACCTAAGTCGACCATGGTATGAGGTCAACCCACCTTGCAAAGGGAACGAGATGGGCACACGTGAAAATGAAAAGCAAAGCGTAGGAGCAAAGATAACATAATTTCTCTTAAGGAAGGGCGGTAATACTCTAATCAAAGCAAGGAACATTGTCATTCATAACAAGCATAGTTCATCACAAAACCAACAAAATGAAATACAAGATAGGTGGCCTAGACCGACTTTGGGCTGGGAGGGTTAGTTAGAAGCCCCCCTCACTTTCCCCTACACTGTCACTAGTGAAACTTGATCCCTAGTCTTTGCTCCCAAACATTACCTGTGTGACCAATTGAGCTACCTCCTCTCTTAAACATCCTTGTCTTTACATATCATTTATCCTTTAATTAATGGTTTTAATTTATTCGAATTATCCCAGATTAATTTTCTCCATCACCAACATTAATTTGTTAACTGATGCGCACACGCTTGAATTTTTAAATGAATTTTGATGGTTTGTTATTCCTAAACATGAATGGGAGTTGAAGGTTGTAACTCATATTATATATGTTGTAGAGAAACATTGACCATTCAACTGTTTTATGTAATGACACCAAATTGTCATTAGTAAACTTGAAATATCATATTTTAGACAAAAAAAAAAAAAAAAAAAGTTACCTAAAAGTAATATAAGACATAAAGTCTTGATTATAAGAATGTTATTTATCTTTGTCAGTTTCAAATAAGACAATTTTCTCTAATTATCTCCTATACAATGAAACTAAACAAAAATCAAGGTAAATCCATATCTGATTTGTGATAAGAAACTACTCTGGTAATTTTCAATCACAAGCAATTTTATCTTATTGTTTCTAGAGTCAGTAATTTAAATGGTTTAACTTGAAAATTCTGATTTGTAATAAAGAGAACCAGCAGAGAAATTAATAATTATTTAATGCAAAATATTGAATGTGTAACAAGTACATCTTTTATATGTGTAGAGACTTGATATGTTTAAATTTTCATTATTTATATATAATTTAAGGCAAAATCTTGTATATGTTTAAATTGGCATTATTTTTATATAATTTAATGCAAAAACTTGTGTGAAATCGTCTCACGAATCTTTATCCGTGAGATAGGTCAGGTCAAGATGAAATGTAATACTTATATACTAGCAAATGCAATACAAAATCATGAATAAAGTATGACTTAATTCCTTTTTTGGTCCTACTGTAATTGGGGTATGTCCAATTTTAGTTCACCATAATTAATTGTGCCACATTGTGTCCACTTTTTTCTAATTGTGCCATTTTTAGTCCTCCGTTAGTTTTGTTGTGTATTGACCGTCTAATTCAGGGGCAATTTTGTCTTTCCATGTTATGTTATTCACAAATGTCAAAACTGATGACATGTTTTTCCTTCGACTTGCAAGAGTGATGAAGATGCCCACCACGAGCCACCATCGCCACCACCTCTTCCGACTAGTCCTATCCTGTTGGAAAATCACAGCCCAGGTGACTCACCCGTAGACGACGTCGATTATCGCGATAGCTTCATCGTTTGAGCAAGATTTTGCAGCTAAGTACAAAGCCAAGCTGAACCGCTTCCCCAGGTCCCATAACTTGTGGGACTCCAAGATCGCGTCCAGGAAGAACTCGCTAGGCCCGCTTGTGAGCATAAATATAATATAAACATAAATGTGCAGTCCAACTATGAGCTTAGGCTTTTAGTTGGATGGAGCACATGATTCAATTTGGTATCAGAGCCATGCAAAAGGTCATGGGTTCAATTTCCGCGCCACCCGAAATGGTCCACGTGTTGCTTGGAGCCCATCAAAGTCAATCGGCCCGCACACGTGAGGGACTCCAACTATGAGCTTAGGCTTTTAGTTGAGATTATGCCTGTGCATAACCCGACCAACCCGCCAAACCCGCCTGGCCCGCTGACCGAAAAAATGAAAACCGATCCGACCGAACCTGAAGTCCTCAAATCGACCCATTCAACAATGAATCACCGGGTTGCTTGGTTCGGGTAGGGTGGGTATATTTTGGACCCGAGCCGTCCGAATATCCGATATAGATTAGGGTGAGGTTATATGCATATATAAACGACGTTGCATAGGCTATGTATATAAGTGATGATTAGGGTTTCTACCCTCATTTCACCTGTTGAGCAGCGCAGTCACGACTCTCGACTCCTTCTTCTCTCATCTCTCTCTGAGTCTCTGCCTCTCTGGTGAGTCTGGTTTTCTACTCTTCTTCTCCGATTCTCAGTTCTCACACTCACATCTCACTTCTCAGTTCTCACAATCTCACGTTCTCTGTTCTCTCCGATTGGACGGTGCGCCGGTGCCGTTGGAGTGGTGGAAGCCATAGCTCATAGCCAGCGACTCACAGACTCAGCGTCTCAGCCCTCAGGCTCTTAGCGACTGTTAGATTGTGCTAGAAGAGAAGACCCGAGTTCTCTGGGTAATATTTGGAGAAACCAAGTAAACTACAAACCCTAACCTTTACTGTTTTGATTTTTAATTTGTGAAGGTGCGAGCATTTGTTGAAAAATGAAATATTATTGATGTTTGTTTACTTGTTGGCTTGTAAACTATTTTCGTGGAAGCCCTATTGTCTATTGATGTTTATAAAATATTGACGAAATATTATTGATGTTGCATTGTTATACTGTTTCTGTTGTTGTGGAAGCCCTCAAGCCCTAGTCCCTAATTTATGAAATCTTATCCATGAATGATGACTTGATGAATTGATGTTGATGTGCTGTTTTTGTTGTGTGGAAGCCCTCAAACACCAATATATAAAATATGATTATATTTTATATCAAGTATGAATTGGTGTGGCTTGTTGGTGAAATCCAGTAAAATGATGAACTGCAGAAGTTCCTGATTACTGGATTTCTTTGTGTTATTTCTGTGTTGGATATTGGATACTTGGTGAAATCCAGTAAAATTATGGTAAATGACTAAATGTATAAATGTTAAAATGGTGGAAGCCTTGTAAGTCCCAAGGATTGAAATCCAGTAAAATGATGAATTGTACAGGTTCACAATTGCCTGATTCTGGATTTCTGTGAGTTATTAATGTGATGTTGTGATTGTATCACTGTATGTTTATTTCTCTACAAGTTTATGGATGTATGACCCTTAATCCCCAATTATGAAATTTAGAAAAATGATGAACTTTGAAGTGCCTGTTTTCCTGATTCTGAATGTCTTTGTCACTTTGTGTGACTATCTGGTTTTCTGCATATGTTTCCCACTTTACTGATATTATTCCATTTCTTTAGATGGAAAATATCATACAGTCTGGTAGTCAACCTTCCAACTCTTCACTTGATGGACCTATAGTGGTGGAAGCCCAGTCTGTTGACACTAATAATCAACAGAATGAGCAACCTACTGCTACAGTTCCTGGGAAGAAAAGGAAGACAGTTGAATCCAGATCCAGAGTTTGGGATCATTTTCAGAAAATTACTGATAGTAATAATGTTACTATCAAAGCAAAGTGTATATACTGTGCTAAAGAATATCAAAGCAAATCTAAAACACATGGTACTTCATCCTTGAGAAACCACATGATGAGCTGTCTCAAAAACCCACACTCTAAAGACACTAGACAGTCACTTCTGACCTTTCAAGCTGAAACTAATTCTGATGCATCTCCTGCTACTGTTGGTGAGTTAGGAACTTGGGTCTTTAACCAAGATGCTATTAGAAGGGCATTGGTTGAAATGATTATAATAGATGAATTACCTTTTAGATTTGTGGAGGGTCCAGGGTTTAGGAAGTTAGGAAGTTCATTCTTGTGGCTTGTCCTATGTTTAAGATACCCTCTAGATGGACAATTAGTAGGGACATCAATCTGATTTATGAAGAGGAAAGGCTCAAGTTGAAATGTTTTTTTTTAGGGGAAACACTCAAAGAGTCAATATTACAACTGATTCTTGGACTTCTATTCAGAGAATTAACTATATGGTAGTGACTGCTCACTTTATAGATGAAGAGTGGAAGCTTCATAAGAAGATAATTTCTTTTGTCCCTATTACATCACACAAGGGTGAGTGTATTGCTAAAGTCTTGGAAACCTGTTTGCTTGATTGGGGGATTAGGAATGTGTACACTATAACAGTAGACAATGCCTCATCTAATGATACTGCCATTGGTTTGTTAAAAAAGAAATTGATGTCTTGGGGAACAACTACTGTGAAGGGCAAGTATATTCACATGAGATGTATTGCACATATTCTAAACTTAGTTGTGCAAGATGGGTTAAAAGAATGTGATGAGTCTGTTAAGAAGGTTAGGGAGGATGTAAGATATGTGAGAAGTTCACCTGCTAGACTTAAGAAATTTAGGGAATTATCTGAGTGGATTGGGATTGAGCACAAGTCTTCTTTGTGTCTAGATGTTCCTACCAGATGGAACTCTACATATCTTATGTTACAAGCTGCAATTACTTATGAGAAAGTGTTTGAGGCACTTGCAGAAAGTGACAGTTCCTTCAAATCAGATCTGGGTGATTCTGTGCCTAATTTTCTTGATTGGGAATCTGTGAAGAGTTTGGTGGAGCTCTTAAAATGTTTTTATGATATGACAATAAGAATTTCTGGTTCTTTATATGTCACATTCAACACTTTCTTTTCTGAAATTTCTGATTTGTATTGCCTCTTGAATGGGATGGTGGAAGCTGGTGGATATGTGCAACTGATGGGTGAAAATATGAAGTCTAAATTCCAAAAATATTGGGGGGATATAGACAAGATGAACTTGATGATATTCTTTGCAAACATTCTAGACCCCAGGGACAAATTAGAGTATATGCCAACACAAATCAATCACATGTATGGTGAAAGTTCTTAAGGCTTTGACAGAATTGTTTGATGATTATGCTGCTTCTACTGCCTCTAGTGCTTCTTCCCAGTCTACTGTCCCTACTGCTTCTTCACAGTCTATTGATTCTTCACAGTCTACAGTTGGGAGGCCCCAACATTTGTTAAAATCTCAGATTAAGAAACAAAGAATGGAAAGTGGAGGAAAGAAAAAATCTGAGTTAGAAATTTACCTTGTTGAGGCAGTAGTGGAAGAGGAAACTTCTTTTGACATACTTAGATGGTGGAAGCTGAATGCTGAAAGATTTCCTATACTTTCTAAGATAGCTAGGAATGTCTTGGCTATACCAATATCCACAGTTGCTTCTGAATCTGCCTTTAGTACATCGGGAGGGTTTTAGATCATTTTAGGAGTTCATTAACTCCTAAAATTGTGGAAGCTTTGGTCTGCACTCAGGATTGGCTAAGGTTGCCAAATACCCCCTTATCAATTGAGGAAAATCTGGAGGAATTGGAAAGATTTGAACAAGGTAACATTATTTACTTAATTACTTAATTCCATTTCCTTGTTCATGTTTACATTTTACTTAATTGCTTGTTTTATTCCAGAATTTGGTGCTGATGGTGGCAGTGGAACTGGAACTGGGAGGAGCGGTGGTTCTACACTTCCTACGATTCTTGTAATGTTATACTTTATACTTTATACTTTATATTTGAATCTATTATGTATAATCTATTATACATTTATACTGTATGTCTGTTATTCATGAGGCTTGGCGGCTTGCTGGCTTGGTAACTATTTTATTTAGTTGCTGCCTAGTGCCTATTGAGGCTTGGTAACTTGTAAGTTGCTGCCTGTGTTGGTAAGTTGGTAAAGTTGACCCTTGTGTGCTGGACTGCTGGTAATGTTTCTATGACTGCCCACTGTATTTGGGACATTTTAATTTTATATATTATTATTATGGCAATGATGAAAGCTTCCACCAATGATCTGAAAAATAAGGGATTAAGTTGGTATGTTGCTCAATCCTCATGGGGATGTTGTAGCAATTTGCCCTTAATCCTAACTTTGATATGGACAAAAAGCTTACTGAGCCAACTTTTATAAATTATAATTGTCTAATCATCTAATGTATTATGTATATTGTATAGTTGTTTACTTATTTTCTAATGCTCAAGATTTTACAGTTTTGCTAATTTTGCTTAAGTTTTGAGTGTTGACAGGAAGAAGAAGAACAATAGGAACTACTAACTAGTCAACTAGGAACTAGGAAATTAGTTGCAATGTCAGATACTTGGATAGTTGGATGCAGATTGAGGATCATTGGACAGTGGAAATGTGGAAGGATTTGATATTTTGATTACTCATTACTTATGAGTTAACACTTTTGAGTTTTGTATAATTGTATGTACTACAATACTGGTCCATTAGTAGTACTACTTAATGTAATATGTAAATGTATGTAGTCCATGTTGATTTTTGGTTTTGTGATTTTGTCAGTTTTTGACCTTTTGTGGTATGTGCAAAGCAGCAAATGTAGTGTTCCACTTAAATACTTAATTGCATTGATAATTTGATATGTGTAATTTTTCAGATTGTAATTTTGTTTTAAAGTTTTTAAAATTTAAGTGTTTTTGAACAATTTTTTTAATTTGACTTAATCCGACTTGATTTCGGATATCCGACCGAACCGACCCCAACCGAAACTTAATAAAACCGAAGTGATTTGATAGTTCAACAATTGAAATCGGATTGTATAATTAAAAACCGAAATCCGAACGGTTTCACCATCCGACCACCCGATCCGAACCGAACCGACCGATGCACAGGCCTAGTTGAGATGGAACACATGCTTTAATTCCGCTCACTACCGTAAAATGGTGTCGTCGCTTTTCCTTTGTAAAATCCTTCGACCACTTTTTCCGGCGCCAATGGCCAGAGTTCGGCCGATCTAAATTGGTCATCACCTTCGTCTATTTGAGAAAATTATGGAGGTAGGTTGTCCGCCTCCAGAACCACTAGAATCGGTGGAGTTGACCCAACCGTATCACGGATAAGCCTCATACAAGTGTGACCCATAATTTAATTGTTTAGAACCAAATAATGTAGTATATGTGTGTTGATATAATTTGCAATACATCTTTTATTTGATTAGAAGCAATACAGTATAGTATATGATGGCAACATTCAGTACATTTGCTCAGTAACTCATTAATATGGTTCAGGGAGGATCATGAACATATATATACAGCTAGCATAGGTTCCAGGAAGCCAACAGTGGAGCTGTCTTTATGGCAATCTTAGGACGTTGCTACAGCCTACAGGGTGAGAGAGACATCCAAACGAGATTTTAGGAGAACTCACAACACCCCAACTCTCTCTCTTTCTTTTTTTACTAATTAATTCTAAATTCATAATGGCTCTCAAAACCCATACTCAAGGATGCTGAAAAGGGTAAATTACAATTCACCCAATCAGTCCAAACTCTCAAAACTCATGCCCAAAAACACTGAATGAGGTAAATCCCAATTCACTCATTCAGTCATCAGTTTTCACCATATCCCTGCATGTATACTCTGCACTCAATGAGTCTTTTTTATCTTTCTGGGCTTTGGATCTCCCTGATGGATAATACACTAGGCCTAGGCTACATGGGCCGGCCCAAGAGAGCAACTGGATCAGGAAAGTCCAAGAAGGACACTCAACACAAAGCTACAGAGGAGTTCGATAAGGATTGGACTTAGCACTTATAATATTAGCAAGATTAGGGCTCATTAGTCATAATGTAACCTGGACTCAGAGGTGATCTAGGATTCTTATTCCTTATAGGGCTCTAGGCCCAAAATATGTATAAATAGATCTTCCACACACGGAAAAAGACAAGCAATTCTGAGCAATACAATACTTATATTCCCTTGTTATATTTTCCTACATATTTCCTATATTCTCGCTATTCTAATAGGTAGTGTTGGTCTGCCTTTAACTACCCAGAAGTCATAAAACCAACACTCCCAATGACCCTCATATCTTTGGTGAGAATCAAACCCCACCCAATCACTAGAACAAAATTTTAAAATTGACCCTTAAATTATTAAGTCCGCCAGCATCTCTCTTTTATTTCACTGTTAATGATGTTTGCAGGTAAAAAATGTTGTATCAGGCTCAGCCATGCTCTTGTACCAATGACCCTTTTTAGTTCCTGACACAAGGTAACAACAAAGTCAAATCCACCATTAACAGTGAGAAGCATTGGGAAAATGATCTAATTTAATTTAAGATAGATCCTACTATATATATATTCTTGATTGATTTAATTGATGTGTTTTATATTAATTAGTTGCATTTCAGGTTTTAAAACTTTTAGATGGTGTACATCAGAGACAGAATATTCCAACTCAGGGCTACTTATCCAAAACCTTTTTTTAGTATCTTTGTTCTGATTCTGTTCAACAATATTAATGTGTATATAGTGAGAAAATCAAAGAGTGGAGTTAGTCCAGTTTACTAGTTTAGTGCTCTAATAGAGTGTTATTGACTAAATTACGAAGAAATCAAATTATTTAAACAAAAATTAACAGTTTTTTTTTTCGAAATTTGAATAAAATAAACAAAATTACTTTCTTCATTATATTTACAGTCAAAATTTAGACATGTGGTTCTCAATTATTTAGAAATTGCTTTTAGAATTGTCGCATTTCTAATAATAATAATAATAATAATGAAAATATAGGAAAGATGGAAAATAGGCTTAGATTAGCCTTGACTGTTGTATGAACTAATAGGAAAATGTATGAACTTGATGAACAAAGATAGAAAAATGATAGGAAAGAAAGCATATCTTGATTGTTGTATTGATAGTCATTGAATATTGAGTGTTGAATGGCCCCTCCTCTACGCTGAAGCGTTAGGGTCCTTATATTTTTCAAAGGTAATTTGATCCTGACTCGATACTGAATAGATGTATAAAACTTATATGCAATTATATCCAGGGAATAAGTATTCTCTATCATGTGGTTTTTTAGTCCGCCCTTACCATATGGAGAGTTTTGGCTAGCCCCATCCCGTCGGTCCATTTCAACAACGTACTCTAATGTAGGATCAAATATTTTTGGGCAGAAGACTTTAGGAAGGGAAAAAAAAAAACTTTGACTTGGAACAAGTAGAGTTATAAATTTGACATTTAACTCAATTATTTGACCAACAATTGTATTCATGCGCTTTTCCTTTCTTTCTTTTTGAAAAGGAAAAGAGAATATAGTAGTATTAATAAGTAAGAATCAAATGTTGAATATAGCTACGAGGATCATAGTATATCCCCAAAGCCTGTAACTTTAGTTTGAGTATGAGGCTATGAGTTATCATATTTGTTTATCATCTAACTTAGCAAACTTAATATATGCTAAACTAGTTTTATTATATTTATTAATATAATGCATTCTTGACCAATCTTACAAAGGGTCACACTTGTGTGAGACCGTTTCACGGATCCTTATTCGTGAGACGGGTCGGATCGGGTCAAAGCATCGTGCAAATGTCACACTTATATGTGCAAATGTCATACTTATATGCTCAAATATAATACTAATCAGGAATACAATTTTTGTTACTTATAAGAGAAAAAGTATTACATTTTCCATAATAAGTGATGTTGACAAGTTTTCCTTACTTATAAGGAAAATATAATACTTTTGAGGAAAAATGTAATACTTTTAAATCGAAATGTAAAAGTATTGTATTTTTTCCCTTAAAAGTGTTACATTTACCCTTTAAGTAACAAATATTTTTATTCGTAATTAGTATTACATTTGAACATATAAGTATGACATTTGTGCGTATAAGTGTTACAGTTACATCTTGACCCGACCCGACCCGACCCGTCTCACGGTGAGACGGTCTCACACAAGTTTTTTGCCTCTTACAAATATTTTATTTGTAAATAATTTAAATATTAAATTTAAATTATATTGCCATCATGTAACTTCCTAATTTAATCGCGTTAATAAGAGGGCATACGATCGGAGGGATTGTTTAATGATAGATAAGACTAAGGTCCTGTTTGGTAAATAATTAGTATATTAGCCAAATTTTGGCATATTTGACCATATTAGTTGTTTGACTTTATTAAAAAATCAATATAAGTGTTTGGTTAATAAACTTTTTGTAACTCCAAAATACTAAATTTCAAAAGACTACACAAAGTAACCTTTTCAATTAGTCTTTTGAGAAAAGAAATTATACCAAACACTATCAGTTAAGAACTAATTTACCAAACATTTTTATACAATCAGCTATTATTATCAATTAATTATACATTCTAACTCAATCAGCTAACAGCCATTTACTAAACAGGGCCTAAATATTTTCATCTGTTGCTTAACACAATTCCTGACTAAATTATTACAAAGTCTATGAGAGAATATTTACAAACTAACAATCTCATGTTACACTTTTAGCGAATTTTTCAAAAGAGCAAAATGTGAAATTTTAAACTTTTTAGTTGGATAACTCTAAGGGGCATTTGGTTCACGGAATATTGGCTTACCAGCTTGGTAAATGTTAGATTGATGAAAATGTTAAATTTTGTGTTTTGTTAAAAATGTGGTATGTAATATAAGCATGTTTGGTTGATGAGGTTTTATTTTTTATTTTTTTTTGGGGGGGGGTAAAATTGGTTGATGAGTTATTATCTTTCATCTTATAATGGATATTTTATTTTAATACCCCAACCCTATTCTCATTTATTTTTGTAAACTTCAAAATTAAAATAAATAAATAAAGGATAAAATATATAATTAAGTAAATGATTTATAAGAGCTTGACCTTGAGAAACATTGTGTGTTTTGAGGAGGAGAAAAATCAATGTGTCCAAAGGGTAAAATTAAAAAAATAAATAAATAAATAAATAAAATGAGTGTAAGAAATAAGAATACAGGAATGGAAGGGTATCTCACATTCCCTCCAAAATAGCTAAAAGTTTTATGTAGGGGTTAGGTAATATTCCTTGAAAAAATTACATAACTTAAATCAAAGTTTGATAATTTATGTGTTTTTACACACTTTCACTGTCGAACACAGTTTTGACAAGTATTCTGATCTCGCTGAATTATAGGCACCTCTATTAGATGGGACAATTAGCTGACCTGAAGATAAGTCAATGATCGAACCCTCCCTTAACGTTTGATTAAGAATGGATTGGTCCCTCCTACTCAACTATACTCCAAACATGCTTGAAGATAGTACTAATTGGTAAAGTATTCTCTTATATTTGTTTTAAGAGTCTCTCGAGTTCCTAATACTTATACCTTTTTTCTTTAACATCATTTTGTTTGACTCGTGCCCTTCTAAGTTTTTCTTTTCTTTTTTAGATTAAAAAAATTATGCAGTCTAATAATTATGCTGCGAGGAAAATAATCTAAGATTTTAATTGACAAAAATAGGAAAACAAAATCTAAATCCGCTATCTTTGTTGATGGAATAGAAGGAAATTGATGAAGCCACCTAGTTTACCACCTTTGAAAAACATCCTCTTCACCCAACAATGGAAGCCAACTCCATGCTGGACTACATACAAATTTTACATTGATATCACTTAAGCCTAAAGCTATAACTGGTAGCGAATTCACAATTTTATTTCTTTAATTTATTTATAGACCGTCTGTATATTGTTTAAGAGTATGTTTTTTGTTTTTTGTTTTTTGTTATTCAATTTTCCATTTGTAAACATACTAATATTTGTGGATTTGATTTACAATTCCTAGGCTAAGTATAATATAATATTTCTCTTCATAATTAAAATAAAGACAAGCCAAAGACCTTGTGGTCTAGTGGCACCCGGTGTCATGATTAACACTCCCACATGGATATGAGAATGAGTTTGAGTCTCAATGGAGTCATTTGTTGACTTGACTCGTTGTGTTTCAGTAGATTGAGAAAGTAATCTATGAATAGTACATAGTACTCAAACGTATTATATTTTCTCGTATGTATAAGTATTACATTTTCATAATGACCAGATCCATCACACGAATAATGACACAAGTATACTGATACATGTTGGAAAATAGCATGAAAATGGCAATTTAAGTGGCTATTTTGTGGTACAAATAATTGTAGGGTCCACTTCCGATTTGGGTCGGGTCAACGTGGATTCGGGTTCTTCGTAGTTAGACGAAGAGATTGATATATTGTACGCACAAAACGGATAATGGGTGAATGAGAAATTGGTTCTCAAAGTTGACCCATTTGAGTTGGAAAAATTTAGGGAAAGCTTTAGAATAAGACTTTGTCCCACATTGGTTTGGAAAGGGAATTTGCACCACTATTTATACAAGTGCCTTTCTTAGGCTTAGTGAATTGTATAGCATAGAGACTCTCTCTCGCGCGCAGGGGGGTGCAAATCAAAATCCAAAATGAGTTCGAAAAGGCTTGAACTCGTGTGCGCCGGCACCTACGGGCACGAATGTCGCAAAATCTGCTCCCTTCTTAGCATACTGTGTTCAGCTCTTGTAATCGAAGCTGGAAACCTAGGCTACAACTCCTATCACCGTGGGAGGTAGCAAATAAGGGCTACAACTCCTATCACCGTGGGAGGTAGCAAATAAGGGCTACAACTCCTATCACCGTGGGAGGTAGCAAATAAGGGCTACAACTCCTAGCACCGTGGGAGGTAGCAAATAAGGGCTACAACTCCTAGCACCCGAGCAGGCTACAACTCCTAGCACCGTGGGAGATAGCAAATAAGGGCTACAACTCCTAGCACCGTGGGAGGTAGCAAATAAGGGCTACAACTCCTAGCACCGTGGGAGGTAGCAAATAAGGTGGTTTTAAGGATAGTGTAGTAAATACACGACTCAAGCTTACCCTTGTCAAGAAATTCCTTTCGTATTTTGTGCTTGTTAATTTTTTCTGGAAATATTATTTTCGTAATATTATTTCCTAACAATACACACCTCGCGAGACAAGGAGGGACCAAGTTTACACTCTGTGAGTTTTAAAAAAAGTGTCTATATCCCATATTTGTGAGACGAAGTAAAAATTGAGGGTAAGAAATAAGAGTTCATGTGCTATTTTCCTAAATTTATTAACATATATATATATATATATATATGCACCAATTAAAAGTAAAAATTGTAGACACCTATGAGGGTTTGACTAAAGGAATTGAATGTTGAGAGTTGAGATGAGAGGGTAGAAGCTAATACAATTTCGAGTGCAAAATCTTTTGTTGCCATTAAGGGGGTCTGTTTCTGAAAGATCACAGTGCAGTAGTACATACACCTCAATTCAAACCTGCAAATCCCCAGAGATGTTGACCCAGCCCATTCACTACACTTCACGCACACACACACTCTATATATTAACAATACTTATTATTATATGCTCTGAATTTTAATTTAAAATTCAATTTCTTTATTTTTATTTTTTTGGATGGAAGGAAGGAAGAGTTCAACCTCAACAAAAAAGTTAAACAAAAGACTAATCTCCCCGAGTATAAGAAACAAATGACTAATCTCCCCAAGTGTAAAAAACCTAGCTTGATCACTCAACAAGCTTTTCCGACGGACAAGACGAAAACAACATCACATCTCACTCATTATCACAATTTTTGGCCAATTAATTAGCAACAAAATTTTGTTCGCGAAGAACGTGACAACATTTCACTAACCAGTTCTTATCTAATAAGTGTCTGCATTCCGTGATCAGTTTTTTTTGTTGGACTCTATTACATTCCTATTACGGAGTACATTGTAGTATCTGTTTTGACTCTATTACATTTCGATTACATTGTAGTATCTGTTCAACCTGTTGAAGCACAAAAAGTCAATACTGCCTCCACTGAAACTTAATCTCATGACCTCCCATATAAAAAAGTCATTATATGTCTTCTAAGCACGAGGTGCTGGGCGGTGATCAGATTTATTAATGGACCAAATTCAATTTCTTTATTATAAATTGCTTTTGGTAGTTTGGGGTGGGTGGTATGTAGGGCACTGGCGCGCGGAGCACAAAGCAAATTTAGGGTGACGCGTGTGGGGTTAAAAAGCCATTTTCAAGTCTGATGCTTTTGGGTTTTTTTTTGGCGTCTGACTTTGCTTTGAGATGGGAGAAATTAGAATAAAAAATTCCACAGGAGGACCCCCCCCCCCCCCCCCCCCCCCCCCCNCCCCCCCCCCCCCACCCCACTCTCCCCTAACCCCTTTGCTTTACTATATATTTTACCTGCTGCCTGCTACTGTCACTTGGAATTTAACCTAATGATACTTACAATATATACATATACATGTGTGTATGTGTTTGTCTCTCTTAGCATCTAACAGTCAACAAAAGTAAAAATAAAGAAATACTATTCAGGGACAGAGGAATTGAAGTAGCTTTTTGCTTATAAAAGAAAAAATCTTTGGTGCCAAGATCCCACAAAATTGTAGAAAAGTAAATCATGATAACTTAGTGATTTATTAGAGCATTCCTAAACTAATTTTTTTGGATGGTTTTTTCAAGGCAAAAATTAGGTGGGGAGTTTTTTTTTTACTGTTGGGGATGAGATATTTTGCAATTTTTTCTCTTGCAAATACAATATTTTTGTAGGACTCATTGGATGGGGTAAAAAAAATTGTCATGCTAAGCTACCCATTGGGTATATTGTCGTGCCCAGCTAGGCGCCTATATGACCTCTTTTTTTTTTTTGCTTTTTTTTTTTGTGAGAATATTTTTTCTATCCTTTACTCTCTTCTCTCTTCACTCTATATCCTACTTTGACACTGAAAAAAAACCAACTAAAAAATTTAACTCTTGGAGATGCTCTTAGGAGTCATTTCCATAAAAAGGGTGTAACTTCGACATTGCAGTTGTCAATGTTCAATCTTGTATTTTTGCCCATAATTTGTCATCCAGGAATCAAATGAATTACCTATGCGGAGTTGAAGTAGCTCCATCCCTTTACCATCTTCCATTGCCATTGCAAAAGGCATTATTTGTTGACGATAGAGTAATATCACTGATTCTTAGGGTAGAATATAAGAATAATTCTTAGGGTGAATGGAGCACATTTAAACATATTTGATAAACTTTCTATCCATTTTATTGTTGGTTGGACAAGTGGACAAAATTTCTATTTATTTCTTAATGTAAACGAAAAGAAACTATGTGTGATTTTACACATTTCTAAAGTGAACAAAAAATGTCTTCTTTTTTTTCCGCAAAAAATCAATTTTAATCCACTTTTGAGTAAACAGAAGTCAAAAAAAATTTAAGCAATGTCGATGACTTAAAGAGACCCAAAAAATTTGTTGTATGCCAATCCTACCTATGGTGTTTTCATTTTTATCCCATTAATATATATTCCTTCTGTTTTATTTTATTCATGTTTACTATTCACGACCATAATTTTTAATTATTTTAAATTATATTTTTTGTGTTTAATATTACTTTTAATGTAATGTTTAAATATATAAATTTTAGAAAAAAGAGTCAAATACACCTTCTAACTTTGTCTAAGAAGTCAATTAGGCCTCTGAACTTTTGAAAAAATTTCAATTAGACACATTAACATATTAATATTAACTTAGTGCATCAAGACTCAAAACCATAAATATGACATGCTATAGCAGGTCAACGGCATCAATCGCCTTCTTTGGTCAATGGAGACGGAGACCAGTTTGGTCACCTTTTCCGGTGACTTGCTGGTCAATCCCTTGCCGGTATGTTGTCGGAGCTCCGCTGACTTGTTATAACATGTCACATTTAGAATTTTGAGTCTTAGCTTGATGCACTAAATTAATATGTTAATGTGTCTAACTATAATTTCTAAAAGTTCGAGATCCTAATAATTAACTTTTTACACAAAGTTAGAAGGTGTATTTAACTAGTTTTTCTAATTTTTATATACTAATACAAAATTTTAAAAATAATATAATTTTAATTAAACCATGTTAATTAAACTAAACACATAAAATTAGACATATATTTAGTGAGAGGAGATGAGAGGATGTAAATGATGATGGGACAATGAGTTTTTAGGTTTCCCATGTTCACCAACTTACAGTCGAAAACCGTGTGTACTGTTCATATAACACATGCATGTTGTATCAGACATCAAACATGGTGCATGCAAAATCACAGATTTTAAGTGATATATCATATATATATATTAATAAACAAATAACAAAAAAAAAATAAAGCAATTAATTAAGTTCACATCTACCCAAGAATTGATTACATATGTCTTCTCTCTCCAGCCTTACCGCTATGTCTCCTCCATTGCCTGCTAATAACAAAAGCGTTTGGTGGGTGGGAAGAAGTGAATCAAGATGAAAAAATATAATTTGATAAAAAAGAAAAGAGTTAATTCCATTTTTGGTCCTAGATTTATAGGTGGCATTTTACTTTTAGTCATTTTTTTTCAAAACATCCATTTTTAGTCATAGTATTATTGTGGCATGACCATTTTTAGTCCTTCGTCAAGAAAATCATTAAATTGCCCTTTAACTACAATGACATTTTGATCTTTTTTATACAAAGTAGGTTGACCCGCTATATTTTTTATATTTATTTTTTGAAACAAAATCAAAATTGAAGACTGAAATGCTCTTGTATTTGACGAAATTTAACCTGTTTTGTTGATGGAGGACCAAAAATGGTCATGCCACAATAATACTAGGATCAAAAGTGGATGTTTTGAAAAAAATGGACTAAAAGTGGAATGACACCTATAAATCTAGGACCAAAAATGGAATTAACTCAAAAAGAAAATGAGAATAACATAGAAATTTAAATTATATTATTAAATAAAAATGAATTAAATTATTAAGAGTGAAAAGAGAATAAGTGATATAGTGACTAATTAAAATGTTTTAATATAATAATAATAATTAAGGGCAAAATTTTTTTTATTGTTTTCTCCCTTTCCCATCCTTCCCATGCTGAAAACACTAAGGTTTGTTTACTAATATAAAACTATTTTCTGTTTTCTATTTTTCAATTTTTCAATTTTCATTCTCTGTTTTCTGTTTAGAAAACTTGTTTACTAACACTTATTTTTTCAAATTAACGTTAAAAAATTAACAATAAGTTTAATTTTGAGTTATTTTTAGACCTTATATTTAAATTATTTTAAGATATATTTGGTTTAAATAGAATAAATATATATTTTACTTTGAAGTCCAATATGTTAAAAAAAAAAAAACATTTGATATCCGGACCAAATTTATATATGTATACAACATAAATAAAAATATATTTGAACCAATAACCTATTAAGCTCACAAAAAAATTTAGTTTAGATAATATTAATATTTTTTGAGCTAATATTTAAAATATGTTTGGAAATATTCATTTGAATGACATGTATGTAATATATAATTTTTATTTTGAATTCTAATATAGTAATATATGTGTGAAATTTCGATATCTAATATCTGGACCAAAACCAATAATCAATTGAGTTCAATCAAAATATAAAGCGTGGTATAGATTTCAATTTTTAATTTAGATAATGTGAATGATGTATAATTTTAAGCATAATCAAATAAGTTATGTTTAAATAAATAATGTAAATAGAAAAGATAGAAGATAATGATAAGTAAAAGAAGATGATAATAAATGTAATCATAGTAATGAATAAATATGTAAGTAGATAATGGTGAGAATGTGGTTATAATGACATATAGTCTAATAGATAATAGCTGATGCTGTTTTCCATTCTACCTCTGCTGAATTTCACAATCGTTACCATGGACTACGGTTCACACTGCACTATGGATCCTGGTTCATGTGTTTGTGTTATAATTTGTTGTGTTTTGCATTATGAAATTATTACCATATGGGTATGAATTATGTAACTGGAACAAATTAGTACGGAGTAACTATGTCTTATATTATGAATTTATGTGTCTTACGTTGTAAAATTTTATGCCTATAAACACAAATTATGTTTCTAAATCATATTTGAAAAATAAGTAAATATATAACATGTGTATGTGTCTTGTATTATGAAATTTTATACCTTACGAGCATGAATTTTGTACCTCATCTTTTTAATCCAGCTGGGTCCATAATAATATGTAGACCTTGATCCATGATATAAATTACCTAAATTTCATTGTAAACCAAACACCCCTTAACTTCTCGGATCCAATTTCTTTACTACTACTATTTTGCTTTCTTCACTACTTCATCAACTTTTTCTTCATTATATCATCACTTGTGGCTATAGTACTGTTACTGTAGTTGTTACGACTAATAATTTGGCGTATATCTCTTTTGATCCTCACACTTTACCCCCACACAGTATCAATATATAAAATATTCATTTACAACCCTACTAGTCTACTACTACTACTACTTTTTGCCTTTAACACACACCCACCCTCAACACAAAGTTAAACCAAACCTACGCTCTTAATTTTCACTCCATGTCTTGTTAATAATAGACACTAGTTGAGTTTGGTGATCTAATTATGTGCTAATTGTTTACTACTTTAATTTGTATAGTATTATTCATTGTATTGAATAAAAATAAATCAAAACATTATTTGATCAAATGGATCAGAATCAATTGATTTACTGTTTAATTAAGTTAGATTTGATTTGAAATATTTACTGATTAAAACTGTTTTTAAGTTAAATCTTACCTGTTTGATTCATGTAAGAGATTGATGAGAATGAAAAACATTAACGAGCATTGAATAAGTCAAACTTTGGAATGTTATTGCATTTTAAGTGTATATATTTTGTGAATGAGTGTGCCACTAGGTATTATTTATGGGGCCAATGACCTTGTGGTCTAGTGGCACCCGGTGTCTCGGTTAACACTCTCACATGGATGATGGAAGTGGGTTCAGTTCAAGTCTCAGTGGAGGCAACTGTTGACTCTTTGTGCTTCAGTAGGTTGAGAAAGTAACTATGAACAGATACTACATTGTAACAGAGTCAGTAGTACTAAAAAAAAATGTATTATTTATGGGAGTGTAGATGATATGAGGATCTCTTCCATTTTAATAACCCTGCGCATCTAAGTGTGTGATTTTAGTTGGATTTCTTTTTAGGTATTATTGACTCTGTTACAATGTAGTATTTGTTCAAAATCTATTGAATCACAAAAGTTAATATCGCCTTAATTGAGACTCAAACCCACCCCATTTCATATGGGAGTGCAACTGGGTGTCACTAGACCACAAAATATTTACTACTTTAAACTTTCTTTTAGTCAAACAGGTTATGAATTCAATTCAACATTGACTGATTTACCTCCTCTTTGATAGGGGGACAAATTCAAAATATACTCTTAACTATATACATTCTTGTCCCAAAAGATTGAATCCCCAACCTCAAAGACTCCAACAGAACATTTGGAAAAATATAAATCACTGATTTAGTGGTTCAGCAAATCAGACTAAATTAGTGGCGCCCATAAGAACTGTAGCTATCAATTTTAAACCCTAATCTTTTATCTCAAATATTATTTACTGAATCAGTGAACTAAATCTGCAAGGATAGTGAGGGAGGCTTGTCTTAGTTGCCTTGATTGAAAGTGGCTACTCCGTACTTGTATTAAAAATATAATTGTACCGTGTAGAGTCAGGGCGTCAGCTCCCTCTCTCTGCCCTTCTTTAAAACCCCCACTCCCATTGCTTCTCGCTCTATCTAACATTCAAATCCCATCCACTAGCACATTCTCCCTTCTCCCCCACCTTCGATTGCCCAGCAGCGCAGCCATGGATGTATCTGTAAGCAAACTACTCTGTTTTCCACTTTCATCTTTTAATTTCTTCGTTATCACTAGCTCTAATATTCTCTGATCTTCTGCGGCGGCGGCATAACAAACAGGACTACAGCTACTTGACTCGGAAGAGGCATGTCCCGGCGTTTGGGAACTGGGACTGTAACCAAGACTTCCCCATCCCCTTCACCCAGTGCTTCGAATCCGCCACCCACGCCGGCCTGCGCGGGGATTTGTACGTCGCCGGCGATCTCTACGACAACCACATCCTCACTCCCGCCATGATTGTTGTTCCCCGCCGTAAGGTAATGCAATGTGCCTCCCCACAACTTTTTAAATTTGTGGTTTTGGATGGGTTCGAGTTTCTGAAAATTTTGTGGTGTGAACAGGGAAAAGCCCAATCGTACAACAATGTAGGAGGCGGCGGCGGAGGGAAAGGCCTAGAGGGAAGAAAAGATGCATGGGTGGTCTGCGACTGCGATTGCGATAACGCGCCGCCTCCTCCTCCTCCGCCCAAACGCGCACCCAAGGCCGTCGACGAAGATCTCTACAAGATTTCTCCCGACCTCCTCTACTCTAAGCCCAAACAGGTAACCACCCCATTATCAAAATCTATCCTTCAATTTAGTCCCTTACTAAGGTCACAAAACAGAATTTTTAATATACACCTCCAATAGTGACCTAAGTTCCCTCATCACATAAAAAAAAAATATTACTACAATACATAATATTTCTCTGCCTACTTTAATACACCATGTGTCCCATTTTATCCGTCTTCTTTTTTATAGTACTTTTTACTTATTTCTAAATTTGATTTTTTGTGTTAAATAATATTTTTGATGTAGTTTCTAAATATATAAATTTTGTATACTAATACTATTCTTAATATTATGAAAAATCAAACATTAACTACCAGACACAAAATGAGACGAAAGGGTATTATTTTATGAGTTATATTACATGAATTCCCATTTTATACTACCTCACTTTTACTCCCTCACTGGCAAAATATGATAGGTTATATCCTGTGGGTCTAAGAAAAATGTCAACCTCACTTTTTTGTGTGAGGGAGTAGTGACGGAGTAGAAGCAGGGAGTATAAGTAGGAATTCCAAGTAGTATTTTCCTTATTTTATTCCTAGATTGGCTTTCTAGGACCTATGAGGTCGTTATTTATTTATTTATTAAGTACACTCTAACTTATTTATAATATCTCATAAGCTAATCTTGAACTGGGATGGGATGACATTCAAACATGTGACTTTTTTATGGAAACCGTTATATAATTTTGAACAACTCCAATTACTAAATATTGCAGAGGAGGGTATGGGGATTTCTGTTAAGCTGCCTGCGACCTTCTTCTTGTGCATGATGAAGCAGAAGGGAAGGGTGGGGGTGAAAGAGATTAGAGATGTACAGTTTCAAGAATTGATGGTGCAGGGGAAACCAGACAGGATGGTTTTCATCATTATTAAAATAATGATGGCCATAATGATGGTGATGGACTCAAAAGTGTGTAATTTTTGTTGGAAGTTGATACTAATGTTTTGCTTAGTTATTATATATATATATATGGCTATCTCAGTATGTAGTAGTAATGTGAGAGAAAGTTTGAAAGGAACAGTTTGGGGGTGAATGTAGCAGAGAAAAGTTGATGGAGTTTCTTGTGATGAATAGTAAATGAAAGGTTGTTTCTCATCCCCTAGTGGTTGTTGTAATTATGGCTCTCTGCAGTTTTTTTGCCTTATAGACTGCTGTGCTGTTTCAAGCTTTCTTTACTCAGCTTTTATTGCCCACACACTAATCTTTCATTCAATAATTTATTGCCACTCTTATGTTTTATGGTATAATTAGGTTACCGGCCTGCCCTGCTTTTTGTGTTTAATGAATATCAACTTTTCATATCATTTTCCACTCTGCATACTTTTACCAACTATCAACTATTGGGAAGTTTTATAAATATTGTTTTTGTTTTGCAAATTATATCTTGTGTTCTGTCTAAAGTAAATAAATAATAATAAACGCCAAACACTTTGTGGTCAAGCTGTATAACTGTGAAGACATTGACTCTTTGTAGTTTAATAAGTTGAGAAAGTGAACAGATACTACATTGTAATAATAGGCATTTAAAAGATTGAATTACTCATAATAAATAATAATAATGTATTAATTAAATAATAATTATTATTATTATATTACAAAAAAAAAATAGAAGCTATTCCCAAGAACTTGGGATTAGGCACCTGCCGTTATTTTAGAATAGTTATTTTCTTTGTAAGGGGAATAGCTCATTCTCGGGAATATTATTCTCGAAAATAAAATGAATTACTAAACAATGTGTTAGTGTAATATTTGTATTGGAAAGGTAACTCAAATGACTACATCTTTCTAGAAGAAACCATTCTCATATTTGAATGGTAAGGTGTTCGAAAATTTTGTTGAACTCAAACTAGAGAATCTACCAAGTTTCCTTCTATGTTTCTTGTTATACTTGGAAGTTTTAATATTCAATTATACAAGGAAATAGTCAGGTTCATATGACTACTATACTTTGAGAACTGTGGTGGGCGAAATTCTATCATTCTGACAAGGGATTAAACAATATGTCACTCAAGAGATTTTTACATATTGCAACAGAGACTACAATCTAACATTGAGGAAATTGGTTACCAATCTTTTTGAACAGGAATTCACCTCTACACACGGGAGATGCATCTAAAGGAAATAGAGATCTTGCAACACGAGAGAGTCATGTTCGCAATTTCCAGTTACATAAAAGGACAAGTGTTCATATTTCGTACTTGCTTGTATAAGTTTTAGTGTTTTATGTAATTAAAAATGTATAGTGAATTGAACTTCATTCTAGGCTATGGTCTTGTAGGTTCAACTATGTTAAAATCTTGATGTCTCAATTTTATTTATGCATTTTTATCTATATGTTTGTTTGCAGTCATGATTAATTATAACACATAATGCTTAATTATCCTAACTGAAATAAAACAAAACGTATGGATATGGATAATAATTTTGAGAATGGTCATAGTCCATATGGTAATTTAACCTGATTATTGTAGTACTCGCTATAGTTCATATCGCACTAAAATTTATTAATCTATCAACATCAAGAGCCTAAATTTTTTTTTATTCCCAAAAATATTATTCTATTCTCAATCTATTCAATGAACCAAACATGTTAACGTGAGTCATGAAATTGTAATTTTGTTTGTTTTTTAAAATATATAAATATATAGTGTCAATATTGCAATTTTTGTCTCACAATTATTTATTAGTATGAGTGAATATATGATTTGTTTTAAATTTTTGCAAATGTCATACTCCTATAATCCTATTGTCACCCTTGTTGCGGGATCGGTCATTATATTAGAGTGATAGAGCTCTGGAAATACTATACCTATCTCTTCACTCACTTAACATTTTTTTCAATTACGACTTCTATTACAAAGTAATATTTGTTCTATATACTTTCTCTATCTATTGCAACCCAAAGAGTCAATACCCCACCACTCGAGTTCGATCATGTAATATTCCCTCTAGGAAAGCGACAGAGGTGTAATCTGAGCATAAGAAGCTTGGCCCTTCACAACAACATAAACTTGTACATTTTGACCCCTTGATCTGATTGTGAAAAAAGTGATCAAATTAAAGAATGCAGCCTTAGTAGCTTGTTGATGCAATTGCTTTTAGTTGGCTATGTATTAATGATTAAAGGATGACACCTAAAAGGTGGGGTTGTTGTTCAACCACTCAAACAAAAACGTTTGTTTGGAGGCCCTGTTTCCTTAATATTGTTTCGGAGAAAATATGAATATGAAAGCACAATAAGAATCTGCTTTTTGGGAGTTTTGTTTGTGTTTTTTGGAGAATTGAACTTTGGGTGAAGCAAAATAGGAGTTGTCGCTGTCGTTTGGATACAGTAATTCTCCTTCATTCGTTCTGCAATTCCTATATATATATTTTACTTTTTTCTTCTTTACAACTGCGCAATACAGTACATGAAGTTAACTATGCATATCTATGCTCTCTTGCATACATGATATATAGATGCATATATATTCTGGCAATGCCAACCTTTTTATGGCGCCCACGTTCTATTATTTTTAGCACTTCTTGGGATTCTACCCAAAAAAGAAAGTGTTGAGATGATATGAAGAATATTACAACATTTCTTTTAATGTTTTTTTCTTCTTTTTTTTTTTTTTTTGAGGATTGTATAGAAGTGTTGTGTTATATTACTTATATAGATTGGACAAATCACACACCTAGCTAGTAGTATAAATTTGAAGCCAAGAAAGACATTTTGCGGCAAATTATGCCATGGATTAGGGTCCAACTTGCATTGTGGATACCGGTCTAAAATAACATCTAGATTATGTGTCTGTAGTTAACATATTATTGTTGGGCGTCGGTCAGGTTGGCCAAGTTCAGTTCTTGTTCAATTTAAGACGTAACGTTGTGGCTTACCATGGAGAGATATTGGTAAAATGGTTAATGTCCATATACTTATCCCCGATTGGTTTTAAGTAGGATATGACACTTAGTCAAAAAATTTTGTGCTTAAGCGTGCTTGATTTACGACAGTCACGGGATAGGTGACTCACGAGTTCGAATCGATGACGAGACGAAAGTCAAGTCCAGTCCAGAATGAGATGTGGGCATAAGTCGAGTCAAGTCCAGTCCCGACACATAATATATTAACTACAAGCATATAACATGTTAACTAAATGCACAAAATATGTTAATTGCATGCACACCTAATGTGTCTATAGTTAACAAATTATGCGTTTTCACTTTATTTACAAATACATAATTTATTAACTGAAAACACATAATATATTAATTGTATACACATAATTTTTTAACCAAAATCTACAATGCAAGGAGGACCATGGTCTATTGTAGGTATAACAATTGACATTTTGCTTGCCTCTCCCATTCAACCGAGAAAGATATGAACGAAGGTCAATAGCAATAGCGATGAAATTAAAACAGTTCAAACAATTGAGGCGAGTTGAAACTCTAAGTGTAATTTATTCAAATGAATTATCCTAAATAGATCAAGAACCATGGCCTCCAAAAGCCACCTTTTGGTGCCACCAGGGTTTGTAGTAGTTCGTCTTCTTCAGGGAAACGAGGGTTAATCTTCAGTGTAGATAACAATAACAAAAATTAACAAAAGGTGGAAATGGCTTGAAAACCAAAAAAAAAAACAAAACAAAACAAAACAAAATACCATTCGCTTTAAATTTACAACTGCAACCTACACTAAGACCATCCCCAATAGAGGTTTTTACATGGTCTTTGAAATAGTAAAAATTAAAGTTTGATTTTTAAGAAATGTGGAAATTGATTTTTCCTCTTGCAATGTTGATTTTTATGGGGCACGCCAGGAGAGAAAAAATGTTTAACTCTATATGTACATGGCTTAACTCTATGTGCATGCACAGACCTGGCTTAACTCTATGTGCATGCACAGACCATGCTCGCTGGCGCATAAGCAGCTTTCTATTTTTTTCCGTCAAATAGAATTTATTTACTTTCTTTCTTCCTTTTTCTCTCTCTTCTTTCTCATAATTGGCACTTCAAAAATCTCAAAAAAAAAAAAATCACTACTATTGAAGATGTCTTAAATTCAAATTAGTCTCACTATGATAAAAAAATAAAAAAACAAAAAAAAAACAAAAAAAAAAACATCAAACGCTATAATTGAAAAATACGGAGTAAAAAATAAATTTGAACTGTTGCACATGCATGTAAGTATTGTGAAGCTTTTCAGGTGCCAACATTCTATTTCTTTTTAGCACTTTTTGGGATTCCACAAAAAGTATGAGTGCGATATGGCGGAATAGAACATTACTGAATCTGAATATTTCATCCCTTTTCTTGGTTACTAGTCTTGGCGTATCTCAACTATGAATCTGCCAAAATCACAACCTCTGCTAAATCTTATTATCTTCGAGCTGTTACAAAGAATCCCTGAACTGTCCAGATCAAACTGAAACTGAAACTGCCATTTTTCACTTTTTTCACTTTTGGTACACATTATGCAAAAACAAGCACTACTCAATCAATGAATAATCCACAATCCAGTTGGATAGAGTGTACTAATACAAATTATATGTCCTGAGGGGAATACAAGTAGTTAACATCATACATCATATACAAGAAAAAACAAAACAACCTTAGCTGGCTGGCAACAATTCACACACCAAAACATCAGCAGTTTGAAGATCCTACGATGCTTGCAACGCCCTAACCCGAGCAGTGAGCTCCCTGACTTGGTTTCTCAAGCGTTCGGGATTGCAGAAGAAATCTACAAACACCCGCCTTTGAAGTGCCACCTCCTCTTTATGGTGTTTCACAATCTGTGAGAGACAAGAGGAGTGACGAGAGTTGCCATGTACGATAAATGAATAAAATTGGTAGGTTACACTTTATGAAATATTAGAGATTGTATTAAACGAACACTTGTAATCACACTTGTGTAACATGCCATTAGGAGCTAATAACACAATGTAACTTGGACGATAAAGAGAAAATTCTAACTGTAGTCATGAAAAGCAGTGCATGTATTGAGATGACAATGACGGCATTTGTTAAGAGTCCCACGTTGATAAATTAAGAGAGAACATATAGATTTATAAGGCTATATAGGTTAGATTAACTAATTGATTAGATTCAATCTTTTAATGTGGTTTGGCCCATGTGCATTATAGCCCAGTTGAGTGACCCTGGCCCATTCTTAGATTAAAACATGGTATTTGAGCCTGTTCGGTCCACATATGATAGTTATACCATGGACCCGGGCCCTCCTTACAAGGTGGACCCATCACAATTTACATACTAAATATTCAATATGTAAATATTCAGTATGTAAATTGTGTATTTTAGACCCGGGTCCACAGAATAATTTGCCGTCCACAGAACATATGGGTTTATAAGGCTATAGATTAGACTAGCTAATTGATTGGATTCAATCTTTAGTGTGGTTTGGCCCATGTGCATTATAAGCCCAGCTGAGTGACCCTCGCCCATTCTTAGATTATAACAGCATTGTGCGAAGCAAAGAAGGTTACCTCATTCTTCTTCCAGTGCTCATGAGTCACTTCTTCAACTGCAGTTGAGAGTTTTGCATTAGCCTTCTCCATTTCATCAAGCTCCTTCATTAATGTCTGCAAGGATTACAAAATCATCAATTCGAGGGGGTTGCATAATGCTAGAGACAGCAATTAAATTTGAAACCTGATTTTAATATAATACAGACAACGAGCCAAACGGAAAAATCAAAAAGCACAAATAGAAACAGAATACCCTTGGAGTCAATATTGGTTGAGCTGTTGTTGATGATGCAAATAATAGTTGCTGTAAACTCTGGACAAGAGTGCACCTAGCATGCAACAACGAAGAAAGTCAGAAGATGTTTGATGTGGATTGACATTCCATGCATCATGTCTTGGAAAAATTGCATTCATAACTAGAAGATAAAGACGGTAATCAACTTACAGTTTGTTTATACATTTATATCTGTCCTCTGGAAGGGTATGCTCAAGATCGTACTGTAATGTCATTAGGTCCGAACGAAGGCTAGATATCTGCTGAATAATGCCCGGTGCAGAAACATATGTTGATAAACCAGCTTGAGCATCTAAACAAAGAAACAAACTATAAAAAATACAACTCGAAAAAGAAAGCATCATTGCATTATGTATGTTGATTGCGAGAGTGATTACTTGAGTAAATGCTTAAAAGGTCTCTAACACCATGAAGAAAAGTGTCACGATCATCCACAGCCCCTTGTTCTTGAACATCAGATGCAGCTTGAATCAATGCCATACACCGCTCCTAAAATCAAATGAAATAGTTTGTGTAATCTACAGCAAGCCAACTATAAAATTTTTCTACTGGTTCATCAAACTGTTCTCTAAACAGTTATATATAGTATATTTCAGGGCATAAACAGTAATTACGGGAACTTGTTTCCAAACTCAGCAAAATCAAGTTTTAAATCCACCTCTTTATTAAAAACATCAATGCATAAATTTAATTGAGCTTGCATATTCAAAACTCATAGAGAATTCACATATGTATCTATTAAAATTTAAAATTATAGGGTTAATTCCAATTCGGCCCCCAGGTATACCCTTGAAATTTCCAATTATTTATAAATCACCAGTCACTATAAACTGTTACCATGTAAATTCATTACAATACTACTGTATATATTTTACTCCCTCCCAAACTAGAAAAGTCAAAAGTCAGGTTAAACCCCATTTCCAAAAATTGATTTCTTCACAATCATTTATATGAAAGTCTAGTAATATAACTGGAAAACTACATATACTCCCCCTCCCCCTCCCTCTCAACCCCAAAAGCTTTAAGTGCCTTGATTTGAATTTATTAATAACTTGGTAACGAAAGGGCAAAGCAAATGATGTAGGAAGGTGTTTATTTACCACTCGGCCTTGGGTTGCTGATAGGTATCCCTGCAGCTCTGACTCAATAACTTTAAGCAATGAGTATGCCCCAAGCATAGTCTTCTTTTCCAGCTGGCATGACATTTTCAAAAACTGATGCCTTGAAAGTAGATTAACTAGATGGCTTATGAACTGCAAAATCATATATCATAACATAACCGTAAGGATAGGAAAATATAAACACATCTAAATGCATGAAAACAAGTAATAAATCAAGTCTCTGCCAAATATTGAATACAAAATTCCCTATAAACTCCATATTCCCTTCGCTGTCTTTGAGTACAACTTAAGTTGATACCAAAATATTCCAGGTGTGAATCTTTTAACTCTTAATCCAAATTTGAACAGTAAACAGTGTAAAAGAAATAATATAATCTAAGAACCAGAAGTTGGACAATGGACATTGCTGTTTATATTTAGGGACAAGGAAAACATTTTCCATGTACTGAGCATACCATCTTTTGCCGATTGATATACAATTCCTGGCGCATGACCTTTAGATCATAATCTCCTAAAACATTCCAGCAAAGATAATATTATAAATTTATAAGGACATCATTTCGAAATACCATTATTTCACGACCACAAGAAAATCTAAAGAATGACTAATAGTACCTTGCAAAATGTATGTATCTTGTAGCTGAGCCAGCTCAGAACACAGATCAGGAATTGTCTGAAAGATGAATCACAGTAGGGAAGTAACCAAAGTTTGATCCAGTGTTAAAATTCCAAACCATGCATTACACAATATCACAAATTTAACAAAGAAAAAGCTTGAATTGTGTTCTTCAACAATTCTTGTGAATTAAAAAAAACAAAGTGTCTATGCAAACATCAGAGACAACATGCACGAGCGACAATAGCTGAGAGCACAGAGCTTTTTACAAGCACACAGCAGTAGTTGGCAGGTTCCTAACACTCTAACAGTAAACAAGAAATGGGAAAAAGTAACCACCGCCAATCCCCACCCTCTCAAGCATGTAGGACAATATAATTGTTGAAAATATGAACAGCACACTGCACACTTGATATGGACAGTTTGTTAACATCTATAAAATACAAACCTCAGAGAGTAGCTTTTCTTCGTTACGATATAGGCTTGAAAGTTCTCCAACTAGTTCAGCATGCTTTCTCCTAAACGATAAACAAAATCTATTACACAGTAGCAGCAAAAAGTTACATGGAAAGGTTGAATTATCTCCAATTTGTACACTGGCGGCACTAGATACTAGTATGTCAGTTCTCAATTTTTGACAAGATTAGAGGTGCAGATTTCAATTGGACCTAACAAGTATCTCATGGAGAATTTACAGAGGAAATGGATGATATGAGATTTGAACTCAGGCCAAATGGCTGGGGCTTAACCTCCCACAGGGCTAATCCTGAACCACATATCCAGTAGATGAGTTCTCAAAATATAAATCATAAACATGATGGCCGGGCACAGCACTAAATCCTAAACCCTAAACCCTAAGTCCCTAAATCAAACCAACACAATAAACATATACATACATATATGCCTTCTTGCCTTCTTTATTAGAAAAAGAAGGAAAAAACAAACAAATGCTATCATGAATATTTAGAATAAAGAAAAGCATAAGAATTGTACCGAAGAGAATGAAGGTCAAGATGAATGTGAGCTTCATCTGATGTAACTTGAGTCTTCAGTGTAGTTAGAATAGCTTGTTGCTTAGCATTCTCTACTTGAGCTTCTATCCACTGCCTCTCGCTTGTACCAAATCTATCACAAAATTAGCCAGCCATAAGCCAAGGTAAATCAACATTCCTTGCAAAGTCTAAAGTCAAGTAATTAGAATGTGGTTTGGGTTTATTTAATTGTGGTCCAGTGGTTTTATCAAATCACACAGCTTGGGATTGATGCTCAATATAGCTCTTGGATTGCAGACTTCAATTTAAGGTCAAGCATTTGAATATAAGCCAATATATAATTTTCTTCAAAATATTATTGCCTCAATTTTTAAGTCCAAAAGGATCCAACTATCAAAATATTTTATCAGAAAATGGAACAATTCCAAAGTCTAATTTTATGAAGTCATCACAGTATAAATTTACTCGAGAACATCAGAAAGTCCATGAGAAGTAGAACATACATGGAGCGAAGACGCTGCAATTCCGAAACACGCTGATGGTGGGACTTTTCTAAATCTGCCACATCAAAGAAACAAGGTAAGTATAAAAACATTCAGAAACAGCCAAAAACAGAAGCTTTTCTGAATTCCAAGGAAATGATTGTGTGAATTGCCAGGCAAGTGACTACTTGTTAGTTAGGACCAGGCCATTTTAGTTTAAACATTCCACCTTAAGTACCCTAAAAATGATATGAAGTAATATGAAAGCAAAAGCTTACAACCAGAGAGAAAATAGACCAAGACATAAAGAATAATACCTTGTAATAAAACGTTTGATATATCATTTAGGCTGACCCATGAACATTTAGATTTCCCCTCCTCAGCAACTAATCTGTAAGGACCCTAGATGAAGTGGCATCACAATACCCAAACAAGAAAGAGAAGTTATTGACTGCTTAACTATCATCTCATATCTACATAGAGCAAAAGAAAGAAATTCAAAGAAATAAAGTGACAGTGTGACACTGCACAAAATAAAGGTATCATTTTGGTCTGTACATGCTAATCTTGTTTTTGGTTTGTACATGCTAATCTTGTTTCTAAGGTGCCTATCACTGGGTGATGAGCATGTATTATAAACATAAGAAAAGAAACCAAAATAATATGTTTTGACCAAAATGATGTGTAAGGGAACTTCAGTTAATTTAGACCCATGTTTTGACCAAAATGATGTGTAAGGAAATTTCCTTTAATTCAGACCCAATAACAATTTACGCAAACTTCTATTTCAATTCAAATACTATGAGGGAGGCAACAGAGGGAAAAAGATAACATTATGAGACTAAAAGTTAACATTTTACACAAACTTCTATTTCAATTCAAATAATGTGAGGGAGGTTAACAGATAAAAAAGATAACATTATGAGAGGAAAAGTTAGTAATGTAACTGGCTAACAGATTTACCGTGTCCAGATGCTTGGTAAACCATTGGTTTAGCTCCTTTATACATGAGGCATCCACAACCAAATATTGATGGAAATCAGAATAAGCCAAGTATATACCATCCTCTGCAATAAAAAAATAATAATATACATTTCAGGTGATCCTTGCCATGTAGGTAATAGAAAATCATATGCCATCCTCTACTAGAAATTTGTCCCCATTGACTAGACACAGAAATTTAGGAAAATATATTTAATGCATGATATATTTTCTTTTTTGTCCATGATAAATGCACAGTACATTTAAGAGTACAAGGAATTTTTTAATTGAGCTTTAATGTATAGGTAACAAGCATCTCAAATACTTATTTAAAGAGAATTTGGGTAATGAAGTTATAAATGTTGTTGTATTTAAAGAAAGGGACAATTTTTTTTAGCATCCTAATATAATGAGGACATTTTTTTAAGGAAAGAGGGAGTATTTAATTTGTCAAACTGAACATCTATGGATGCGTGGAAAGACCTTCAATTTTATTTCATATGCACATCAGATAAATTCCATAGACAATGAGAAAATTTTAGACAATCAAACAAGACATAGAGTACCATCCCCTGAGTGATAATGTGTCAATTCTTGAGCTGTAGAAACCATCCTTCCAAGAACTGCATTCATCTAAACATAGCAAACCAATTTAAAATCTTATACAATAACTTCTATCAGCAGATTATTTCTTTAAACATTCTTCGCAAAAAAAAACAAAAAACAAAAAAAAAACAAAAAAAAAAAAAAAAAAAAAAAAAAAAAAAAAAAAAAAAAAAAAAAAAAAAAAAAAAAAAAAAAAAAAAAAAAAAAAAAAAAAAAAAAACAAAAAAAAACAAAAAACAAAAAAAAAACAAAAAACAAAAAACAAAACAAAACAAAACAAAAAATGATAATTCCCAATAGGAATAGCCATGTATACAGGAATACATGCCAGTTCCATCAGTTAATAAAGAATATTTTATTAAATTTGTCGCACCTCCAGATTCCTTGCTGAAAGGCTATCGTCAATAGCGGTCAGCTGTCCATTAACAACAGATGAAGCAGCAACTCTTGCCCTTCTTCCCTGAATTAATGATGAGGCCTGGCCAGTGAGCATGTCATACTGAGACTGCAAACACCTAAGCTGTTTCTGCAACTCCAAAGCTTCAGATTTCAAAGCTACGGTAGCATCCCTGAACAAAGAAGCATGCCCCATAGGCTGTCATTTTGGCAATATTAACAAAATTAATGAAACTTGGATCATAATTTACTGACAATCATGACAAAGCCACAAAGGTTTCATTTTTCTTCCAAGTGTAAACATAAGAAGATATAATGGCAATCACCTTATGTCTTTCAATCCTTCTTCACTTCCAAAAACTGCTTCTTGGTTGTCCCTCCTGGTTGAGAAGGCTGAAATGCTATCATAAGCAAAGTCTAAGTCCTCCCCCTGTTAAGCCAATTAAAATTAAAATCTACATTGGAATAGGATAAAGAAAAAAGGGAAGATCTGCTTGATCCCAGAAGCATCAGAAAACGAGTGCCAAAAATGGAGCAAAAGGGAATATGTGACAATTATACCTCCAAGAGCTTCCCTTCTTGTAGAAATTGTTCATATCTAATGAGCCAAGAAAAAAGATCAGTGGTAAAAGCAATTGTTAGTATATCTTGAATAAAGTTGGCATAAAGCTAACAGAAACTCACAATAACGAAAATGAAGGAATCAAATTTTGATATTATATGGCATATATGCCATGAGAGCATTAACTCTTGATTCACATAACCATCATATTTATAAGGGTGTTGGTCGTGGCCATCATACCAAGTGATCACATTTCAAAGGTACTTGCAACTCTATTTAGTGATCATGTTGAGAATTGAAGTTGTTCAAAGCTCAGAACAGAAAGTGGAATTATTGCATAAAGCAATGAAACAGTAAACCCAAAGAAATTATAAAAGGATCAGTTAGATCAAGCACATGAACAAATGCCAAATTGGAGAATGGGATGAAAGGGAAGTGGAGTCAAGACAAAGATGCATTCTTGCTATGACCACAACCCCAAGTGTCTACTTTATCAGCCCGGAACTCTACAAAGGGGTTTGAGGTTCAATACCCTCCCAAATATGTACCAAAAATAAATAAAAGAAGAAAAGACAAAACACGATACATTGTCCCAGCATCACTACTCAATAATACTAACCAAATCTAGAGTGAAACCCCTAATCTCAATCACTATCATGATATGGCATCATTCCAGATTGCTTCAAGAAAATGAATTAAATTAAGAGTACATAAGCAACAAGTGCGTGAATTAACACTCCTGTATGTAATCAAAATGAAAATTTTATTAATAATGTGTGATTAGCATTTGAGTTTCTGAGTTTTGCAATAACTAGTGTAATTAGAGAGGTGAGAAAAGGAAGGGGACTTCACTGGGAAACTTCGGAGGGCGAAAGAACGTTAGAAGGGCGGAGGCTCGAGCAAAGCCAATCGAGGATGGGTCGGGTATCGTCATATTGGAATGGCCATTCGAAGCTGTCGGGATCGAGCGATTGGTGGGCTTCATAGCCCAAGTCTCCCAGCAGTGCGCACAGACGCGCACCGCTCATCTTTGATTATTCACTACGACTGTTATGCTAATTCACCGCCTCTCTTCAGCAAAGCAGTGGGTGGGTGTTGCTTCAGATCCGACCCAGAAGCGGTTACAGTTTGGCCATTTTCATTGCAAAACTGATAGGCCTTTCGCTGAGGGAGGAGAGAGTGAGAGCTGCTTTTGGCGCCGGCCAAAGTCGATTGGGCGATTTTTTCATGAGCTTTACCAAATTTGAATTTCACAATCTGGGAGGAAAATAGCCCTTTTGCCTTTGCCTTTACTTTCTCCCAAAACATAGTGGTAATTACGATTTACTGACTATAATAATTAACTACTCCGTATGTTTTATGTGTGATGCAGGGAAAATTCATTAGTTATAAATAAATTATTATAAACTCAATCCATGAATTATTACTCTATAGTCCTATACAAATTTTGCCTTAAATTACGTTGAAGTAACAATTTCAATCCATTATTTATATATTTTGTTAACCGTAGCAATTTATTTTGAGTTTTAAATTATTAAAAAACATATTGATCATTTTGTAGCCAACTACCATGTTAGGGATGGCAATGCGCCCCGTCACCGTCGAGGATCCTCGTCCCATCAGGTTCAGGGACGGGACTGGAGAAAAATTGCGGTATAGGAGACGGGAACGAGGACTTTCACAAATTTTCCACTGGGGATGGGGATATCCTTCCCCACCCTCCTCGTCCCCTATATATATATATATATTGATAGAACTAAATTGTTTCGTATGTTTCGTATGCGTTGAATGTATAGCAATATATGTATAGGGTAGAATCAACAAGAGAATTTAGCCCAAAGCCATCCATTTATTCATTGTTCTTCAATAGTTTAGAGAGAGATGAGAGAGCATTCTTTTTGGGTAATCTCTAGAGAGAAGAAGAGAAAGGGAAAAAAGCCAAAAGTCCCCTTCAACTAGGACTAGAGTTTCTTTTATAAGGGTAGCCCCGTACTCGCATACGGTCTACGTACCAAATATTCAGGGCCATATACCCGAGGTATATTTCCTATCATATATATATATATATATATATATATATATATATATATATATATATATATATGTGTGTGTGTGTATATATGTATATACGTATATATACATATATATGTATATGTATATACGTATATATACATATATATGTATATATACGTATATACATATACATATATATGTATATATACGTATATACATATACATGTGTATATATATATATATATATATATATATATATATATATGAAAAAAGGGTCAAATCAGCCTCCTAAGTGAACCTGATAGTGCAATTAACCCCCCTAAGTAAAATAAGCTTCATATATGTCCCATAAACCGGTAAAAAGATGCAATTAAGTCCATTTGTTCCCTATATTGCCGATTAATGCTTAGGTGTCGCCAACATGGATTCAATTTGACACTATCTATCCTAAGTGGAATTGTTTTTTTATTTAAAAAAAAATAAAGGCACTAAAGCCCTAATCTTTGTTCCCGTCGAACTGTTCTTCTCATCTTTGTCTTCTCCTATCGTCAATCTCTCCTCTTCGAAACAGCGACATAAAAATCCATCGTTTTCTTCAACCTAGGCCAGAATAGTTAAGCTCTCTAATCTTTCTCGCATTCTGAACTTGCTCAATCGATCAGTCATTACACTCGTCTTCTTCGAATTGTAGACTCTCTTAGTTACTCACCAAGAAATGTCTTCTTCCTGTCAGAGTGGGTTGCCATTTTCATCGACTTCTTTGAGACCAAATCTCCATTATGAGCCAGCAATCTATTGTCGTTGTGGGTTAAAAGCGCCATTGTGTCATACACTCATACACGAGATAATGGGCAAAAAAATTTTGGGTGTCAAAGATATAAGGTTTTTCCCTTTTCTATATGATATAAGAATTATATGGTGTTCTACTTTTGTTCATGAAATTTGCAGAGTATTATGAGTGGAATTATATAAGTTCATGAATCCATTTACTTATTTGCAGAAATATAAGGTGTGTTTTGGAATTCTATATTGTCTAGCTAAAATTGCATTTCACTTATGAATCCATTTACTTATTTGAAATTCTGTGTTCTGCTTGTGTTTATGAATCCATTTACTGCCAAAAATTGTACGAGAATAGCATGAGTTTTTTCCACTTTTGGTCCTATGACTTTAGTGTTTCCGTCAATTTAGGTACATGACTTTCATTTTGCCACTTTTAGTCATTGACTTTAATTTTTTTGCCACTTTTAGTCCTTGACTTTGATTTTTTTTTCCACTTTTAGTCCTTTTGGCCATCCGAGCGACAACTTTTAATCGAAATCAACAAATTGTTATGCCATTAAGGGTAAATAACGTTTAATGTATTTAGAGATTTATCAATAGACAATTTTACACTTAATGACACAACATTTTATTGATTCCGATTAAAAGTTACACTTAATGACACAACATTTTATTGATTCCGATTAAAAGTTGTTCTTAATGACACAACATTTTATTGATTCCGATTAAAAGTTGTTGCTTATGACACAACATTTTATTGATTCCGATTAAAAGTTGTTGCTTAAAAAACAACATTTTATTGATTCCGATTAAAAGTTGTTGCTTAAAAAACGAAGCAGAACAAGCAAATAACGTTTCTTTTTCCTATTTTTTATCTTATTTTATTTATAAATATATTTAGAACTTTATCAAAATACACTTTTACCCTTAATGGCATAACAATTTGTTGATTTCGATTAAAAGTTGTTGCTCGGATGACCGAAAGAACTAAAAGTGGAAAAAAAATCAAACTCAAGGACTAAAAGTGGCAAAAAAATTAAAGTCAAGGACTAAAAGTGGCAAAATGAAAGTCGTGTACCTAAATTGACGGAAACACTAAAGTTATAGGACCAAAAGTGGAAAAAACTCAGAATAGCATGGTTGCTCCACTTAGTATGAATCAATACTATGATGAATTCTTTTCAATAGTATGAAATCTTGTTCCTCGTTGTTCCACTGTGTAGAGAGAATTCCTTCAAACATTTTTTTTTCTAACATTGAGATCATATAATTTTTCTAGGAATTTTTTTCATATTTAAATGCAGAATATTACTTTCACATTTTGATTTAAAAGTATTACATTTTTCCTCATAAGTATTACATTTTTTCTTATAAATAACAAACACTTGCCAACATCTTTATATATATAAAGGGAGCCGGGAACTAGCGAATGAATGACCTCCAAGTGTCTTTGCATTTTTATTTTGGTTTGACCGGTTATGCAAGTCAAATTGTTTAAATTCCCACCTCTTTAAATTTGTAATTGTAGGCTGAATTGTAGGTAATGGGCTGTTTTGTAGAGTTAGTACTCTAAGTGGGTAGGTTGCGTGTGAAAGTGGTCAATTGGTATGGGTTGGGCTCTGAAGTACTGATTTAGATATTACAATTAACATTTAAGTAAACAAATGAGCAGTGTTGTCATTTAAAGCAATTCAATTCTCTCACTCATGATTTTATTTTAATTTTTTTAAAGGCAATTCAGTACGGCATCGTTTTTGTTTTTATTTATTTATTTTTTTCAAATTCCCTTTGACTTGGTCCATTTCCTGCCTAGTCTTGCATTTGAAATCTGTGTATTTCCCGCCTGTTTATTTGTAGAATCCAAGTGAATCTTTGAAGAGTCCAATTAGGGTAGTGGCCTATTATGGAGTTGGTGTGGTATTGGGCTTAGGTGGTGTGATTTTCTGAATGAAAGGGTATGGGCATGCTGTTCATTGTACTTTTATGTTATTATTTTATTGTTTTTTTTTTATTTTTTTAATGTCTACCACAATCAGTAGTAGACTTCTACTATTTTACTTCCACCACTATATATACATGCATAATGTAACTCAAAATATGTAAGCAAACACTTAGCAACCGAATCCCAAAATTTAAAAACTTCATCTGTTTGTAGAATAACTAAAAGAGATCACTTCAAGGTTGTTGCAACATGTCTGGGCAGTTCATTCTTGCAGCTCAGCTACATCCACAGTAGACCACTAAAGCCATAAGGTTGAGGTGTGTTAGGAGTTATTTTATCACTGAAAGTAATCAAGAAAGGTCCATTAGGAGTAAAGAATGCATTTTTCATGATCAAGAGGTTTGATATTCATACATGTATTATTTTGTGTTGTTTTTTTTGTTGATCTGTTATTATTAATTTTTTTTTGTTTATTTGCTATAGGGACAGTTTATTCATGTGCACATTCCTAAGGGTATTGTTTCCAAGTACAAGAATATGTTCAAGGAGGGACAAGTTTATGGCATTCGAAATTTCCTATGCATAACTAACTTCTTCAAGTATAAAACAAGCACTTTGCGTTATATGATAAAGTTCAAGCATGATACTGCTGTAAAGGAGTATAAGCGTATAAACTTTCCCAAAATAATGTTCCATTTCAAGAGTTTCGAGTGTATCCTTTCAAAACAAGGAATAGATGAAAAAGTCTTATTTGGTAACACCCTAGAAAAGCTCATCTTAATATGATTTTGTTACTATTTTTTTAGTATTGCTATATTCAGTTTTCAGTGTCTAATATTGTGCTTCTGTTTATATAGATGTCATTGGTCGAATAGTGGAAGTTTACTCTCCAATGGAGAAAGTGATTGGTGGAAAACAAACAAGACTAATTGACTTTGTTCTTGAAGATGTTAGGTAATTCTATTTTTTATATTATCTAATTGACACAGAAGTCTAGGTTATATTTTTAGTGTTCTAACTCAGTTTTTTTCAGTAAAAGGCAGATTCATTGTACCCTTTGGGATGAGCATGTTGATCAACTAATTCCTTATTACAACTCTACCGTTGTTGATCCAGTGATACTAATCATCCAGCTTTGCCGAGCTAAATTCATGGATAGTGAGTGTTCATTATGTAATTTACAGCTTAATTCCTATTTCTGTTTTCTAATTTTAAAATTTGTCTTCATTCTCTTTCTCTTTTTTTTTTCAGATGGTGAAGTGCGCATTTGCAGTTCGTTTGATGCTACTCAGTTGTTCTTCACTCATACCTCTAAGGAGTTTGTTAATTTCAAAAACATGTCAGTTTGCATTTCTATTTTTGTTCATTAACCTTTTTAACTACTCTGATTCCGATTTTTGCTATTGTTTTTGTTCTTTTTAGTTTCAGGGATGATTATACCCCTCTAAGGTGTATTGAATCAGCTTCTAGGCTTGCTGTTGGGTTCCCCATTTATGGTGTTGATTCTACTAATGTGTTCATTACTTCTATTGAGGACATCTATAAAAAGAAAGAGGTATTTAAGTGTATTGTTTTAGTTTACTTAACTTAGGTAGCTTATACCTTTTTAAGTGTCCAATCTATTTTTTGCTTTGCATTGTTGGGGGATTATTGGGTTGCTGGCACAATAACTGGTGTGGAAAGTTTGTTGGATTGGTATTATATTTCTTGCAAGTCAAATTCATGCAAGAGAAAGTTGAGTGAAAGTGGTGGTATGATGTATTGTGTTGGTTGTAAAAATTCTTGGCATGAAGGCATTTTAAGGTATAAATTGATAGTTCGAGTTGCTGATCATACTGGTGATGCACCGATGCTTATTTGGGACCGTGAATGTGAAAGTTTGGTAGGTATGTCAGCAGGTGAATTAAGGGGCAAATATCCTGAGGTAAAAACTTCTAATTAATAATTATAGTGATTATTATTAGTTGTTTATTAGTTATTTATATGCTGGGGTTATTTGATTTGTTTTAGGGTGTTCATGTTATTCCTAATAAAATAGCTGCTCTTCGTGGGATGTCTATGTTGTTTCAAATTGTCATGAAAAAGGAACAAGTGGACAATTACTATTCAGCTTTTACAGTGTTGAGAATCTGTAAAGATGAGGTAGTCTTGACACAACACTGTTCAGGTTTATTTGATAGAAATGAAGGTGATTTGGTTGCTGCTAATGGTGGTGATTCGTTGGATTTTGAAGACAATTATGAGGTTTTTTCCTATTGTTTTTGTGTGTAATTTTCTGGATCTGGTATATTTTCTTTCAGGATGGGGTTGTGAGTGATGGTGCTGGAAGTCGTGGACTGGATGCTATGTATAAAGAAATGGAGAAGGATAAAATTGTTGATTTGGGTGACAGTGATGGGGCTTCCAGCAGTGAACAAGCTAATGTTCCCCTAAAGCGTTGTCTCATTGATGAGTTTGATCGGGTTGGAGGAACTTCAAAGAAGGCTAAGGAAATTGTTGTGAAGCTGGAAAAGATGTAGTTTGTGTTAGGTTTGTGGTGGTTGGGTGTGGGAAAACTATCTAGGTTTGTAATGTGTTTTTTTTAAGGCTATGGTTTGAAGACTGCAATATTAAACCTATGCAGTCTTCAAGCTTGGGTTGTGCCTATGGTATGTTTCTAATGACCTTTTCTGTTTTTGATTTTGAAACCAACAAATAATAAATACTTACTCTTATGAATTGTAATAGCGATGAGTAAGGTCGTATCCACAGAGACTGGTTAGACTTATCTTTAGCAATAGATTTAATAAATAATGAAATGAGAATCGAAACTTAAATAGCAACAATAAAATAGAAAATAATATCAAATAGCAAATAATTATCAACTAAACGTCAATGGCAAATGGTATCCAACCCAAGGAATCATATCAGTTTAATTCTAACAAGACAGATATTGATTTGCAAGCCAAACTAACTTTACTCTTTACTAGATTGGTTATGGTTATTAACAAGCTCTAATAACCTGTCTTTCCTTACTTCGTCGGTAATTAAAACAAGCTCTTTAATTACTTCCCTAGCTAATAAACAACCCTAAAAAAGCTCTTAGGATTTAATTTACTACTAGCATTATCGAATTAGAAAGACTACCAATCCTAGCCAACAAACTCATAAGCTCGGTTCATTTAAGCTAGACTATATATCTCCATAACACAAACTGAAAATCAGTTATAATCAAAATGTGCTATTTGCTACTAACATCAAAACACTTAAACAGTTACGGATTCAAGGTTCTGACTAGCAATTTAATAACTTGATAATTGAACAATGGGCCCTATTGCAACAATTAATCAAGCAATAATTCATATATATGAATATAACAGAAGATATATAGATAATAAAGCGCAAAGAATAATTTAGGCTAAATAAAGCTTACTGGTCTTGTATAATCAAACTTCCATAATCCTCGAATTGGAAAAATAAGAACTTAGCAGGACATCGTAGGAAGTGTTTACAATATATATGAAATTCTTTCGTACAAAAACTGACGATTTTACTACTGAACTCCTTGCCTATTTATACTAATTTAGGTTTAGATTCAACCGTTCATTCGAAGGAGTGACTTGCGGTCGAAATCTACCCGAAAATGCTTGCCGCACACAGTCCGTATCTGTCGCACGTCCATACGCAGCATCGCAACAGAAGTCCACGTCTTTGTATAGTAGCAATTCACGGAATTCGTTCGTAGAAGAAATCTTGCAGTCGCCGTCTACGCACAATGCTCCAAATTAAAATGGCTATTTAATGTTAAATGGAATTGGACTTCTGAAATTATAAAATAATTAAAATGAAAAGTAGTACGTGTCAGCCCAATTTAACAACTAAGCTTAATTATTCAATATTAATATAAAATATAAATTAAAGTTTAAGATAAATATAATATTAAATAAATAAAACTAAAATTTTAATCTAAATTAAATATAAAAATAGTGTTTATCAAAATCCCCACACTAATCATTTGCTTGTCCTCAAGCAAAGACATTATTTAAGAAAACATAAATATATAAAAACTCATAACACTTCATGAACGTTGGTCTCAAACACATTATAAATAATTAGTTAGTAGTTTATTTGAAAATGGAGTAAACTAAATAACCAAGCCCTCACGGGTATATCACTCATCACTCAAAAGTGTTTGAAGGGTGTATAGATTTCACTCAAATCAATTCCTATAGAAATGCTCTACCATAGACTTGCATATCTTCTCATTCTCCACTACAAGATAACATGCATGATCAAATCATAAGGACTTTCTCCAAGGTTGTAATGGGGCTTAGGGCAAAGGGTAGGAATTATTTGGAAAAGTAGTTCAAAAAGCCTTCAAAACTAGAGGAGCATGATTAAATGAACTAACTCAAAAATAAAGACCAAATGAACCCAATCGCTCTTGTTATTTTGATAGCTCAACTCCAACCAAATAAACTATCACATCTCCATATGAGCACAACCTATTCATGCTTTGTTCAACATGAGAAATACTAATAACAACCAAAAATGATAATTCCATTTTCTCTTTTTCTCTTTTTGTACCGCTACTTTTCATTTTTTTTTCTTTTTCTTTTCTTTCTTTTTCTTCTTCTTTTTTTTTTTCTCTTTGAAAACACCAACCAAAAAGCTCTTAGAACTCCAATGACACTTGCATTATTCTCACTCATATACACACTTTTGCCAACTTCTTTCCCCACACTCAATCCTTATCATTTACCCAATCAAAGATCCCCTAGTCCTCTAGGCAGGGTTAAGGAAATTAATTTCAGGTATGAGGCTTATTATAATGTGGCTCAATAAGAACAAAAATACGGTTTACAGGCTCAAAGTGGCTGACAAAGGAAAATGATTAGGGTATGAAAAGGCTATTTGGCTAGTGAGGCTAAAAATCAAAGATGACCTTAATCATATTAAAAATCATGCATGTATCAAATTAGCTTTAAAGAGAATCAAGGCAAGTTCTAGAGATACAAGTCCATGAAAGATATCACACAAGAACAAAATAATTGGACTGAAGTGTCAGTCAAAGGCTCAAATATCTCACAGGTTCATGCTTGGTTAGTTTAGCCACCACCATATCAAACAAAACACTAATTAAATACTCATAATATGCAAGATCAATTATTCAATTATGTTATGAATTTTAGTAAAAATACTATTACTTTTTGGAAAATTTTAGTAGAAAAAAGAAAGATTTTTTTTTTCAATTTGAAGAGAAGAAAATAAGAGTAGCAAATAATCATATCCCCTCCCACACTTATTCTCAACATTGTCCTCAATGTTAAATAGAATGTAAAGATAAGAGAAAAATTAATAAAAATGTAAAACAAATAAAGGGAAGAGTAGAATAAACTCCCTTTGGGTTGCCTCCCAAGTAGCGCTTTTCTTTAACGTCTTTGGCTAGACGCCATTTTCTTCCTAACACATCTTCAAAGTCAGGATTTCTATTCAACGCAACATTCAGTTTATCACCACCAATCAAATGATAATCTTCTTGCAATAAAATATCCACAACAAAAACAGATGACATGCCATTCAGATGTTTCGTGGTAGTATTAAATATATCAAATTTAACAATGTCACCATCAAACTCCATTGTCAATATACCATCATGCACATCAATTTTAGTTTTAGATGTTTTCAAAAATGGCCTCCCTAATAAGATCAATGAAGAATTAGGGGGATTATTATCTTCTTCCATATCCAACACATAAAAATCAGCAGGAAAGATTAACCCATCAACTTGTACTAAAATATCTTCTAAAACCCCCACAGGATAAACATTCGATCTATCAGCAAGTTGAACAATTACACCAGTTTCTTTTAAGGAGCCAACATTTAAAGATGAATAAACAGATAAGGGCATGACATTAATTGAAGCTCCAAGATCTAACATTGCGCTTTCAACATTAACATTTCCAATTTTGCAAGGGATAGTGAACATACCTGGATCTTTGCATTTAGGAGGCAACTTTTTTTGAAGGATAGCTGAAACATTTTCTCTCATGCTTACCATTTCATTGCTTTCAACTTTCTTTTATTTGTGCACAACTCCTTGAGAAACTTAGCATATCGAGGAATTTGTTTAATAGCATCAAGTAAAGGAATATTTACCTCAACTTTTCGAAATGTCTCTAGAATTTCTTTTTCTTCTGCGGTGTTCTTGGATTTGGCCAACCTACTAGGAAAAGGAGGAGGAATTACCAAAGACTTTGGATGTTCTTTGACAGGCTTTTAATCATTTTGAGGTTGATGGACCTCCTTTTCAGTTTCCTTATCTCGGTTGGGTGTTTTCCTCACTTGAGTATGTTCTTCCAACTCTTTTCCACTTCTCAGGGTAATTGCACTCACATTTTGTTTTGGATTAACAATAGTTTGTGAGGGCAACTTACCTTGAGACTCCAATCTACTCACAGTAGATGCTAGCTGGCTCATCTGACTTTCTAAGTGTTGAATACTTGTTCTTGTTTCTTGCTGAAATTGTTGTGTCTGTTGCTGAAATTGTTGTGTTTGTTGCTGAAATTGTTGTGTGTTAATGGCAAGTGACTTAACAATATCCTCCAATGACATACTTGAATTAGAAGATGGTTGTTGTGAAGATGAAGGTTGTTGCTGAATGGGTTGTCTAGGCTGAAACTGTGAAAATTGTGGACGTGGTTTGTAGCTGAAATTTGGATGATCCCTCCATCCTGGATTATATGCATTTGAGTAGGGATCATAATTTCTCTGTGGTTGGCCTGGAAAGCCTCCAACAGCATTAGCTTGCTCACAAAAATCATATTGAAGTGTCGGACACATGTCTGTTTGATGTCCAGTAGCAGCACATATCCCACAAGCTTTTACCTGATGCGCACCTCCTAGAGCTAACTGTTGAACAAGAGTAGTTAAGTGAGATACTTTATTCTCAAGGGAAGAAATGTTCACCTCATTCACTCTTCTAGAAGGTATGTCTTGTCTACATCCAAATTGTTGTGAATTGGCAGCCATTATGGATATCAAATCTCTAGCTTCTCGTGGCGTTTTGTTCACTATAGCACCTCCACTAGCTGCATCCATCATCTTTCTTTCCATGGGAAGCAATCCCTCATAAAAGTATTGAATGAGGAGCTGTTCAGAAACTCCATGTTGAGGGCAACTTGCACACAGTTGCTTGAAACGTTCCCAGTACTCGTGGAGAGTCTCTGTGTCTCTTTGCTTGATGCCACATATTTCCCTTCTAATGCTGGCAGCTCGTGATGCTGGAAAAAACTTTTCAAGAAATAATCTTACCATTTCAGCCCATGTGTTGATTGAGCCTGAAGGAAGGTAAAATAACCAATCCTTTGCTCTATCGGCTAATGAGAATGGGAAAACACGTAGTTTGATTTGATCTTCCGTCACTCTTTGCGGTTTGAAGCTCGAACACACCACGTGAAACTCCTTTAGGTGCTTATGTGGATCTTCATTTTCAAGACCACGAAATGTTGGGAGTAGTTGAATCAAACCTGACCTTAATTCAAAACCAACCTCTAAGGCAGGATGTTGAATACAAAGGGGTTGTTGATTTAGATTTGGTGCAGAAAGCTCCCTTAAAGTTCTTTGTTCTTCAGCCACTACTTGATTTTCGGCCATTGTTTGCTCTTTTTCGGAATCACAACAAGATGCAATTGATTCAATTGTGGTAGTTGATTGAACAGATGTTGAAGAAAGTACACTACTTTTACGCAATCTAGTCTCCTTCCTTAACTTTTTTGCAATCTTCTCAATCTCGGGATCGTATTGCAATTGACCCGTACGAGAAGAACGTGGCATAAAAATAAATCTAATTGACACCAATCCCCGGCAACGGCGCCAAAAATTTGATGGGTGTCGAAACCAACAAATAATAAATACTTACTCTTATGAATTGTAATAGTGATGAGTAAGGTCGTATCCACAGAGACTGGTTAGACTTATCTTTAGCAATAGATTTAATAAATAATGAAATGAGAATCGAAACTTAAATAGCAACAATAAAATAGAAAATAATATCAAATAGCAAATAATTATCAACTAAACGTCAATGGCAAATGGTATCCAACCCAAGGAATCATATCAGTTTAATTCTAACAAGACAGATATTGATTTGCAAGCCAAACTAACTTTACTCTTTACTAGATTGGTTATGGTTATTAACAAGCTCTAACAACCTGTCTTTCCTTACTTCGTCGGTAATTAAAACAAGCTCTTTAATTACTTCCCTAGCTAATAAACAACCCTAAAAAAGCTCTTAGGATTTAATTTACTACTAGCATTATCGAATTAGAAAGACTACCAATCCTAGCCAACAAACTCATAAGCTCGGTTCATTTAAGCTAGACTATATATCTCCATAACACAAACTGAAAATCAGTTATAATCAAAATGTGCTATTTGCTACTAACATCAAAACACTTAAACAGTTACGGATTCAAGGTTCTGACTAGCAATTTAATAACTTGATAATTGAACAATGGGCCCTATTGCAACAATTAATCAAGCAATAATTCATATATATGAATATAACAGAAGATATATAGATAATAAAGCGCAAAGAATAATTTAGGCTAAATAAAGCTTACTGGTCTTGTATAATCAAACTTCCATAATCCTCGAATTGGAAAAATAAGAACTTAGCAGGACATCGTAGGAAGTGTTTACAATATATATGAAATTCTTTCGTACAAAAACTGACGATTTTACTACTGAACTCCTTGCCTATTTATACTAATTTAGGTTTAGATTCAACCGTTCATTCGAAGGAGTGACTTGCGGTCGAAATCTACCCGAAAATGCTTGCCGCACACAGTCCGTATCTGTCGCACGTCCATACGCAGCATCGCAACAGAAGTCCACGTCTTTGTATAGTAGCAATTCACGGAATTCGTTCGTAGAAGAAATCTTGCAGTCGCCGTCTACGCACAATGCTCCAAATTAAAATGGCTATTTAATGTTAAATGGAATTGGACTTCTGAAATTATAAAATAATTAAAATGAAAAGTAGTACGTGTCAGCCCAATTTAACAACTAAGCTTAATTATTCAATATTAATATAAAATATAAATTAAAGTTTAAGATAAATATAATATTAAATAAATAAAACTAAAATTTTAATCTAAATTAAATATAAAAATAGTGTTTATCAAAATCCCCACACTAATCATTTGCTTGTCCTCAAGCAAAGACATTATTTAAGAAAACATAAATATATAAAAACTCATAACACTTCATGAACGTTGGTCTCAAACACATTATAAATAATTAGTTAGTAGTTTATTTGAAAATGGAGTAAACTAAATAACCAAGCCCTCACGGGTATATCACTCATCACTCAAAAGTGTTTGAAGGGTGTATAGATTTCACTCAAATCAATTCCTATAGAAATGCTCTACCATAGACTTGCATATCTTCTCATTCTCCACTACAAGATAACATGCATGATCAAATCATAAGGACTTTCTCCAAGGTTGTAATGGGGCTTAGGGCAAAGGGTAGGAATTATTTGGAAAAGTAGTTCAAAAAGCCTTCAAAACTAGAGGAGCATGATTAAATGAACTAACTCAAAAATAAAGACCAAATGAACCCAATCGCTCTTGTTATTTTGATAGCTCAACTCCAACCAAATAAACTATCACATCTCCATATGAGCACAACCTATTCATGCTTTGTTCAACATGAGAAATACTAATAACAACCAAAAATGATAATTCCATTTTCTCTTTTTCTCTTTTTGTACCGCTACTTTTCATTTTTTTTTCTTTTTCTTTTCTTTCTTTTTCTTCTTCTTTTTTTTTTTTTCTCTTTGAAAACACCAACCAAAAAGCTCTTAGAACTCCAATGACACTTGCATTATTCTCACTCATATACACACTTTTGCCAACTTCTTTCCCCACACTCAATCCTTATCATTTACCCAATCAAAGATCCCCTAGTCCTCTAGGCAGGGTTAAGGAAATTAATTTCAGGTATGAGGCTTATTATAATGTGGCTCAATAAGAACAAAAATACGGTTTACAGGCTCAAAGTGGCTGACAAAGGAAAATGATTAGGGTATGAAAAGGCTATTTGGCTAGTGAGGCTAAAAATCAAAGATGACCTTAATCATATTAAAAATCATGCATGTATCAAATTAGCTTTAAAGAGAATCAAGGCAAGTTCTAGAGATACAAGTCCATGAAAGATATCACACAAGAACAAAATAATTGGACTGAAGTGTCAGTCAAAGGCTCAAATATCTCACAGGTTCATGCTTGGTTAGTTTAGCCACCACCATATCAAACAAAACACTAATTAAATACTCATAATATGCAAGATCAATTATTCAATTATGTTATGAATTTTAGTAAAAATACTATTACTTTTTGGAAAATTTTAGTAGAAAAAAGAAAGATTTTTTTTTTTCAATTTGAAGAGAAGAAAATAAGAGTAGCAAATAATCATATCCCCTCCCACACTTATTCTCAACATTGTCCTCAATGTTAAATAGAATGTAAAGATAAGAGAAAAATTAATAAAAATGTAAAACAAATAAAGGGAAGAGTAGAATAAACTCCCTTTGGGTTGCCTCCCAAGTAGCGCTTTTCTTTAACGTCTTTGGCTAGACGCCATTTTCTTCCTAACACATCTTCAAAGTCAGGATTTCTATTCAACGCAACATTCAGTTTATCACCACCAATCAAATGATAATCTTCTTGCAATAAAATATCCACAACAAAAACAGATGACATGCCATTCAGATGTTTCGTGGTAGTATTAAATATATCAAATTTAACAATGTCACCATCAAACTCCATTGTCAATATACCATCATGCACATCAATTTTAGTTTTAGATGTTTTCAAAAATGGCCTCCCTAATAAGATCAATGAAGAATTAGGGGGATTATTATCTTCTTCCATATCCAACACATAAAAATCAGCAGGAAAGATTAACCCATCAACTTGTACTAAAATATCTTCTAAAACCCCCACAGGATAAACATTCGATCTATCAGCAAGTTGAACAATTACACCAGTTTCTTTTAAGGAGCCAACATTTAAAGATGAATAAACAGATAAGGGCATGACATTAATTGAAGCTCCAAGATCTAACATTGCGCTTTCAACATTAACATTTCCAATTTTGCAAGGGATAGTGAACATACCTGGATCTTTGCATTTAGGAGGCAACTTTTTTTGAAGGATAGCTGAAACATTTTCTCTCATGCTTACCATTTCATTGCTTTCAACTTTCTTTTATTTGTGCACAACTCCTTGAGAAACTTAGCATATCGAGGAATTTGTTTAATAGCATCAAGTAAAGGAATATTTACCTCAACTTTTCGAAATGTCTCTAGAATTTCTTTTTCTTCTGCGGTGTTCTTGGATTTGGCCAACCTACTAGGAAAAGGAGGAGGAATTACCAAAGACTTTGGATGTTCTTTGACAGGCTTTTAATCATTTTGAGGTTGATGGACCTCCTTTTCAGTTTCCTTATCTCGGTTGGGTGTTTTCCTCACTTGAGTATGTTCTTCCAACTCTTTTCCACTTCTCAGGGTAATTGCACTCACATTTTGTTTTGGATTAACAATAGTTTGTGAGGGCAACTTACCTTGAGACTCCAATCTACTCACAGTAGATGCTAGCTGGCTCATCTGACTTTCTAAGTGTTGAATACTTGTTCTTGTTTCTTGCTGAAATTGTTGTGTCTGTTGCTGAAATTGTTGTGTTTGTTGCTGAAATTGTTGTGTGTTAATGGCAAGTGACTTAACAATATCCTCCAATGACATACTTGAATTAGAAGATGGTTGTTGTGAAGATGAAGGTTGTTGCTGAATGGGTTGTCTAGGCTGAAACTGTGAAAATTGTGGACGTGGTTTGTAGCTGAAATTTGGATGATCCCTCCATCCTGGATTATATGCATTTGAGTAGGGATCATAATTTCTCTGTGGTTGGCCTGGAAAGCCTCCAACAGCATTAGCTTGCTCACAAAAATCATATTGAAGTGTCGGACACATGTCTGTTTGATGTCCAGTAGCAGCACATATCCCACAAGCTTTTACCTGATGCGCACCTCCTAGAGCTAACTGTTGAACAAGAGTAGTTAAGTGAGATACTTTATTCTCAAGGGAAGAAATGTTCACCTCATTCACTCTTCTAGAAGGTATGTCTTGTCTACATCCAAATTGTTGTGAATTGGCAGCCATTATGGATATCAAATCTCTAGCTTCTCGTGGCGTTTTGTTCACTATAGCACCTCCACTAGCTGCATCCATCATCTTTCTTTCCATGGGAAGCAATCCCTCATAAAAGTATTGAATGAGGAGCTGTTCAGAAACTCCATGTTGAGGGCAACTTGCACACAGTTGCTTGAAACGTTCCCAGTACTCGTGGAGAGTCTCTGTGTCTCTTTGCTTGATGCCACATATTTCCCTTCTAATGCTGGCAGCTCGTGATGCTGGAAAAAACTTTTCAAGAAATAATCTTACCATTTCAGCCCATGTGTTGATTGAGCCTGAAGGAAGGTAAAATAACCAATCCTTTGCTCTATCGGCTAATGAGAATGGGAAAACACGTAGTTTGATTTGATCTTCCGTCACTCTTTGCGGTTTGAAGCTCGAACACACCACGTGAAACTCCTTTAGGTGCTTATGTGGATCTTCATTTTCAAGACCACGAAATGTTGGGAGTAGTTGAATCAAACCTGACCTTAATTCAAAACCAACCTCTAAGGCAGGATGTTGAATACAAAGGGGTTGTTGATTTAGATTTGGTGCAGAAAGCTCCCTTAAAGTTCTTTGTTCTTCAGCCACTACTTGATTTTCGGCCATTGTTTGCTCTTTTTCGGAATCACAACAAGATGCAATTGATTCAATTGTGGTAGTTGATTGAACAGATGTTGAAGAAAGTACACTACTTTTACGCAATCTAGTCTCCTTCCTTAACTTTTTTGCAATCTTCTCAATCTCGGGATCGTATTGCAATTGACCCGTACGAGAAGAACGTGGCATAAAAATAAATCTAATTGACACCAATCCCCGGCAACGGCGCCAAAAATTTGATGGGTGTCGAAACCAACAAATAATAAATACTTACTCTTATGAATTGTAATAGTGATGAGTAAGGTCGTATCCACAGAGACTGGTTAGACTTATCTTTAGCAATAGATTTAATAAATAATGAAATGAGAATCGAAACTTAAATAGCAACAATAAAATAGAAAATAATATCAAATAGCAAATAATTATCAACTAAACGTCAATGGCAAATGGTATCCAACCCAAGGAATCATATCAGTTTAATTCTAACAAGACAGATATTGATTTGCAAGCCAAACTAACTTTACTCTTTACTAGATTGGTTATGGTTATTAACAAGCTCTAACAACCTGTCTTTCCTTACTTCGTCGGTAATTAAAACAAGCTCTTTAATTACTTCCCTAGCTAATAAACAACCCTAAAAAAGCTCTTAGGATTTAATTTACTACTAGCATTATCGAATTAGAAAGACTACCAATCCTAGCCAACAAACTCATAAGCTCGGTTCATTTAAGCTAGACTATATATCTCCATAACACAAACTGAAAATCAGTTATAATCAAAATGTGCTATTTGCTACTAACATCAAAACACTTAAACAGTTACGGATTCAAGGTTCTGACTAGCAATTTAATAACTTGATAATTGAACAATGGGCCCTATTGCAACAATTAATCAAGCAATAATTCATATATATGAATATAACAGAAGATATATAGATAATAAAGCGCAAAGAATAATTTAGGCTAAATAAAGCTTACTGGTCTTGTATAATCAAACTTCCATAATCCTCGAATTGGAAAAATAAGAACTTAGCAGGACATCGTAGGAAGTGTTTACAATATATATGAAATTCTTTCGTACAAAAACTGACGATTTTACTACTGAACTCCTTGCCTATTTATACTAATTTAGGTTTAGATTCAACCGTTCATTCGAAGGAGTGACTTGCGGTCGAAATCTACCCGAAAATGCTTGCCGCACACAGTCCGTATCTGTCGCACGTCCATACGCAGCATCGCAACAGAAGTCCACGTCTTTGTATAGTAGCAATTCACGGAATTCGTTCGTAGAAGAAATCTTGCAGTCGCCGTCTACGCACAATGCTCCAAATTAAAATGGCTATTTAATGTTAAATGGAATTGGACTTCTGAAATTATAAAATAATTAAAATGAAAAGTAGTACGTGTCAGCCCAATTTAACAACTAAGCTTAATTATTCAATATTAATATAAAATATAAATTAAAGTTTAAGATAAATATAATATTAAATAAATAAAACTAAAATTTTAATCTAAATTAAATATAAAAATAGTGTTTATCAAAATCCCCACACTAATCATTTGCTTGTCCTCAAGCAAAGACATTATTTAAGAAAACATAAATATATAAAAACTCATAACACTTCATGAACGTTGGTCTCAAACACATTATAAATAATTAGTTAGTAGTTTATTTGAAAATGGAGTAAACTAAATAACCAAGCCCTCACGGGTATATCACTCATCACTCAAAAGTGTTTGAAGGGTGTATAGATTTCACTCAAATCAATTCCTATAGAAATGCTCTACCATAGACTTGCATATCTTCTCATTCTCCACTACAAGATAACATGCATGATCAAATCATAAGGACTTTCTCCAAGGTTGTAATGGGGCTTAGGGCAAAGGGTAGGAATTATTTGGAAAAGTAGTTCAAAAAGCCTTCAAAACTAGAGGAGCATGATTAAATGAACTAACTCAAAAATAAAGACCAAATGAACCCAATCGCTCTTGTTATTTTGATAGCTCAACTCCAACCAAATAAACTATCACATCTCCATATGAGCACAACCTATTCATGCTTTGTTCAACATGAGAAATACTAATAACAACCAAAAATGATAATTCCATTTTCTCTTTTTCTCTTTTTGTACCGCTACTTTTCATTTTTTTTTCTTTTTCTTTTCTTTCTTTTTCTTCTTCTTTTTTTTTTTNCGTCTACGCACAATGCTCCAAATTAAAATGGCTATTTAATGTTAAATGGAATTGGACTTCTGAAATTATAAAATAATTAAAATGAAAAGTAGTACGTGTCAGCCCAATTTAACAACTAAGCTTAATTATTCAATATTAATATAAAATATAAAATAAAGTTTAAGATAAATATAATATTAAATAAATAAAACTAAAATTTTAATCTAAATTAAATATAAAAATAGTGTTTATCACCGAACCCCCATTCCTCCCTGCTCTATACCCTGGTTAGTTCCAATCAACCACCATGCTTTCACCTTCTTCTTCTTCTTCACTTTGTGTTTAGCTCATAGTTTACCAGCCTGCTCTTTACAGAAAGAAGAGAGAAAATCCCCAAATCGTAAAACCTAACCCTAACCTCTTTTGAGGTCTAGTGGCGGTCACCGCCGCCTCGCCGTCATTGACGAAATTGTTAAGGGAAGGGGAGGGTGCTGAGATTTCTCCAAGAAGACGTCGCAAATGTGAACACTTCTAGTTTGACTGTAAAATAGACTGAGGACCATTTCGGTTAACGTTTGCATAGTCGAGGATGCAATTGGATAATTTTAGAAGTCGATGACCAAAGTGGTGAAATCCCAATAGTCGAGGGACCAAATTGGTAATTAACTCTTTTCCTATGTAAATACACAGAATTAAGCCTAAGAGACATATAGCACAACTAAATGGTAAACTAATTTACTAACAAACATCAACTAAAACATCTATTAATGCACATAGTTCAGATTTCATTTATATGCCCATAAATATTTAAAACTGAGAAAAAAAAAGAAGAAGTTTGACACTTAGCTTAACCTAAGATACATAGGACAAAAAATGCAACACTAATTCACTAACAAATATCAAGTAAAACATGTATTAGTGCACATCATTCATATTTCATGTAGATATACATATAAATATTGAAAACTGGGAAAATATTATAGAAGTTTGATACTTAGCTTTTTAAGATTATTTTATTTCCTTGCAATATTTTCCTCACAATTTTGTATTGTTGAGTACCTCTTTTTGATGAAATAGAATAACTGAAAATGATAAACAAATAGAATTAATATTATTATTAAAACTAAAAAAAATAACTTGCATAGGAAACAAATCACAAATTATGAAATTACAAGTTAGGAGTATAGATTATACCTTTGTTAAATAAAGTCATCTTTTAGACTTAGGTAATTTTTGCCCCTTCTATCTGAAATTGTGTCCTGCAAAAAAGAATATTAGTATTAGAAACATTGTGAAGGTGTAAATATTATTTTGCAATCATCATTGTGAAAAATTAAGAGATGTCATCAAATCATAAGGTACGTACTTGCCCTCTATATATTACTTTGACGATTAAAAATGCCTAATAGAGGGGTTCTTTGAAGGAAGGGAAAAAAACAATTTTTGTTTTTTGTTCTTGTGCTAAAGTTGAAGTGAGGGTATTTGGGACTAAAATCTTAAGTTATACCCTTTATATATGTGTGTGTGTCTGTGCACTTAAGGCTAAGAGTAATTTAAAACAGTTTTCATATGTGTGTGTGTGTGTGTCTGTGCACTTAAAAGGCTAAGATTTTTTATAAGCATCTTAGATATTAAATATTATTCTGAATATAAATATGAAACAAATGCAGTAAAATATGCCTATTGATGACAAAATGGAACAATTCCAAAGTCTTTAGTCTCATACAAACTCTATGATGATCTTCCATGCATGTTTATCCAANGCCGTCTACGCACAATGCTCCAAATTAAAATGGCTATTTAATGTTAAATGGAATTGGACTTCTGAAATTATAAAATAATTAAAATGAAAAGTAGTACGTGTCAGCCCAATTTAACAACTAAGCTTAATTATTCAATATTAATATAAAATATAAAATAAAGTTTAAGATAAATATAATATTAAATAAATAAAACTAAAATTTTAATCTAAATTAAATATAAAAATAGTGTTTATCACCGAACCCCCATTCCTCCCTGCTCTATACCCTGGTTAGTTCCAATCAACCACCATGCTTTCACCTTCTTCTTCTTCTTCACTTTGTGTTTAGCTCATAGTTTACCAGCCTGCTCTTTACAGAAAGAAGAGAGAAAATCCCCAAATCGTAAAACCTAACCCTAACCTCTTTTGAGGTCTAGTGGCGGTCACCGCCGCCTCGCCGTCATTGACGAAATTGTTAAGGGAAGGGGAGGGTGCTGAGATTTCTCCAAGAAGACGTCGCAAATGTGAACACTTCTAGTTTGACTGTAAAATAGACTGAGGACCATTTCGGTTAACGTTTGCATAGTCGAGGATGCAATTGGATAATTTTAGAAGTCGATGACCAAAGTGGTGAAATCCCAATAGTCGAGGGACCAAATTGGTAATTAACTCTTTTCCTATGTAAATACACAGAATTAAGCCTAAGAGACATATAGCACAACTAAATGGTAAACTAATTTACTAACAAACATCAACTAAAACATCTATTAATGCACATAGTTCAGATTTCATTTATATGCCCATAAATATTTAAAACTGAGAAAAAAAAAGAAGAAGTTTGACACTTAGCTTAACCTAAGATACATAGGACAAAAAATGCAACACTAATTCACTAACAAATATCAAGTAAAACATGTATTAGTGCACATCATTCATATTTCATGTAGATATACATATAAATATTGAAAACTGGGAAAATATTATAGAAGTTTGATACTTAGCTTTTTAAGATTATTTTATTTCCTTGCAATATTTTCCTCACAATTTTGTATTGTTGAGTACCTCTTTTTGATGAAATAGAATAACTGAAAATGATAAACAAATAGAATTAATATTATTATTAAAACTAAAAAAAATAACTTGCATAGGAAACAAATCACAAATTATGAAATTACAAGTTAGGAGTATAGATTATACCTTTGTTAAATAAAGTCATCTTTTAGACTTAGGTAATTTTTGCCCCTTCTATCTGAAATTGTGTCCTGCAAAAAAGAATATTAGTATTAGAAACATTGTGAAGGTGTAAATATTATTTTGCAATCATCATTGTGAAAAATTAAGAGATGTCATCAAATCATAAGGTACGTACTTGCCCTCTATATATTACTTTGACGATTAAAAATGCCTAATAGAGGGGTTCTTTGAAGGAAGGGAAAAAAACAATTTTTGTTTTTTGTTCTTGTGCTAAAGTTGAAGTGAGGGTATTTGGGACTAAAATCTTAAGTTATACCCTTTATATATGTGTGTGTGTCTGTGCACTTAAGGCTAAGAGTAATTTAAAACAGTTTTCATATGTGTGTGTGTGTGTGTCTGTGCACTTAAAAGGCTAAGATTTTTTATAAGCATCTTAGATATTAAATATTATTCTGAATATAAATATGAAACAAATGCAGTAAAATATGCCTATTGATGACAAAATGGAACAATTCCAAAGTCTTTAGTCTCATACAAACTCTATGATGATCTTCCATGCATGTTTATCCAAAGTATATTATTTTCACTTCAGCAAGCTTTACTCTGTCAATATCATGTTTTAACACTATAATAACATAAGTTAAAAGAAACTAAAAATAACATATTTCTTTTTTCCCTTGCATAGCTTTGAAATTTTATTTTCCTTTGTGTGATTTCATTTTTACTTAAAATTGGTCAATTTAACTTACATAAATAGTCATATTTAAACTCTCAAAGTTTTTTGGTGAATGCAGGCATATGCAATGCTAAAATGTAATTAAATTTTAAAATCTAAGATTTGAGTGTCTTGATTAGTTTTTACATATTATATATATATTTATGTGTACACACACACACACACAATGGGTTTAACGGATTAACCCATTAAGACATGAAACATAACAAGTCCTTAATGGGTAAACCTGTTAACGACTCGAGACGCGTTAAGGCTAAACATTAATCCATTATTTTCGTGTCTGGTTTCATGTCGTATTAACGGATCGTATCAATAATTGCTAGGTCTTTTATATATATATATATATATATATATATATATATATATATATATATATAACAAATACTTGGCAATAGTAATGGATTTTGGTGAAAGTATTTACATGTTTGGTAATAAGGTGGAATTTGAATGATTACTAATATTGATGTTTGGTGGTGTATAACCCTATAATAGGAATAAATGTTTTAAAAATACAAAAACAAAAAATCAAGACAATTGATCCTAATATAATGACATCCAAACTATCAATATGAACTAAAAAAGTCAAAATAAAATCTAAAAGTATTAATTCAAACTTAAAATTAGATTACCAATATGATGTAATAATATCCCTTTTTAATTAGGGAATGAGATTTCTAATTGAATGGTTAATAAAATTCCATAGTTGTGTTTTAAGAAGTTGTCAACCAAACACTAATTATGACTTTGATTTTCATTTCTAGTGTATAAACCTATGAACCAAACACATACTATTAATTTTAAAATATTATTTATAGTGAAAACATGAATGAAAAAAAGACTCAAGATGATGGAAGATTAGAGTCTGACCAGTTGATTAGTTGTGCAACTCGCAACTTACCTGTACAGTGATTTATGAGCGAGATCTTGTGAATCTAAGATTAATCGGTAAAGTTGGATCACCTAAATATAAAAAGGAAAAGAATTTATTTGTTTGATCAATAAATAATTAAATATAGTATTATTGTTATTATATTATTATTATTATATTATTATTATTATAATTATTATAATCATAGGAATAAAGTTATGCTGGATCCTAGTTAGGATTTAGGATAAAGTAGGGTAAACTAGAAAAACAGTTGATAGTTAGGGAAACTCCCGCGTATATCCAACATTTGAAGAATACCAAACCCATTTTATTCCAAAACCACCCTCTTCCCTTCTTCTCACAACCAGAACCAGAAACAATCCCTTTCCTAGCTTCTCCCCCAAACTTCCTAAAACCCTCTTCTTTCTTCTTCAATTCCCCTCTTTTGCTTCTCAAGCAAAGCATCCATCTTCTCCGATCCTGTGCTTTTCCCAATACATATATAAACCCAAATGGAACTCCTTTCACAACACAACAAATTCGCATCCCCAATCCTCAACGACATTCAAATCAGATACCCTAATCTTTTGACCAAAAATGGCCTCATCAGAACCGGCACCGGTCGATACACCAGTTACCCTTTCCGAGTATACAAACAGGGTGACCTTGAAAACTGTATTTGAACGCAACGATGGTGGAATGGGATTTGCTGGCCGGAGAATAGTGATTGGAGGGTGGGTTAAGTCGTCCAGGGAGATCAGGAAGGACCCGGAACCGGCTCCGGAGGATGTGGGGACTAAAGACGTGAGCTGTGTGGAGGTTCTTCAATCCCGAATCCCACTTATCAGGTCAATCATGAAGGTTTTTGGAGGGGGAGACTTTCGGGTTCGTGAGAAATTGGACTCTGCTGTGCAAAAACTGCCCCAGCCATCAGTTTCGTTTTTGCAACTCAGTGATGGCTCCTGCGTGCAGAGTCTTCAGGTATACTCACTCGATACGCTCACTTTCTGTTCGACAAAATGCCTCTTCGTTTTTTGTCTTTTCTTATGCGATTAGAAACTTGGAAAAAATTGCAATTTCAGTCCCTTGCTAGCTATTTTAACTAAAATTGCATTTTTTTCTCTAGAAACTTTTTAAAATTACAAATGTACGGTGTATCTCGTAGGTAGTGGTGGACTCTGAGCTGGGTCGTCCTTGCCAAGTTATGCCTACTGGAACATGCATATTAGCAGAAGGTATATTGCAGCCTGTATCATTGAAGGGGAAACATGTTATTGAACTCAAAGCAGACAAAGTTCTGCATCTTGGAACAGTTGACCAAAATAAGTATCCACTAACAAGAAAACGCTTGCCTCTGGAGTTGTTAAGGGATTGTTGTCACTTCCGGACAAGAACAACAACGGTGATAATACTCTTTTCAGCTTTCGCTTTTCACTCACACATCCTTCTTACTAACTGTCTGCTTTGGTAGCATAACTGTTAAGTCAATTTTAGCTGATTTGATTAAGTTTGACTGGTGAATAGGCTATTTATGTGTTTAGTAAAATGACTTACTATATTAGTTTATTGGAACAATAAGTCAAAATTGAAAAGGCTAAGGAGAGCAGAGTTTTTGATTAGTTAATTAGCCTTGACCATTTTACTCTTACTATTCCTAATTTATAACTCTCTTGTTGTTGTTCCAGTCTTTCCCCTTTTACTTTTTGTTTCCGTAATAACAATAATAATTTTCTTTTTGATTTCACTCATCATTGTAATCCATAATAATAATAAATAAATAAAAATTGTAAAAGTAATTTAAGAGTTAATAAATATATGACAGATCATTTTACATACAATTAACTAAAACTAAATAACTAATACTATCAGTTGGTTAAACCAGCTAACCCAATTAGCTATCAGCTAATTTAATCAGCTATCCGCTATTCCGTCATTTATCACACCCAAAATCTATTTTAGCATTTTAGAGGTGAAGTATTTGCTAATTATGTTCAGAACCTGGATCTGATCGAATATTGAGTCTTATTACTATATATATATATAGAAGCTTCTCATAGATCATACAAATATTAACATATCGGGAACTTATTTAGTTGCTTTTTACTTTTCTTTGGTGTTAAGGTTGTTGAATGTCCAATGTTTCTTTAGTTATCTAGTTGCTTGGTTTTGCAGGTGGCATCTGTTATGCGAATCCGTAGTGCCCTTACACAGGCAACGCATTCCTTTTTTCAAGATAATGAATTTCTGTTTGTGCAAGTGCCTGTAATTACTAGCACTGTCTTTGAAGAATGTAGCAAAAAATTTCTAGTCTCTACTGTACTACCCAAGGATGGTAGTAGTACAGATGGCATCAGTCTTGAAGCCATCAAAGCTTCTATCAATGAAAAATCCAAACAAATAGAAGAACTTAGAAGAAGTGGAAGCAATAAGGAAGCCGTGGTTGCAGCAATTCAGGATCTAAAGAAAACAACTGAGCTTGTATCGAAGTTAGAAGCTAAGGGAAAACCGAAATCGGGAACTTCACTTGAAGAAGATAAATTTGATCTCTGTCAAGATTTCTTTTCTAGCCAGATGTATTTGACGGTTTCTGGCCGCCTTCATTTGGAGAGTCAAGCGTGTGCTCTTGGAAATGTTTACACATATGGTCCCAGGTTTCGAGCTGAGAAATCAGAATCAAAGAAGTCATTAATAGAGATGTGGATGTTTGAGACTGAAATAGCTTTCTCTGCATTAGAGGTATTCTCTGCTTTTGGCCACACAAAACAGTTTAATGAAATAGGTATTTTTCCTTGCTATGTTACCCATTTTTCGGATTCCAGGATGCCGTGCAGTGTGCAGAGGACCTGTTGAAGTTTGTTTGCAAATATGTTCTAGAGAAGTCCGCTGAAGATGTAAACTTTCTTTCAAAGCGAGTTGATAAAACGATTGTGGAGAACCTCCAGTTCATGACATCAGGTTCGCTTGAAAAGATTTCTTATACAGAAGCCGTGGAGATTTTGAAACAGGTAAAGGTCTTTTGTCACGTACTCACGTTCATTGAGTGCTTTGCTCGTAAAATCAAACACTTTGAGTGTCGTCACGCATTCTTGATATTGTAAACAGGTCACTGAAAAGAAATTTGAAAGCAATATAGAGTGGGGAGTTCCACTGAGTGATGAACACACCAGGTATAGAATCAGTTTATCCAATCCATATCCAGGGGGCAAGATAAATTTTTTTTTTGAGTACTACTGACTCTGTTACAATGTAGTATCTGTTCATAACTACTTTCTCAACCTACTGAAGCACAAAGAGTCAACAGTTGCCTCCACAAAGGGGCAAGATAAATTTAAGTTCTCATTCAGCATTGTCTTATGGGTGACAGCTATCTGGTGGACGAAATATATAAAAGGCCGGTCATTATATATAACCATCCAAAAGAAGCGAAGCCATTCTATGTGCGCCTCAATGATGATGCGAAAACAGTAGCAGCATTTGATCTACTTTTGCCAAAGGTAATTGAAAGTTGAAACAATCAATTCCTTCATTTTCCTTTTTCAATCCTGGTTGCTGCAATTCCCATCATTTACTGATCTCAAGCCCAAACGGTTTCAGGTTGGAACTCTAGTTAGAGGAAGCCAGAGCGAGGAACGCCTTAATATTCTGAGCTCAAGGTAAGGGCACATCACTTAACACTGGCCATTTCCTTTATTGCATGCTCTTCGTCGTACCTTTTCCATTGTCAGCTAAGAAAAAGTTTAAATGTTTTCAGGATTGAGGAACTCGGGTTGTCTAAACAACAATACGAGTGGTACTTGGATCTTCGCAGGCATGGCGCTGTCAAGAGCTCCGGTTTCAGCTTAATGCTTGACTCGCTTGTTCTCTTTGCCACTGGCCTCAGTGATATCAGAGATGTTGTTCCCTTCCCCATAAGTCCTGCCAAACCCAGTGCTTAAGCTTTTCTGTGAAGGAATTGAAATTCCTAAAGATCAATGGCTACTCTGAGAGTAACTAATCTGTAATGCTTAGCTTGTCCGTGTACACATTTGATGCTTTGCCAACATCAAATTCTCACACATATGGATACAGAATGAATTACAGATGTTTGTTACAAGAATTAGTGGTTGATGCCTTAATACAAAATCTCTTTTCAACCCTCTCTTCATCTTTATGTGGTCCTTACTTCCTTTATATAAGTTAATACAATAGAATGACATTATTTAAATCACAAGTAGATTTGGGACAAGACTTTCACTTTTTTTTTTTCTTTTTTTTTTCATCCAATAATATTCATACACATAGCAAAAACTATACTTTATGAGATTACATATACTATTTTCTCATATCCTAAGTTACTCTTATGAATCAATTGTTATTTCCAAAGATTATTGCACATCTTTTTCAATGGTAGTGCCGAGAGTGGTGTATTTGTTAGGGGACTAAAGTGAGCAGAAAGCAATAATAATAGTCAAATAATTATAAGGAAAAATTACAATGTTACTAAATTATACGATAATTGTAAAATCCGACCCTAATTACATTTCGTTATTAAGTTATTGTTGGCGTTGCACTTTTTATCTATTTACTAACAAAATATTAAGGACGAAATTTGCACCGTTACTATAATTAAAAGACGAAAAGTGAGCACGAAAATGAATTTCTGTTTGTGCAAGCTAAGAGTCCATAATTACAAGCACTGAAAGCAAAGTATCTTGTTGAAAAATCACAAGATTTTGAGTGTTGTGTTGTTGATATTGTAAACAGGTCACTGAAGAGAAATTTGAAAGCAATATAGACTGGGGAGTCCCACTAAATGAGCAGTGGAGCACAGACAATCATTATTTCATGGACTATAGTTTAGACATTTGTGTAAATCATAAATAAAAAATACATTTTTAATATACTAAAAATACATTATTTGTATGCATAAAATATATTATTTGTGAGTACATTAATTTTTTATATATTATCAAATAATGTATATTCAATATACATAAATAATATATTTTTAATATATTAAAAATGTATATTGCATTTATTGTTCACAAAGCTATGTGGACCATAGTCCACACAATAATTTGTCAAGCACAGGTGTACCCTTGTGAAATATGGGCTGCAATGTGGGCCTAGACAGCGTATGGGCTTTAGCAGTACAATTTAAATCAGATCCATTGGGAACATTGGATTAGAGATTTCGTCAATATAAAAGGAGTATAACCCTAGCTCATCGTTCAATCCTCACTTCGAAGGAGCTTTCAACGCAGCGTCGCAACCAGGTTTGATACCTCATCTATACTCAGCTTATATGTATATATTATATAGTTGTATGATTGTAAAGCTTGATTAACATGTAAGTCGTTTTTTTTGCTGTTTTTGCTCATGAATGTTTTTTATGTGGTTAGCAATCTACCTGCTTTCCAATTGAACTGTTTCCTTTAGAAATCATGTATCTACGGATTCGTATGTTTTAGAGGCCATTCATATCAATCAGTTATTTCCGAAGATTATTGCATAGCATTTTCGATGTTAGTGCGTAGAATGGTGTTTTTGCTTTGCATTTGCAAGTATGGTGTTAAAAATTGGACAGCTTTTCTTTGATATGTCAATGATGGAAAGTAATGAAATGAGTGAATCGAATCTATGTGATTCTTGTAATTATACTCTAAATCATATACGAATTCAACTTGAACATAGGAAAGAGCCATTAAAAAATTTACATATTCCTTACATTTATTGTGTGACTTTTAAGATTAATGCATACTGTGTTTTACTTAACTACTTTGATTTGGAACATCCCATTTTTCTATGTATTTTCTGTGCATTCAGTTGGAGGATTTAATTTTTTTTTCTTTTCAATATTGATTTTTTTGTTAGTGCTTTTCATTTCTTAAATCTTGATTGTACTATATGGTTTTATATATTGTAGAAACAATGGCTGTCCCGTTGCTTGATAAGAAGATTGTGAAGAAGCGCGTGAAGAAGTTTAAGAGGCCACAGAGTGACCGCTACATCTCTGTTAAGGTATGATGTTCATATGAACTTATCTTTATTGTTTTGATCATTATAATTGGTGGGGGTTGTGGGGGTCAGGATTGCTGGTGTCTTAGCATTTGAATAAATATGCAATGTTGTTTTCTAATTTCTTTATCCTAGCTGCCTTTAGAAAGTCTTCCCTTTGCCTTAAACCATTATCTATTGAGTAAGCATTGAGTATTGCCTTCAAGTCTTCAACTTCAGGGATACCACATATCCTTGGAAATAATGAGAAGGGGTATGTGTTGTATGGCTAATTGGTGTGTCATATGCAATGCCCATCTAAGATGAATTGGTTTACCGTTAAGATGCAACTTTCTATTTCTTGTTGGATTGACATTGTTTATTGTAGGAAAGCTGGCGTAGGCCTAAGGGTATTGATTCCCGTGTGAGGAGAAAGTTTAAAGGATGCACTCTGATGCCCAACATTGGCTATGGTTCAGACAAGAAGACCCGCCACTATCTACCAAATGGTTTTAAGAAATTCCTTGTGCATAATGTTCAAGAATTGGAACTCTTGATGATGCACAACAGGTGTGTAATGATTTTGACTATGTTGTATAATCTCAAAGTTCCACAGATACCATTTCCAGCAATATGGTTGTGCTTACTAATTGATTGATTGGTTTTTAGGACTTACTGTGCGGAGATAGCACACAATGTTTCGACGAAGAAAAGAAAGGAAATTGTTGAGCGCGCAGCACAGTTGGATGTTGTTGTGACCAACAAATTGGCAAGGTTGCGTAGCCAGGAAGACGAGTGAGCTACTCAGCAAACATGACAGCTGCTTTGCAGCTAAACTTTCTGTGTTATTTAGTATTGCAAGAACAATGAAAACATTCTGTGAAGTTTTGTTTGAATTTTTCAGTGAAAACATTACTATCTAGTTTTCTGAGAGATCCTTGTATCAGTTCATGCTCACTGCTAACAGGGTTTGTTCTATCCACTTAGGAATCATTTCGTGTTCAGTCTATATATTGGCATTGGTTAAAGTTATATGGGAAAAGGTTTAAATTGGTTATTGAGCTGAATATGAAAATGCATCCATTGAACTTAAAAAAAATACAATCAAATCATTGAATATTTTAAAATAATGCTATGTATTTTAAATAACTGGTTGCCTCATATATTTTGGGTAAACAATATGATGTGGGAAATAAAAATTCTTATTTGGAAGCTATTTTGACCCCCTTTTTTTTGTTGCATTTTCTTTTCTTTTTTCCTTCCACCGTGCATCATATCATCAGTAGGTGTGAGCAAGATCTGGATAAATCGAGAAACTTGATCAACATGAAACCCGCACTTCATAGCAAAATGGGTATTCAAAGTTCGAGAATTTCAATTCGATCCAATATCTGTAACTTTAGTGGGTATGTTTGCTTCTCACTTACGACATGGTTCTTATAATGAACGCAAACAGACTCAATACGACCATTTTAATCTTTGTCGTATATACTCTCATTCTTCTCACTTACGACATGGTTCTTATAATGAACGCAAACAGACTCAATACGACCATTTTAATCTTTGTCGCATATATTCTCTCATTCTCTCTCCCGTATTCTTTTCAATTGATTTTAAAAGAGTATTAATTTGAAATATAAGAATATGATCCATGTTAATTAATCACACAAATAATTAAAATTAACATGACCTAGCAGGTAAGTAGAATAATTATTAATATTTTTATTAATAAAGGTTATTACATTGAGCTTAAAGAGTCCATCAATTACATAACATTTGGCTACATACATTCCACTTCTAGACGAAATTACTCTACCAGACTCGAACACCATCCAGAAACCATGCTTGTTCAATAGAAAACTAGAAACCAAGTTCTTATACGCTTTTAGCATGTACAATACGTTCATAGCCAACTCTATCAACAACTTGTGGCTGGAACAAATGTGTTAAGTTGCACCAATGTCTATGAACCATTCTCTTTAGTTTGGTCCAACCAGGTTTACCTCAATCACCATGACCGAGAGGATGATCTTAAACTCCTTCTAACTGCCTTCCACCGTGTTGGCATGAGAGGACTTGTTCTTCTTCTTTGGTGCATTGCAATAAGAAGTCTTGTGTGGTCCATCTTGCCACAACTAAAGCATTTTCATAAAACTACTTATTTGAAACACCTCATTTTGGACCAAGCTTTTGTTTGTCCTTCTTAGAGTTCTTAGACCCATTACCATGCTCCACAATGTAGCCCTTGTTACAAATCTTGTTGAAGATCATATGGATTTCCTCTACTTGACTCAACATGTTTTTTGAGTCCACTATTTTATAATCTAGGAATTGACCAACAACAAACTTTTTTGCCCCAACATCTTCACTCCTATATTTATGGTCCATTTACTCCCACAACCCTTTTGTTGTTGTTGTAATCGTGGTTTTTTTTTTTTTTTTTTTTTTTTTTTTTTTTTTTTTTTTTTTTTTTTTTTTTTTTTTTTTTTTTTTTTTTTTTTTTTTTTTTTTTTTTTTTTTTTTTTTTTTTTTTTTTTATATTTTATAAAATGTTTT